>NW_027272421.1:0-368684 GCF_040938485.1 Diadema antillarum | reverse complement strand
TCCCATCTGCAGCCACCCAATGTGAAACCTATTCTCATGGAACAGCAAGGAAGCGGTTTACCTACAGGTCCCACAGTGACCTCTACATCTGTCACCCGTCGTGCCATGGACATTGCCTCATCTACACCAAACAGTTCCCTCAGGCTGAGTCAAGAAACACTGGATGGAGACTTTGCAGATCTCCAATACCAGCCATGAGCTTGACTGATGTTTAATCTGTCATGAACTGTCTACTGCTTAAAAAAAAACTGTGACAGAACCTTGAAGTAGTTGGTTGTACAAGAGTTAACTTTGTTTGCATTACTTTATTTTTGTTTTGTCTATGTTGTATAATGTTTTGAGTTTTGAAAGTTTGTATTTGTTTATTCTTTGCGTGTTAGGGAAAGGGATTGAGAAACCAACCCTGAGACATTCCAGGGAAGTGAGCTATCTGTCGCACGAACATGATTCTTTTTTTTTTTTTTTACTTTTCTGCAAACTTGTGTTACCATCAAAATTAAGTTTTGTATAGGTTTATGTTAATGCTAAAAATATTACTTTTAATGAAAAATGAGAACTAAAGAGAGTCAAACTGCATGTTTTGTTGACTGAGAAAAGATCACCAACATAGCTGCTGCGGCGCTAGCAGCCCATCTTACTCCTCAGATGTCATACCAAGCCTTTTACAGCCACCCAATGTGCAATGTGTGGCCTTTTCTCCTGGCACATCATGCAAGGAAGCGGTTTGCCTACGGTCCAACAGTGACCTTTGCATCTGTCACCCGTCGTGCCATGGACATTGCCTGAACAACATGCATTTCCCTCAGCCTGAGCAAAGAAACACTGGTTGTAGACTTTGCCGATCTCTAACACCAACTATGAACTTGACTGATGTACTATCTATCATTGACTTTCCACTGGCCCAACAAAAACAAAACAAACAAAACCCCACCAAAATAGCGATGTTTTTAGTATGATCCATGGGGAATGAACTGTGACACAACTCGGTAATATTTCCCTGTACATGTACTGAAGTAAGAATTTGTTTTTCATTACGTAGTGTTTTCTTTGTTTATGTTTGTATGACGGTTTTTTGTAAGTTTGTAAACGTAAATCCTTTGTATTTGTGTGTTGGAGTGTTAAAACCTTCAGACATTTCAGGAAATCGCATGCTATAACTTTCGCATGGACCATGAATCTCCTCTTTTGTAACCTTGTGTTATCAAGACGAAGTTTTTTTATAGGTTTCTTTTGATGTGAAAAACATTTCTGAAATATTGAAACTAGAAAGAACAATATCGCATATTGCGAGGACTGAGTAAAATTCGGTATTCTGGCAGTATGACTGTAACGTGGAAGGAAATTTTCTAGTTTATTTACTTTACTTTTAAACTGAGAAATGTTTCTTGAATTATTTTGCTAGCTTGTTGTTTTTTTAAGTTGAAGTTGGTTACCTTGATATAAAATCTATTTCTTACGCTGACGTGTTAAAACAGTAGTTGTAACGTAGACTCATAAATGCTCAGTGACTTATTTTACTTTCATTTACGTAAATGTTGCACTTTTGCTTCGCTTAATAAGGTTTTGGTTATTGAGAGTTGTATGTACATTGGTCGTCGAGTCAGCCACTGCCTCACCCAGATTTCCCTTCGACGTTCCTGTCTACGCCTCTTCTTCAATCTATGTTTCTCATCTTCAAGCTGAAACGCAGTTATTTTCTCCTTCTGTAGCTCCAGCCACTTCTCCAGCAAGTTCAACTGTTCCAGCTCCATCTCGAAATCAAATGACAGTTGACTAAATACTGGGTTGTCTCATATATAACCAAAAGAATAACCGTAACCAATTCTTCTATCACTCGATCACTGTACGAACCTGCCGACCCGTTCGATGCAAGATCTTACACAGATCG
This sequence comes from Diadema antillarum, assembly GCF_040938485.1. Classification (NCBI taxonomy): domain Eukaryota; kingdom Metazoa; phylum Echinodermata; class Echinoidea; order Diadematoida; family Diadematidae; genus Diadema; species Diadema antillarum. Next base: position 366,796 of record NW_027272421.1, on the reverse strand, counting down.
TGTCATGTCGAGCTGGTCTAAGAAGTCTAGTAGAAATCGAGTATTGACCGTGTAGTGATCGTGTATTGATTGTGTGTAGATCGGGATGTTCGAGTAGAGATCTGTGTGGTTGTCGAGGAGAAATTCTGGAGATGTCGAGAATGGTCGGGTGCGGATCGTAAAAAATCGAATAGCGGTCGGGAGGGATCGTGTTGAAGGACGATCGAGCATTTGGTCGGGATTGCTCTGGTAAAAATAGGTGATCGGGATTGATATCGCTTGATCGAGTTGATCTGAGCGGCAGTGGGAACGGGCTGTTACGTGAATAAAAATCATACTTTTTTATGAAGCAAACAGACTACGTGCTCATCGCGGCATCATTTCCTTTCCATTCTTTCAATTTTCATTTGAGTCGCAATATTGTCTGTATCAGGCATACGTTAATTATGAACATCATCTCGTCTTTTCGTTCGTTTTCCTTGTTTGCAAGTTGTTTAGACCTTGTCTTGTCGTAAATTGTGGCAATATTGCAAGAGTGCATAATAATTATTAATTGAACTGGGTGTGGGAGGCAGACCTGAAGTGTTATACTGAAGGTGTACTTGGACAATTCAGATAGATGCAACTGTGACTTTCGGACATGATTATTTTTCTTAAGTCATTACCTTGAGATGACTCCCACAAGGATTGAAACAATCGTCAGCCAGCATTTCCACTGATACCCACTGATCAGTTACTAGCCATCCCCTTTAAGGACACGTGGATAGGACCAGCGGAAAAAAAAAAAAAGCTCTTCAACGCTGCTAAAATAAAAAGAGAAAAAATGACGCTACATGTTATTCCCGATAAATTCAAATACATTATAGTGAAGGTGTTTTCATTGTCTTGATCTGTCGTCGTTCTTTCGTCCTTTTCTTCATTGGTTTTTTTGATACGAAAAAAAAAAGTTTCTTCATGTCCTCACTGAAAGAAAAAAAACAACAACAATCGATAAAAAAGTCAGTCGCGAAATTTCTATCAAGCTAAAGAAAACCGTCGGGGACTCCTTTAGGCGATACTAGACTCAGTGTACACATCTCATATTTTTCCAAACTTATGTACCAAAAGGAGTTAAATCTGATTATATAAAATCTAATTATGGAAAACCATTTGACCTGTAATGTGTCCATTGCAACACATGCGCGTACATAATCACGTGGAAGGCTTATTCCTTATAAAATGTCTTGCTTTGTGTTGCTGTCGAGAGTTTTACGATAACGGCATGAGTATGAAGTTCATGATATAGTTGATACGGACAAATAAAGGAACCAAAAAAAAAAGTTGAGGAAGAATAGAGTGAGGATCAGTTTATTCTTTTCATTTCTTTTTCCCCTACAGATTCAAAATCTGAAATTGTCATTTGGTAGCTGGGGTGATTCCTCAAAACATCAATCCTCGATGAGGGATGAATTAGCCAGATGGGTGTGTACTATGCCACGTCTGTCGAGCTTCAGTCTCACATGCTCCTGCCCTGACGGGGATTTCTTCTCAAAAGCCGCCGAATTGGCATCATCATGTCAGGTATGTCACCTTGGACTATATGAGACCGTGCATTACGAAACGAACAAAAAGTCGCACCCCTTCATTTTACGTTAGGACCCAAACAAAGTGAAACGGATTAACCAAGTGAATATTGAGTTATGCATATGTTCTGAAAGAGCTATCCTTCATCTACATTATTCTTCAATTTGTAATCATAACATTGATGAGAAAGTGTGTTTTCAGGATTTTTTCTACAACCCATTTATACGAGAGAATAGAAAAATCGGGTATGTCTTAGAGTTTTCTTTTCATTTCTTAAAATGCTTTACACACTCTTGACTTTAAATTCTAATAAGTTTTAAAAGGATAACGTACTGTACTGCTATGAAAGTTGGCATTAATAATGGACAGAATGTGTTAATAAGAGATAATTAATTTTAGCGGTGTTTTGTCTCTTTCATTGCACAGCTAGCACGGCTTGGTAAAGATTAAGCGCTTGAATAGACCCTGCACATCATAGCCTCTTTTCTCAGTTCAAACTTTTCCAGAGTTTGTGTTGTCCTTTTAGTATTAAGATAGGTTAGTTGAGCTTAGAGTCTGCTCTTTAACTCTTCATGTGCCATGGTGGAAACCCCTTTGTGCCACATTATTCTGAGAATCTAACGGTATCATGCTTTGAGTAAACATTTTTTTTTCAAGTGTATGTAACTTCTTTAGATTTCTGTTGAGCTGGGGCAAATACGTAGTGAATAAAGTTGTAGGGAAAATGCCAATCTCTGCTTTGATGACACATTATATTATTGTATGACAAATCTATGATTGTTTCTCTTTCACATGACCATTAGTTACATTACTGCAAAGGCATGACTTTTGCACACAAAACAATGACAGAAACTAAGAAACTACTCTCAAATCGAGTAGAGAACACCTGTTGATAGTGGATCACTACATGAAATGCAAGCTATATTATATTGTGAGAGGAAGGGAAACGTGGGAAATGCTTTCATTGTACCGCGGCATTTAGCGATTTATCGATCGGATTAGGGGGATTAGTGCGTTTGAGTAGAATATGCGAAGTTGGCACGCAGTTGACTGAGTCGAACGTGCGAACGGGGCACATAAAGAGTTAAGAATCTGCCCTGAACTAAAAAAAAAAAAAAATGTATATGAATTGTGTGAGCCAAGTGTAAGTCCAAGTTAAAGACAGTGCGTAGGGTCCTATCTTGTATCTTTAAGATCCTTAAGATCGATACACAATCTAGGAGCTTACTCCAAAGTAAGCAGCCCATAATTGAAATGTGACATTATCAATGCATGAATAAGATATTGGATGGAATGAAATACCTCAGTTTATGGATTATACAAGTTTTCCTTGACAATAACTTTGCCATGGTATCTATTTGTGTTTTCCAGGTTAAATTCCTATCAATGACTATTCCATGAAATTAGGTAGAATCATCCACGACTAGTTAACTCTTTATGTGCCACGTTCGCACGTCCGACTCAGTCGACGGTCTGCCAACTTCGCATATTCTGCGCAAACGAACAAACCCGCCCAAACCGATCGATAACCGATAGACTAACAAGAAGTGTTTCGCAATGAGTTTGCCTAAAGAATCCTAAGTTTCTGTCACTACTTTATGTACAGAAGTCATGCCTTTACACTTATTTAGCTGCTATAGTTATTTGAAAGAAAATAATCATAGATTTTTCATACAATTTACATGAAAGCAAAGCTTGGCATTTTCTCTTAACTTTGCTTACTATATGTCTAGCTTAACTGAAATCTATAAAAGTAACTTAGATTGATAAAGAGAATGCTTTCCCAAGGCATGACAACGCTGGTGTCTCAGAAAAATGTGGCACACAAGGGCTTCCACCATGGCACATAAAGAGTTAAGTCTCATCGATACTTACAGGGGAACGTATGCTGCATTTACTGAAAGACATATATTTACACTTGGAAACATTTAGTGATATTCTGATTATTTTTACCCATTTCAAAACATCATTCAATTCGGAAGTCACGGTATTAACGATTATAGTAGGGTTCTGGTGAGAATAAAATACACTTGTGTTATCAGCAAAACAAGTAAAGGACAGTACATTACTCGATTTGAAAATCATTTACAAACAGAAGGAACAACAGTGGACCAAGGAGCGACCCCTGAGTAAAACACCTGTGATAGACTCTATGTGAGCTTTTTATTTTTCCATTAACAACGACAAATACTCTTGTTTCCCGCTTTGCAAATGACAACTGAACCAATGTAGTTTCAAAGTGGCATGAGAAGTTGTATGTTTCCTACGAAAGCCAAACGGGGATTTACATATTCTTCTTCCCCCCCCCAAAAAAAAAAAAAAATAATCAACACGAGAATAAACCACCTTTTCAAGTAATTTTGAGAAGGTAAGAAGATTTGTTTAATTCTTCAGGGGAAGCCTCTTCTGAATATCGGTATAACTTTTGCAATGTTCATCTTGTCAAGGACCATACCAGAGCTGAGTGAAAGATTGAATATGTGCACAAAAAGGCACGACTATTTCAGAAATGACGTGCTTTAAAAGAAAATGATAAGTAGCTCCATCATAAATATTGCCTTTTTTTCTATCCGATGTATTAACAATCTCAATTATTTTATTTAAGAAACATGTAGAGAAAAAGAGTGCGTTAGGGTTGTGATGATCTAAATAATCATTAATAAAAAAAAAAACATGAGTGTTAATTGATTGAATATTTCATGCAAGATTAGGGCCTACATTCACACACACACACACACACACACACACACACACGCAACGCACACACACACACACACACGCAACGCACACACACACAAATTATGTGTGTGTGTGTGTGTCAATGATACATTACTAGGATAAAAAGCTGCGCTGACACCGGCGTGCAGAGAATGCATGCCGATCGCGTTATGACGAAAACATCGAAAGAAGCCTTGAAAATGTTTACAAACTTACTGCAGTCAGGTTGGGCGCAGTACAGATAAATGCTGATCACAGACCGTATCATACACGGTCATGAATGTGGCTAAGCATCTGTTAAAAGCACGAATCTTTCCACCTCCCTGATGTAACGAAGAAACCACGGAAACTCAAATAACTGTGTGAGCGAGCGGCGTGTTCATCGTCGACAAGAATTCTCAGTAGCAACATTGCCTACCGGTTGCAAACTTGCACGACGTCTTCAGCCGAATACGGAGCGTGGAAGGGTGCTGAACCGGGTCATTTTGCAATACAGCTCACGTGTAGTTTGGTCGGTAAAGATTGATCATCTAGCATGAGTTTGCAAAGTGCAGTCAGCATGGTGAACGCTATGGCATCCCAAAGACCATGCAACATCATCAGCACGAGTCATAACAAAACAAATCGGATCCAAAACATTCCCAACACAAAGACACCGAAAACTGCCTCCACCCTAGTATATACCACGGGTGACTCACATTCGGATTTGGGCGACGAAGTTTGGGAAAGTGGTGGAGGGAGTGCGTCCGCACGCGAACGCTGATTGGTTGAAAGTGTGGGCGAGGCTCTTCCACGTGCAGGGTGGAGTGCGAAGGCGCCACGAAAATTGGTGGTCTTTTGGGGCGTGTTGCCCCCCCTTTTGACACATTCCAAAGCCTCCTTTTCAAATAAGAGTTTGCGAACAGGTGAAAAAAGCGACTCCACAAACAAAGAGAAAATTTGTCATTGGAGATAAGAGCAGAAAACATCGCTGAACGATGCACCAGTTCATGAAGCGTATTTGAAGAAGTACAGTTCCACTAGACGGATAGCCATAATGATGATTTTTCAAATTTTTTTACTAATAAATTGTCACAGAACTTGCCATTTCTGTTACATGTATTGCCATCACGTTAAAAATAACTTGGCAAGTACTTGCGTCTTTTACAATTGATTTCTTCTCAAACGCTGAATCCCGGATTCAGTGTTGCTGCTCGAGTCCGTTGTAAAGTCAACTAATCCCGGAATCAGCCACCATGATACTATACGTTTACAAGTTTTGTCATGTTCTCTTCAAAATCAATATCGCAGACATTTGACTTTGCGATTGAGTCAACCATGACCAAGTACTGTAGCCAGCCTCCAAGGCATATACATAGCACAATGTAGAGTGTGACGGGGAGTTTAGTCACACAGTGTTCATATTGTTCTGCTGTTTATCGGGAACGTGTACGCCATGGCACATCCCAGCACGAACCGAGCTTTTAATACACCCCGGTGCACAATCATTGTATTCCCCAATAACACGGTGTACCACCCATTCTCGTAATCACTGGTAATTGATCGCTTGTGTTTAGTGGTCATCCTTAGACCTCCCTGTTACAAGATAACCCAACCCAACAAGTCTTTATATCATGAGACAGAATACCTTGCTAGTATCCTCTGATAAAAAGTTACATTTCTTTTAAATATCACAAATAATAATTGTGACTATTGAAACAGATGCACACCAACCATGAAGTTCAAAACAAGGAAAAGTTATCTTGTTTTGATTTATTTTTCCTGCAGAAGTCATTCTTGCCAAATTTCTTCCAAAATTCCCTTTATAATCATTCTGGCCTCACTATCTGTCAACATATTTTTCTTTTCTTTTTTGTACACACAACTCATTAATTTGCTTCACTTTAATGACGGCATGACTTTTTTCTTTACTTTGATGACCAATGATGGGATGAAGCTTTGTTATTTAAGTGACATAAACACAAATCGTAATATCATTGATTAAGTTTTGTTCGTCACTGACACATCGACAAATCCGAAATGGTTACTGCATATGCTCCTTTCAATAGATGACATGGACAGAACTACAGTGTATACCCGTAAATGAACAGTGATCACTGAAAGAGACAATGTTGACATTAGAAGAAAACAGAGAGTATTTTTACAGAAACAGTGCGCAATCACTCTTGATGGTTAGCCTTTATACCAACATTGTCCTCTGACCCAGACTCAAATCTGTCAGTGCCAAAAAGGGTGCAATTCGCAGAACTCGAGAATAGGAAGTTCTGTAGTACATGAACCGGGGAAAGAGGGTATACTGACAAAAGAAGTTGTGCATGAATGCTCAAATGAACCTATTTCATTATCTTCAGACGGCAAAAATAGATCCATGACGAAAGCGTCTGTCACTGCCATCGAGGTATGTCCAAGTGACATCATGAATTTTAAACCCGCTCTGTGTTTTGGTCTTCCTTCGCGGCTGCTTGCGAGCGGTGCGACAGATAGCATCTATAATAGCGATATATCGTGATTAAAGCAATGACTTTCGCGCTTTCTTCTTCTCCCCGCGATGTGCGAAATTGATAACGCGGCGATGAAAAAATGACAATAGCGAAAATGTATCTGGCGACATATAATATCGTACCTCCAATTCGCAAAAAAAAAGAAAGAAAAAAGAAAGCCCAGGGGAGATCCAATAGTGATAAATTCGGTAGCCGTTAATGGAGCCAAAGGGTCAGATATTTGGGTCGCCGCTAAATTTGCCAAAATTCGCAGACGGAGACAAACAAATGTCGGTATTTACGTAATCACGTGACTCAGTTGCTTTGAGGGGATAAAAGTTAAAATAAATTGATTCTGAGCGATTGTTTAAAAAAAAAAAGCTGGAAAAGTTTTGGTTAAAATTAGGAACATTTCCAAGTAAAGTCAGTAGTGTCAAAACATTTTGGTCAAGGATGAACAGGAAAACAAACAGTCCCCTGGATCGCGCGAACGTAGACAAAAAAAAAAAGGTGAAAAGTTTAGATTCAGTAACGAAAAAACCACCAAGCAATATTCTTCAAGAAATAAACCATTGTAAGTAGGCCTACGCATCTGGGGTCACATTGACAGAAATAACGGGTCTTCTGGTGATTAAAGGACAAGTTCACCTTCATAAACATAAGGATTGAGAGAATGTAGCAATATTAGTAGAACACATCATTGAAAGTTTGAGGAAAATCAGACAATCCGTTCAAAAGTTATGATTTTTTGAAGTTTTTGTGCAGTACCCGCTGGATGAGAAGACTACTGCAGCGTATGAATAACTTAGATGTCACATGCGTACAACCAATATAAGGAAAATATAAAGAGAATTTCACAAAATTCCATCTTTTGAAAAAGTACACATTCCCCTGACTCGTTACCGATACATGTTATGGGTAATATATTCCCCCTGCCCTTAGAAAGAGGCAAGTCAATTGCTCTTTTATTATGCGAAAAAATGAAAATATGTTGAATTTTCTTTTATATTTTCTTTATTACTGTTGTACCGCATATGACTCACAAGCTGTAGTAGTCTCCTCATCCAGCGGTTCCAACACAAAAATTAAAAAATTCATAACTTTTGCATCGATTGTCCAATTTTCCTCAAACTTTCACTGATGTGTTCTACTAATATTGTTGCATTTTCTCAATCCTTATGATTATGAAGGTGAACTTGTCCTTTAAGGATGACATGCTATGAAGACCTCATTTATAGTAAGAAAACTTGGCTTGCCTATGATATCCCTCCCCCATTCAAATTTTAACGCGAGAGCCTTTTGAGTGAGGGGGGAACCTAATGTTTGAGAAACTTGTACCCAGTCGTAAATCAAAAGTTCAAAAAAAAAGATATTCATTTGATGACAAATTGTATAATATCATATTCGAAAAAAGTCAGCCGTTTGATTCAGGTTAGGTGGTTGGAGAGGCAGCTACAATACAAAACGTATACCTGGTCTTGGCCAATGCCAAGGCTCTCGTGTGGATTGGTTTGGGGGGGGGGGGGAGGAGGGGGAGGATGCGGCTTGCCCAAACACAGATGGGGAAATATGCTTCTAAAGGTCTTTTAGGTGTGCAGACAACGTAACTATGTAATATGACAGTATCATAAATCTGAACGATTTGAATCTGTGGACAGTGCACTCCTCATTTTGACACCCCCCCCAAAAAAAAAAAAAAAATCTGCTCGTCGGCAGACTTCTATGTATTTTGCTAACTAAGGAGAGTTTACAAATCGGTTATCCTGATAATATGTGTCTCTATTTTGAAGACAAAGGCAGGGAAATTGACATGAATAATACAAGCATCCAAGGGAAAGGGCCGAAGATTATGCCGTGTATCAGGCATAAAAAGCTCGTAGGGATTTCCGTCCAGATCATCACAAACTTGTCTGACTGCTTGTAAAAGAAAAAAAAAAACAACAACAAACAAACAAACGTGAAACATACTGCATGATAGGATGATAATGGAATACGAGCTCTGAATTAATATTATTCCGGCACTCGCTGCATATATACGAGCATTCTGGTCGTATTGGCTGTACCTGTTCGTATGAATAATTATTTTCAACGTGCTGCTGCGATTACAATCTACATACAATCCGCAGCGTGGATGTCGTGCTCGAAATCAAATCCGAAAAGTGCCGTCTAGAGCCCATAACGCGTGTGAGATCGCGTGCAATCAAGTATGTGCATGTAAGCCTATAGAATCAGTCTATGGACTGTTTTCTTGATTTTGTAGCCGAGGGGTTTCAAAGGTAAAGGTGACCCTGCACACCTGTTAAAGACTGGTAGAATGAATTAACAGCAAACGGAGCGGTGACAGTTCCAAGCATGGACTTTTGAAGTTTTCCATGTTTCTACAAAAACGATGATTCTGATTTGAGACCCAAATTTGAATATGCAAATTAGATTAAGATGACGAGGCCATCGGTTGTCAAGTCCGTGCTGTTATATTTGTATTTCATAGGTATCATTTATGTCAATACGCTCACTTCTCCTGGAGATGTGTGAAGCGCAGATATCATCGCTTCAATTTTGACCTGTACCTACATACTGTTTGCTCGACTGCGCCTCGGTATCATCAAACTCAAGAGTGAATATGGAGCATATCAGTGTCTATTTACATTCTAAATCTGTGCGCGCTTGAGTAAAGACTATACCCCTCAAGAACATTGGTAGGTAGGCGTATATTCACAACTGAATGACACGCGCCTTCAAAACAAAATTACAACAACATTGACACACACCGAGTACCTTTATATCATCATTGGATGTATTCACAGCATGTTGACGGCAGATACTCTCTACCTGAGCTATACATGACCACTGTATAGGCTTATTATGCAAATGACACGAAATGGGTCAGTCACGGGGTGGACAAAACAGGTCACAGCCTGGAAGCGAGGCCAGCAAAGCGCTATTAACAAGCACTGATCGCGAGGACACTGCACCTCCGACATGCTGAAGTATCTAGGCAACCAACTAGTCAAGTGAGTGCCCGAGACGACCAAGAAAACAGGAAAACAGACAAAAAATACCGAGAAGAAAATCTCATCAAAATACAATAAATACCGGAAACTCGTGAATCTCATGACATAAATAATAAAAAACAAAAACAAAACAAAAACAAAAAACACGGTAATACATTCGCGCACCGCAATACCATTACCATAACTTCACTTGTGCTTGTGATAGGAGACTGATAAAAAAATATATATGCAGTAGCAGACACGAGAGATAACACTTGTATATTCTTGATGTTTAGCGCTCGCGAGGAGCCTTGAGTTAGAAGATCCGCTGCGATTACTCATTATCTATATGGCGGCGATTGCAAAGTGCGTATAATGCACGTTTGCTCGTTATAAATGCAGTCGAGCTCCCCTTTCTAGCCTATGTTTGTTCAGACCCACTTCAACATCCAAAAGCATACTTGCTGGTTTACAATGCTTGTCAATGCCAAAGGACTCCCAGTATCTGTGGAGGACAAGTACTAAGAGCGATTAATTTCTCTTGCATCACAGATGATAAGACAGATAGATAGATGGATAGATAGATAGGTAGATAGATAGATAGATAGATAGATAGATGGATGATAGATAGATGGATGATAGATAGATGATTTTTTAAAGATCATCATACATCCCCATCCCTTAGTCTACAGGAAAAAGGTCTGGAAGAAAGATCAAATTGCCACTCTTGAAGATATAGTAATGTTTATCTACACCATTACCACAAACAAAACTTTTAATCACTAAACGATCGTGTTCATTGCATAAATTTATGTAGATATGGAAGCAATATTACAATACAGGACCGATGCATTATTTTGATCTGAAATTCGTGTAACCACGCCATTTCGTCTCGCGATCAAAGCATTCATCGTAATGGGTGTAGGCTCCTATGTCGATAATATGTCCGTCTGTGCGGGTGGTATGTAGGCCTATGTGTGAGTTTTTATTCACATGCCCGCGAGTTTCTACTCCGTTTTCAAAATCAAAATTGAGTGAACAAGTCTATTCAACGCCACAAAAGCATACTTTTTTTCGGTCCTCGATCGGCACAAACATTGCGAAACCTCAAATGGCGTAACAGCATTTGTTTGGTCATTGCGCAATACGCACCGGTCTTTACTCAACTGACGAAACCGTACACCGTGTAGGGGGCGCAGACACAAGAAGAAAAGAACATGAAGAGCTTACATGGTTGGTCAGAATAATACACCAACCAAGAGAGATAAAAGATGAGTGTGTTTATGTGTTGTAGATTCATTGTGTATGTGAGTTGTGTGTGTGTGTGTGGGGGGGGGGGGGGAAGGGGGTGTTGAAATGGTTTGGTATGATAGGAGAAACTCGATTACATAACGGCCAAAAATCGATTAGCAGACACATACCCGACGAAACATGAATATACAGGAAGGTTCCACAACCGATTTTTAGTGCAATGGTAGCGTCGCTCTATGTTCCAATCGTCTCAAGGATAGAACCCTGTTGTCTGTGTCCCCTTGGCTTGCTTCTTTTTGTCTTTTAATGTGTCTTGGTTTTGTTATTAGATACTGAAGCAATAATTGGTCCTACTTGCCAATAGTCGCTGTATATGAACCTCTGATCTTTCTGTAAGATAAAACACGCTGGAGACAGGATAGCAGTAGCACGCTATTTTTCACGAGACAGTGGATTAGCTTCAACATAAGGTCGCCATTTTGTTTATTTTGATTCTGTCAACAAGATGACCTCCGTCACAGAGGCTTAGCATGTATAGGTTTTCACGTATACACAGTGAATAATAATATAGGGGGGGGGGATAATTGGGTCAATCAGCGACCGAGGAAGAAGTGGTTGGATTGAAAACAAAACAAACCATGACGAGTTTCATGAAAATTTGGATCTGAAATTCCGAGTCATTCGCAGATTCTGTTCGTAACAATATGATTATACTACTGCGGGGTATTTCCACGCGGATAATGTTCACAAAACCTCGTATTGTATTTATGGCGTCGAGCGCCAATGTGGGAACAGGAAGCGTGCATGTTGTTCTGATCGTGCTGAAGAGCTGTTGAGGGGAACTGAGAAAGTGGACTTATCATATTCACTGGGATGATATCAATGACACGAAAACAACAACAACCTATGGTGACAGTTGTATTTTGTGAGAACGGCTTTTTATTTGGTTGACACAATCAATTATAAATACAATACTGCTTCTTGATGGACTACAGGCTGGTGAAACAAGTCCTTTTATAATGGCGTGCCTTTTCGATGATCAGTAAGACACGGCAGAAACTGAGATTGTGATCTTGAACTTTGATAATTCCTCCCCCTTTTTAGTATGCACGGATCCAACGGAGAAGCCGCCGAACTTTGTGATGCCAGGAATGATACCAATCAAAACGCATTGGAGGCAGACTACCAATACAAAAAATGATTGTCCACCCGTGAGCGCATGTGCAAACATGCGGGCTGTCTACCGAAGATCACGTGTTCGTCGCTAGGCGTGTTAACTCACGCGGTCCGCACGCCGCCACAGGCAAGCAATGTGCTGTCAAGAATGTATGTCCAGTAACTGACGTTGATGCGTTGAAGGCGCCATAAATACAGAAAGTTTTTTTTTTAATTAATTTTTGTTAATGAAGAATAAATTTGTACCGTATGTCAATCATGTTATTATGTGGAACCAACAAAGAACCATAGTTTGCACATTGCGCTCCCCCCCCCGTCCTCCGAAATTCTGTAATTCCAAAAAGGATTAACAGCTTTCATTACAGAACATCCAGTCCAAGCGAAGAATAAGTTCAAAGAAAGCAAAGTATTATAGGCCGACAAAGTGCACACACCTGCATATCAAGCTATGCAGGTAAACGTATACTCATGTCCACCTATGACAAAATATCGTCCATTCTTTCTACAAGTCTCTCGAGGTTCTTTCCAAGATTGTTTGGTCGATAACTTCGCTCACTTCGGAGAAGGCTATCTGCTAATATGAGTTGAGGAGATTGCAGCTACTTGACAAGGAGAAAAGACGATATACGGGGCACAATATCATCATCAATCCGTGTTTTAAGAGTCCTTGGAATGATTGGGTTTATTTAAAGTAAAAAAAAATGTTTCAACTTCTTGCTCACGACAAGAAGGCACTACATATCCACTTGGTATGCAATTTATTTCTATTGTTGTTTCAGATTTTGTTTATTTCATTTTATTTTTATTTTTTGCTTTTGATATAATTTCTTGTTACGGTTTCGACATCATACTGCGCATTGAAGGCCCGAACACTGAACGACGCCTTCGTTGGGACTGAGAAGTCAAGTCATTATAGATTATATGGGTACCTAATCAGACGCCGTCTTTATGAATCTCACCAGAGCAGGTTTTAAAAAAGGGAGAAAGAAAAAAGATTCTGCGAAATACTAAATGATAAATCAGTAAATAAAGATATACACACCCAGTGGATGTGCCCGCCTGATTGAATATGTGGCATGCTCGATATAGCTCGAAACATTTTTTTTTTTGGAGGCACTGGTGTGATGAGAAGCATATCACACGAGTTTAGGTAATATCAGTCTTTTATTGCTCAAAATATGCTGAGCTCTATGTTTGCTCGTACCATAGTATGCATGGTTTCGCTCCGCCATTCTAGACGTGATTATTTGCTCAACAACGCGTAGGCATATCGCCGCCGTGTTGTTGTGCACTTGGAATATAGGGACCTACTGGTTATATAGGGCCGACATAATGAGATCGTGAATGGTGATTAGGTTTGCGTAGTCCATTATCAGTGCACCATCGCGGCGTGTTACAGATACTTCCACCGACATGCTTTCTCCTTTTCTTTTTGATTCTACGTTATCCTGTATTATTATGTTTAATGTCAAGAAGCTTCTCATGTATAAATGCAATGTTTTCGCAGCTAAATGCTTATTTCGCATGCATATTTTCGGTTAAGGCAAGTATATGACGTATGCAGTGGTAATACGAATACTACTTCATATTATCTGAATGCAACTTTTACACCTCATATCCATTACCAATGTCTAATGCTGGAATGTAATCAACAGGTTATATAATATGCCCCAAACAGTTTTCTTACACAACCGCCTCGTATCCACGACATGCCTTTATTGCAGTTTCCATGACTACAGCAGACAAGCAGCCAATCAAGTTTTTTTTTTGCATATTTCAGCTGTTGCCGTGGCAAGTGTTTGAGGGATAAGTCTCCGCCGATCGCATAAAACATAATGCTTATATACCGCCATGACGGTGCCCAAAACTCACAGGGGGTGGATTGCTCAGAGAAAAAAAAAAACAGGTGAGCATAAACCAAAGTTATAAAAAAAGTCCTTCTGGGTATGATATAGAAGATTTCGTATAGGCCTATACCCAGAGAGGTAGCTCACCTGCCAGGTACAACAATTGTACTAGTAATACCAGAGCCAAAACGCGACAGTACCTATCGGAACCATGCAGTAAACAAAGCGCCCAGTTTGTACGTGTACTTTCTGAACTCGTCATAGAATTATCTGGCTGCGGTTTTCAGCCGAATTTATCTGTACCGATCTGTGGTGTGGCGGTACAAGGTTATACTATGTACATAATAATGTACCAAAGTGCTTCCTCAGCCACCAGAGTCCATACAGTCCGAATACCTCCGCAAATTGATTAAGACCCGTCTCTATCTGTAATGATTTGCATATAGCGGTAAACGCTTATCTATTCTCTTTTTTATCCACTTGGCTGTTGAACAATAACGGCTAATAGAACCCACCTGCACTTTTAGTTTGACAAACCGTCAAAGCAACATAAGCGTTTGTAGCACTGTCATATGGAATGGATTGATTTCATTCGTATTCTAGAAAGACAGGAAATGAAAACAATTGTCCACTTTTGTTTAGCGGGGGTCCGGTGGCCCGGAGCCAGTAAAAGTTGATGACGGGCCATCAAATTTTCAAAAAGGCTTTGTCTATAGGTGACCACTTCGGGCAGATGAAATTCAAAGTGAATCTTTATACAACGTATTTCCTGTTATTTCGGGCAACTACTACTAGTACATTTCTTTTTCGGGGGCCAACAAAATTTCAAATTCGAAGATTTTAGTGGTTGGAACGGACCACTTGAGGAAAAGTAGGCCATTATATATGTATGTATGTATGTATGTATGTATGTATGTATGTATATATGTAGGACATATATATAGGTCTAATATATATATCCCATACGCTATGCGACACACACACACACAGAAAAGAATAATGTGATGTCAATTTGACACAGGTGAACAAAATCCTCGACACTTGAAATAGCCACGGAGCAAGCTCCGTGAAATAACCAGGGAGGTGGAAAGAAGTAACCGAGGACCCGTTCATTTACGTGGAGGCATGCCAGCACAAGAGTACCAGCAAACAGCGGTAGCCCGATGACATAAGATTATGTAATCTGGATTATCCTTCGTTCGTACGATTGTACTGGTACAGACAGAGCCAGTCCCATGTATGCAATGATGTATCGCAAGAGAGGGCCCCAAACAAAGGTCACATTGTAAACGCGAGGCATGTCAAAGCGCGACGTGACTTCTAGGTCAGTTTTTATGCAAATTTGTTTTTCAGTTCGCTATCGCAATCTCTCTCTCCCCGTCTCTCTTTTTTATGTCTTTATTCGGTTCCTCCGATGGCGATAGGCTCTCCAGCGAGACGCATACAAATAACACGGAGCCGCGTGCTATGCAACGAGGAATCGACCTTGATTATCTTTTGTGTGTTTAGTGGCTGTTCGCCTGCACGTTTCCACCATGCTGCTTCTTCCCCACACAGCTCCTATCAATACGCAACGGCACAACACCAAAATGGCGATGTGTCGACATCGCGCGCGCGTGCGGAGCGAACGTCGCCTTGATGTTTATTTCAAAAGCATGATCGTGCGGTCGTCATTGACGTCGTGCCGTACCAGGCCATGCAGTCGTGCCGTCGAAAAGTCGAAGGGTAGCCCGTAACTGTATATCCTTCCCCACAACTCCTCTTCCCCAAACACGCACAACACATACGAACACACGGACACACACACACCCACACCCACACCGCATACAACACAGCTTAGGTGGCAAGCCAGAATTCGAAAATATTGGATTTGGACCACTCTTTGTACTTTACACGTCTGATCATAATATCAAACCCTCTGCTCTGTTTACATTTTACACGGGTACCGATCACTTAAATAATATCACGATGACTGTACAATCACATGAGTACATTGTTTGTTCAAACTGCCCATACGTTTACACGCCATAAGTATTCCATCGATTTTCTTTAGAGTCATTTACCTTGAATATATTTGTGTTTAATACTTGCAGTCTATTTTTGAACCTTTGAACCTTCGAACCCTAACAATGCAAACACGCCATAAAAAGAATAGGTAGCTTTTTTTTCTCTCTCTCTCCAATGAATATAATAGCTGTATTCTCAAACACCCAAACATTTCGTATGAAATAGAAAGGACGCGTTTTTCCTTTAGCAACCGGAGCAGTCGTTCAAGTAAAAAGTAGACTGACTAATTCAAGAAGATCTCCGCTGAGAATGAGAATATAAAAACACCGTACATCGCCAGTTACCATACTTCGTCATGATTCAAGGCAAAGTTGCAACCTGTTGCGCGTCTTCAACACGGCTTGCGTTCCTCTTTCAATTTACTAGGTTCCTATCAACAGATCCGATACATATTCTTGTCTTCGTATCCTCGTATAGTTGTTCTTCAAGATACTACATCAACTATATTGACAGACGGCCCATCTAAGACGGCCCATCTACTCAAGCGCGCGAATTTGGATATAATTTTCTTGGCACTATGCACATAATAATACATAACACTAAACACTGACGAAATCTCATCCACGGATTCGTCGTACCTATAGCTGCCTCCAGAACTCCTACCTGTACCTGCAGGATTCTCCCTGCGTCATGGTAAACTTCTAGCCTTGAGAGACTTGCCGAACACGGCACCATTCCCCAAGTATTCATAATATAGGCTTTATCTTAGTTGAAATGCACCGCACAGCATGCATAAGCAATTATTATACACTGTGACATTTTGGGCCGGCACGACCTCGTCACAATCACGAGAGAGATCAGTAAACTGTGAATACAGCAGTGTTCATGACATCGATGTTAACTATATCGAGACCAAATTAATGCAAAACAATATGTCTGCTGTTGCCGTCACTCCTTTCTTCTATCACTAATAACTAAAGGAAGAACACATAGCTCATAGAAACAGGGCCTAAAACACGCACATATTGCTAGTAACTGCTGGTATAAACCAACGGGGTGACGAGGATGATGGCAGCTGCTGCAGCTAGGAGAGAAGGTTTTTATGCCATAGAAGAAAAGAGGAAGAAGTTGTCAAGAACTTTAAGAAGAGAAAATAAGACAGGGGCAGGAAGACGCAAACATGGGGTGCGGGTGGAATTCAGTTTGTCGGAAGAAGACGGATAGAGCTATCTATATACGGAGGAGACAAGATTATGGAAGAACTTAGAGAGAAAAAAAAACTGAGATGCCGAGTGGGAAACGGTAATGATTAAGTAAAACGATACCATACCAACTGTCAAAATTTTTACGATTTAATTAATACGATATCTTGTTCCTTTCAAAGTCCTGACTGCTTTTGTGAACATACCTTGGAAGTCGAGAGTGAGCAGACTTTGTTTCCGCCGAAGAGAGATGCGATGCTGAACTTCTGGAAGATCTTGTTTCTCTTATTTATCTTACCGCGAAATAAAGATTTCCACCGAGTCTAGTTTTACTGTCCCAGACATTGGGAAGATCAGTCGAAGAGAATGCGGCATATTTCTCCCTGCTCGGTTACCACAAAATATTCGGAAAATTCACTCTCAGGTGGACTGGCAACGAGATTTAGATGAACTTTCTTCCCGAGCTGAACATTCCCGAAGCAAGCAACAATTTGAGGCAGGGAGCGTATTCGATGAGAACGACTTTTCCCGATAGTACACCCGCGCTCGTGAACTCGAGGTTGTCTCAATCGACGCTGTTGACGGCTTTGACCCAATAACGGGTGACCGCAAGAGGTGAAATGCGATGCAACGGCGGAAGTTAATGTGCGTGCGCGCTGCGTTGAGTGTGTGCACACAAGTGTAAAAGAAAATCTCTCTAGCGCACACCAGTTGTCTCTCGGGCACAGAACATTTCTGTGCTCTCGGGCGGGGAAGCGCACTGGGAACGGCCTTCCACACACACAACACACGCAGCAGGCCGAGAGTTATAAAGTCCACGCAGCTTAGCTGTAGCGATGGTCAAGCATCACGCTCAAAGGGAAGCGTCACGCTCAAAGGGAAGCGTCACGCTCAAAGGGAAGCCATTACAGGATCATGAACTAAGAATAGCACCCCCTTCCACTCATCCGACTACTAGCTAGTATGTCTAGGCCTACATGTAGTCTGTGTCCCATGACACAATAATGTCCGGATCGTATGGGTGGTGTAACGACTGAAAGTAAGGCTATACATTTTTTTTTTTGGCTGTCAATCAATCCATTTTCTTCTTTCAATGTCGCTATCTTTAACGAAATCCTCATCGCAAGAATGATTTTATTGTTTCCCAAGAACCTACACAATGATCTCTACTTTATGCACACATAAGTATGAATTCAAGGTAAAACAGACTGGCAAACAAAAAGCCAAACAAACAAGAAAAAGAAAGAGTTTATACGATCTCACACTGCACATTTTCCCCTTTCGCTCTTTTTTTTTTCTCTCTCTCTCTTTCCCTCTCAACCATCGTAATGTTTTTCTGTCTGGACGCAAGGCCACATGGATCCGAACCAGCTGAAAAAAAAAATGAGAAAGAAAAGAAAAACCGCGGATACATGCCAAGGTAGCAATCACTCGGTAAGGAGTTGCCGATTTTGAGCAGACTCAACGCAACGCTCCGTTGAATAGGATGAGATTATGTGATCGAATCTATGGCGAATAGCCTTCATGTAGTCTGACGAACAGACGTTTAGTTTCCTCATCACACGCCATACACAGATGTCCCTGGACCATTCTAGAGGGTAGGCCTAAACATCAGACTGAACATCGCAGGCAAATATGTTTCTCGTCACCGTTTGTTTTTCATCCCGAAAACTCTAAGAAAGAGGCCTAAAAAAAAAAAAAACAGACTACATTTTCATCAAAAGAATGTTAGTCATGCTCCGTCCCCATGGCTGGCTGGACAGAGTCTCAACAAGGATTCGATTTGGAGATTATGCAATAATCATATTACATATAGTTTTCGATTCTCTGTTGCCATGAATCATCATTAATTTTTTCATCTTGTTGAAGTGCCCTCTGAGGTTCTTCATCCCGCATTTCTGTAAGCATAATGTTAGCTCTTGTTGTTTGTTGTTTACCGGCGATCAAAATTCTGAGGGCATGTGTTTCATCATGCATGAAACAGTTAACGAGTTCTGTACCAGCATCTATAGTCACTTTGAAACTTTTTTTTTATAGTTCCTATACTGTACTTCTTTGAACAGAATTGGCAAAAACAATCCACAACCGCCCCCTCTCTCCCTCTCTCTCTCTCCTTTCGTCTTTCTGAAACCAGCAACGCGCGAGTGATTACGCAAGAAAAGTTTGCGTAAAATGGGTCAGCGGTCGCGTCCATTATTAGACGGGGGTAGACAGGAGAAGGCCGAGGGAGGGAAAGGACTTTCTCAGTGCATGGTGAACAGAAAACAAGAATCGCTCGTTCACTTTGTTTGCGCGAAATTGATTCTGGGGAACTCGGAGTAATAGTATACCTGTAGTCCCTTTGTCGATGCCCTTTGTTACATTAATGTTACAAACATTTGCTGCACCGAAACAGGTGTAATTACCCCGGTACTCCATATCTCTCCTACTGAACTTTTATAACTGCGGGAGAACTCTCACCTTTCGCAGAAAAACATACAATTTCTCACAAATCATTTTACACCATAAGAGCCACCTAGATAAGAAGCTTCAGGCAATGCATATTGTAAAAGTCAAGTGTGTAGAGTAGTGTGTAGATGTTTCAGCCTAGAATTTAAAAAAAAAATGTCATTAAGATACCTTACCTACAGGACAGTGACAATCATTATAGCGCTATCAAGGCAGCAGCTCGTCGACTGGCGATGAGTGGTCTGTCACAAATAGAAAGCCTTGCGCTATCGCGAATACGGCGCACTGCCAGTTAAGACGAAATCCATCAAAAAAAAGTAAATAAAATAACTTCAATGTAAGAAAGAGAAGAATGTTCCCTACAGAGAGATACAAAATGGCAAAAATTGGAAGACATGACATTCCGAAATTTCACAATTTTTCGGAAGACTCTTCTTGACCAGTCGTTATGAATGTTCAAATTATCAAGCTGACGATGTCAAGCTCTCCCAATTTTATTATTCATTTTGTATTACAAAAATGACGATCATATTATCATAAATCAATCATAATTCAGTAGTATCCTGTAAATATAAAACTTGCCTTAACACCACCCAAAATTAAAACAAAATGTTAACTGCGATATATCTTGGTGTGGGAGCACGCTTTAACTTGTATTAGCTTAAGATAAACATGATGTGCGAATTTCTTACGTAATGAATATAAAGAAAAAATGTAAGGGTATGACATCATGATCTCACTCATTTGAATATTCATACGGACTGGTCAAGAAATGTTTTCCAAAGAAATATGAAATTTCAAAACGTCATGATCATCTTCCGTATTTTTAACCAGATTTTTGTTAGTTTTGTATCATTCTATAGGGAATATTTTTCTCTTTCGTTTGACGTTGATCAATTTTTGGGGTGGATTTTCTCTTTAAACGCCACTACCATACCGTCGTGGAACTGCAACACGTTACGGAAAAGAAGCTCCGTGACCATAACTGTGCGTTGTCGGGTACCTAGTTCGGCTCTGGGTACTCTCTCTATGTAGCGCCCTCATTGTTGAAAATTGACGTAATGTGCTCTCCTTAATTTCTCCCGGATCAGTAGTGTGTATAATAGTGCATTTTCATTGCATAGTACTGATATTCGCAACATAGAACGCGATAAATATGAATACATAACACACAACCGTATCTTCACGTGTATATAGTTTATGTGTGACAAATCATTGGGACATTCATTTTGGCAATAAACACCAAACATATTATTGGACGCACCGAAACATCAGCAAATTTTGACTGCATGGGTCCGTTTTTTATACTGAACGGTCTTATCCCCCCGAAATCGGTAAATAGTGCCTCACTCAGTTATTTTCGTATTCAGAAAAATAATTTGTTTTTATTTGTCGACATTTTTCCCCCCTCGTGCCAGTGTGCGTTAATATTTTCCCCTCCATGCACGGTGTATCAATTTTATATAAGTTGCATGTATTTTTTTTTTTTCAGCGAAACTAGCTGCCGACAACCGTTGAGGTCGCTATTCCACTTCTGGCTTTCGTCAGATTGAGATGTTGTGCCTTGTCAATATTACACTCGTCTGTCCGTACAGCTACTCTGCATTTGATCTGCGTGTAACAAGGAATCGCACGAACTGTTTTTATTTTTTCATGAACACTCTTCTTCTTCTGACGTTTCTATCGATTTCATATTTCGAAAGTTGCTCTTAGAGGGAAATTTTACTTATTCATCTCTGTTGCTGTGCGTGTGTGTATGTGTGTGTGTGTGCTTAATATTATATAATACATAGTTTCAAATTCAAATTCAAATTCAAACATTATTTTTCATTTTTTATCAACAAAATGTACAAAGAAATACGATAATCTGATATGTGTGTCGTTGAGAATATACATAGCCAGGCAGGGATAACAGTTTGAACGGCTCACGAGCGTCATATTTATTCTATCACTTCCAGAAATCCCTTGTGTGTGTGTGTGTGTGTGTGTGTGTGTGTGTGTGTGTGTGTGTGTGTGTGTGTGTGTGTGTTTGTGTCTGTGTTTTGACACGTTACAACCAGACGACATTACCATCTCATTAACTTTGAATTCATCACTACTTCGGATTAGCGTTTCGAAAAAAAAAAGAGAGTAAAAGTATTGGTTTAAGATAAAATATCATTCACCCATGGACTCGTGAAAGAGAACAGCTGTAAGAAACAATCAAACTCAAGAAGTATCTGAATATTTGTTGCAACTCATACTTGCGTTGAAAGAAAAAAAACTGATCTTTTTTTCATATGATTACAAAATAAGTGCATATCATGTACAAAAGGCTGTCATGCTGTCTCATATTGTTTACGACGAAATTTGACAACAGATCCAACTCGGAATAAAAACTGATGTCCTTATTGTTTCTCTTATTTTACGCACGATGTGGGTGTGCGCATTCCCTGTCCAAGTTTGCAAATTCGAAAGATAAGGAGAGACAAAGGAAAGGGGGTGGGGTGGAGATGATTTCTCATTGTACAAAGATGAATTTGGGACTATACATTCACAAGCATTGTTCCTGTGCTATTTCGTATATGAATGCATCATTCTTGTTTTTATCTATGAAAGCGTTTCGAAGAAGAAGAAGGAAAAAAAAAAACTTTGCAAGGAATGAAGCGTGTTTACTGCTTTCTGATCGATGCATCAACTAGAATTTGTGTGACCAGCGATGTAACTCGAACAATCACAATCATGGCTTGTTTGTTGTTGTTAGCGCGAAGAAGCATGCGACACTTCTCATGAAAAAAAGATACATAATATAACCGTAAAAATGAGTGTTGGATTACCGCGAAATTACTGATAGTCAATGGCTTGCCTTTGGCGTTGCGTATCATCCTTCAACACTGCCCGTAAGAAGCAGAAGAAGAAACAGAAGGAGAGAAAGAAAAAAAGATAACGCGATCTCATTTGAATTGAGTTTATTTGGCATAGAATTCGCAACGAAGCTCTGGTGCGTCCGCGCCGTTGTAATTTTGTAAATGGATCCCGTGTTTGTTTCTCGCTTGTTTGGTAGTTGGACGAATTGCTCGAATCAAGCGACGGGCAGAATTTTACTTCTTTCCCTCGTTTTTTTTTCTCTCTCTCCTTTCTCTCCCCTGCTTTATCCATCTCGGTGTCCCTTTCTACTCGCCTATTTTACATAATCAAACAGTCTTTCTATCCTGTCTATTTCTCTTCTGTTTCTATCTGTTTGTCTGTCTGTCTGTCTGTCTGTTTGTCTGTCTGTCCGTCTGCATGTTGTCTATCACCCATTCTATAATTCGTTCAAATTGCTATCCTTTCGGTTTACCGGTTATCTTTTCGTCAAAAAATACTTATTTCCATCTTCTTGATCTTTTATTTTCTTCTTCGTCCTCTCTAAGATCTGCGTGATGTTTGCATTTTGTAAACATGCCACACGTGATGAGAATCTGATTTTATTTTAACGCTAAGGTAAAACTTATTCACAAATAATGACAAAGACATTTTTGTTGTTGTTGTTGTTGTTGTTGTTGATCTCATTGTTTATCTGGTCGTTTGTGTTCTTCGTGGGAAGTTTGATGGTCCAAATTCCTTTACCTCTGCGTGACAGTGGGATGGAGTGTTCGGAAAGAAAACGATGCATTTGGGACAAAAGTTTGATTATTCTGTCTCTTCAACGCTCTAGGTTGCAGAATATTCTGTGGTTTTTGTTCCGTATAGCTTTCCCTGTTTTTTTTGCTCCCCCACCCCAAAAATCTGTGGTATCTGGCATGATAGGAACATCCATGTCGTTGCAATGTTGCGAAGGTATTCTCAAATTGAATAAAACATTTAGGAATATTCAGGAACAGCGCATAGGAACTCGAGCACCTTGTGCGAATGTAACTCAAACTTGTGCTTATATTTACAATCTTTGCAGTAATGGCGAAAGCACCATATAAAGGTCTATCTAATCGATCTCATCTTCATCAATGAGATAGCTTCGAATGGACGTGTCGCATTTTCTTTCAATTACTGCATGCAATGATCCCTTACCGACTAGCTACAAAAGTGCTCGTGTGGACAACTTGATCAGGTGAGTATCGTATAGCATTATGTTGTGCTTCTACGAATAGCGCAGAAGCTGCCACGCACCACCATTACAGCAGAGAAGTGATCATGTCACATTTATTGTATCTGGCGAAAAGATATGAGATGTGAAAATTGAGGCGACAGACCAGATTGGGTAGCTCGATAAAATGAGCAGATACAAATGCGAAGAGATAAATCAGCAAATGAATGACGTTGAACCATCTCAATTTTGTCGAATACAGATGATACGAGGTTTTGCGAATGAAGGCTTCACCTGTGAGCAGTACGTTCTCTCTTTAGCAAAGTGATTCTGCCTTTTTACTACCGCCTTGGTTCTACTGCAGTCTAGCACCATTCATCGATTGCTTCTGCACAACGAATCGATCAACACGTCACAATCCCCAATTTCGATCTTTCTTACATTACTGCGGTCCTACATCTACAGTGCTGGCAGATATAGGTTTTGTCATTGCCCTTACTTCTCTATGCATATTATAGTTATGAGTACTCTGTATCTTCAGTTCAATCAATTCAATCTCTCAAGGAAGGGAGAGAATAAAAGTTGTCAGAGATTGCGAATGACGTCGGATGATTACGTAACTTATGACGTTTCAAGTGCCAAGAGCATAATTCATCTTTCTATTTTCCCTCTCTGACATCTATCGTGTCCATTCTTTGCTGGTTTCCCGCCGAACTGAATCGGGATAATATGATATCACAGTCATCATAGATAGATAGATAGAAAGGTAGATAGATAGATAGATAGATAGATAGATAGATAGATAGATAGATAGATAGAGAGGCTGTCACCTTTATGCTTATTTCAAATGGAAGGTGGGTGTATGGGGGGGGGGGGGGAGAAAGGAAAGAAAACTGATGTTAGACTAGACAGAAGAGTGGCGATTCGTTATTCCGAAGGTTCGTTATTCCGAAACACATTGTACTCTGTATACCACGATGTTCATTAATCCAAAAAATGAACTAAGGTTTGTCAATTCGAAGGTTCGTATCAGTCAACAGAGGGCGCTCGCCCTTACGGCTCTGAAATCTTCGTATTAATCAATCAAAATGTGCACAGGAACAAAGCCATAATGATAATACACTCAAACACACAAGTATAACGATGCCAGCGTTGGCAAGTGTGAAATAAGCTACGCGCTTGAACATTATTTCATTACCTGCGGTTTCATCGTGCATCCTGTAACTTTGTAGGTATGTACTAGTGGGACGTCGGTGGCAATCGATAAGAATAATATACAGTCGCAATACAAGAGTCCCTCTGCTCGCACCTTAATTGTGTAAATTCTTTTTCCTCGAAAACGGGACTGTCCAGCAAGTCCGAGAAGAAACGAGAAGGATAGAAGATCGTATAATTTTGTTTCCAAACCAAGAGTTTTGATCAGCGCACTTCAGAAATTGGAGTGGACCGGTGTGACGGGAGGGATTTTTGTGTATTGAAATCGTCTGTAATTCCAACACCCAGCGGGAGAGAACCAAATATAACGTCTCACAGCAAAATTTAGGCAGTCGTTAGCGAATCAGAGGCAAATATTAAGACGGTGAAAGCATTAACTGAAGAAGAACGCGCCAGTTCCTCTTAGCGAGGGACGATCAATGGATTATGTTACGTTTACTGTCATGCTGTTGCTGTTGCTATTACTTTGTTGATGTTTTGTTGTCGTTTTGATAAAAGCTTAGATTGGAATGGCGTTTGATAACAACTGTCGTGTGCCAAATAGACTTGGCTGATACTTGTCATAATTTGCTGCTGTCGCAAAGTCAAAATTTCGCGATGATTTCGTTCCCCTAAGTTGCAGTCGCACATAATAACCACTCGTAGACGTTGGGGGCGGTATTAAACTTTGCATCATGTTCTGTGAGAATGTCTTGCTTCACATCTGGGTCGCATCGGGGGTGGTTTTGTCTGACGGTTTCTCAAGATTATGTGAACATGTCCTGGCTTCAAGAACTGTGTGTTTGATACTTAACGTTATTTACACAGCTCCCGTAGTATGCTTATACATAGGTGCAAAGAAGGAATGAGTTGCTCAGAAATGCACTGTGGTGTTCAAAGAAAAGACGCTTCCTATTCCACTGGCACCTGAAAGTGTAGGGCCTAATTCCACGTTAATTTCAGTTAATAGATTCAAACACAACAGAACGGTGAAAGTTTCATTAAACTAAACACACACACCCACACAATAATACGCACACGTGCCAGAGAGAAAGTTATACTGAATCTCAAAGCTGTAAGCGTTTTCTCAAAGTATTTGGCGACTTGAACATGGATGAGGTAAAAATCATCCCCAATAGGTCCTTCCACATGACCTACTTAAAAATCTTCACTAAAATTCACATTGTCTCTTCTTTCTTCTTTTTGTTCACACTTTTTTTCTTTCGTCCC
This sequence comes from Diadema antillarum, assembly GCF_040938485.1. NCBI lineage: Eukaryota > Metazoa > Echinodermata > Echinoidea > Diadematoida > Diadematidae > Diadema > Diadema antillarum. Next base: position 340,669 of record NW_027272421.1, on the reverse strand, counting down.
CGCTTTTTCCTCTTCCTTTTCTTTTTCCCCGTTGATAGAAGTGTTGCTGTGGCTATGTGGATAATACCGCGCGAACTCTCTGAACTTGAGGTTCGAGTTTCGTGCCAACAGCAGTGACGTGCGCTTGTTCATCCTCGACGGAGTGTTTTTGCCCGCTATCTCAACATAATCATCTTCAGGCGTGAATTTGAGCCGTCAGCCCTGCGGCGAGTTGCATACAAGCAGCATTGTTGTGCGCCCTCATGCGGTTACCACGTGTAATGATAGGCCGACATCTTCAAACCATTATAACAATAATATCATCCTTATGATAATTCACAATGATGATAATAACAGTGATATGAGTAATCGCAGGGTAATCAGCAGCACCATCATTGATTTGCTAATGTCCTCCTCATCATCATAATCATCATACTTGAATAGATATCAGTTTAAATTCTTGAATCAGTTACAACTGTACAAATTTACATGCATTATTTGTCACTGAACAAAGTGAGATTTATGTTTATATAATCATTACTTTACTGTGGAGAAACGAAATAGATTTTAAAATTGACCTTGAACTTGAACGACACTGAAAATGAGCTATTCGACATTGTGATTTGCGGTTAACCTGAATTTTTCGACTATGTTTTTGAATGAACGAGTGCACGTTCTGCACCATTTCTGAATGATCAGGGTAAAGGCATACATGTAAAAAATCTCCTTTAATACTTCACACACCATGGTTGGAGCCCCACTCAAACTATGGCGAAACAAGTATACAGATGCGTAATACCGAGTAGGCCCTATATCACAACTCTTTGTAAAGAGTTCTTGTGGTCAAAACGCCGAATCACGAACAGACGATAGAATTACTTTCAAAAACTGCCCATTCAGAATGTCCACACAATTCGTGGAGCAATTATAGCAGTAAGTCCGCCAACCTCAAAACTTGACGGTCTGCTCTACAGTCGTCAGCATTTGGAAGTTTTTAGTGTAGTGTCACTCACTGAAACACATAGCCACGACATACTAGTAGTGTGTGTGAGCGTCTATCGTGATAACAACAATGTGTCTGTTTGTTGGCCATGTTGTCATTTTCAGAGAGGTACAAAATGACGCCTATTCGAGATTGGAGCCCTTTTTGCAGCCTACATATTGAAAAGCCAGTCATTTCCTCTAGAAATTTTCTGTTACATAACAAAACAAATTTTGATTAAAAAATACAGAAATAGTGAAATAACTGTTTATTTAACATTTTGCCATGACTGCTTTCGGTTGTTCACTCCACAGTTTCCTTCCGGAGTTGCGCTACATTTTTACGTCGCCGCAGGGGGTAAGACATTTGCGTCCATTTCGCTGTAACGCTCATTTCGTTTTCTCTCCCCCCCCCCTTCTTACCCAATGTGTTTTTCTCTAAAAAATCCCCGAACACTGCTTGCGACAATCAGTCAAATTGAGCGGAAATGGCTAGTATCAGTTTCACCCTGCATGCTGAAAACGAAGAAATATACGTTCCACTATATATACACACACACGCAGGCGATAGACATCACACAGACGTCATCATTCGCACAGTTCTAGACTATAAAACATAAACGCAAGACAACAACAACAACATCTCCACCAGACACCAACCGTGGATGCGCTTCCGCTCGCTGGGGATACTGTACTCAAGACGTATCTGGGGCATCTTTGAGGTGGCCTTGAACCCTTCCTCAATCCCTTAAAGTGGTGCGGGATTCGATGAGGTAATCCTTCTCTTCACATAATTATCTAAACATATATTTTTATACCCATCTCCATTCGATGGTAGTCGAATGATCGAAAAATATTAATATGCTCACACGCTTGTATCGTCTTCTTTGTTTTCTTTTTTTTTTTATGGGGAGGGAGTGGAAGAGATGGGGGCGCTCGTGATGAATTTGTTTTCTTCGCGCTGTTAGTACTCAGTAACTATCTTCACCTTTTAAACCTATATCAGCATAGACATAATTCTTCTTGCCTATAAAATGGGGCCCTAGTTTAATTATTGTGCAGACGGACATTTCACTCAAAATGCTCAAGTTGGATTTGAGATCAGGAGTGGCGTCAAACAAGCACAGCAGTGTAAAGATGGACCACTATGATTGTTTGTGTGTGCGTGTGAGTGTGTGTAAGTGCGTGTGTGTGTGCGTGTGTGTGTGTGGAGAGAGAGAGGAGGGGGAGGGGGGAGATGAAGCGAGTGCGAAAAGGCCACTGGCTTTCAAAATGTGACTTCTTCAAATTACGATCTGGGCTCACGATTTGCGTTGCCCAGATACACCCCCTGTTCTTCTGACGTACACCATGCTGCTTAAGCTGCAATCGGCGTGAAGAATGTATATACACTATTAAAGTAAATGCATTCGCGGGTGAGGTGCCATCTTCAATAAACAAATTTGAGATTTGCTGGCTCCAAAACATCCGTACAACCAGCTTCCCTTTTGCACACTCATTACGGTAGATCCAGGAAAAAGGGGGGAGGGGATGGATACTAGGAGGATACATAAAATGGAGGTAAAATCAGTCGCCATCACGTTGACGCAAATCGTAATTGACGAGCGAATATGAGAAAAAAACCCGCCACGTCTGAAAGATCAACGTCACGCTGTAATTAAAATTGGCAATTTTGAAGTCGAAGTGCTGCTTTGATTTGTTTGTTTGTTTGTTTGTTTGTTTGTTTTTTTTTTTTGGGGGGGGTCTTGTCTTCTTTGACAGCGGATCATATGTGAGGTTAGGTTCACTCATCGGGATAATATTAAGTTGGGCGGGAAAGGGAAAAGCGAGAAGCGGGAAACGGGAAGTGTGAAGGGGGAGGGAGGGTTGGGTAATTTTCCCGGAGGCACATATTTCTGATGTATTGGTGCTGATGGGGTACAATCTCGGTCAGTACTGTAAGTTATGGTGATGAGTGCAATGGAATGGGAGAAAATTTAGAGGATGATGCCCCAGAAGGATCTGAATAATGGTCTAGACGGAGGTTAAAGTCCGGACATGAAGACTAGAGATTGAGAGAACGTCACAAATGTTTAGCGATCACGTGATTATGTTTTTCCCGATGGTATATCGTTTTGGTTGAGACGGGGATTCAGTTTTTAACTATTTGCGTGATAATTCATAGAAACCCTGTTTTATGAAATGTTGAAGAGCATACTATTCTCAGTGGAATTCAAAGTTTATTTGGTAAAAATCGATATTGAAATGGCTGAGATATCCAAAGACAAAGAGGTCCTAATAAAAAGTGGGACCCAACTGTTATCAGGACTACTTTGTTTTCCGATTTCTTTTGATACTAAGTATCTCAGTCATTTCAATACCGATTCTTATCACATAAACTTTGAACTCTTCTTAGAATAGTACGCTCTTTAATACTTTATAAAACAGGGTTTCTAATTATTTCCCAAAATGTTAAGACCTAGATGAATCCCCACCTCAGCCAAAAACTTTACTATTCCTTTAAGGGAGAACTGGTGATTGCGAGCGCAGGTGTGCCAACTGCGGGCATCTCAGCATGGCCCCTGGTCCCAGCAAGCCGTGCATCACGGCCGCAATCGTTTAATACGACGCGACGCCAATATCACCATCCACTATAGGGATAGCTGCGCCAGACAAGCGAATGCCCACACTATATGCAAGGATTTAGGTCAAGTACAGATAACACAACAACAACAGCAACAAAAACAAAAATGGCAATAACAAACCAACAAAAATTGTAAGCCGTCTTAATTCACGCGGGGCTGCTTTTCTCGACTTTCTCCATTTTCTCAGAGTACAATCGATTGCGTTTGGATTTCGAAGCGCCCCGCATACAATACCTGTCGTGGTCAGAGAGATCTGTTACGACGTTATAATTCAGCGGTCCCAACGCTAATTTCTCAGAAATGACATTAGATGTCAAATATTCTTTACATGATAAAGCGGCCTCCGGCCACTTTTTTCATATGATATTCATTTCTTGGTTTGACTTCCTTTCTTTTTCTAAAATATTTTGTTGTGAAAGTCCGCTACACAGCGCCTTGGTGGTTCGATGCGATCAGCACTAATTCTTTTTTTTTTGTAGCCTTCAGCGCAAATTACAAATCTTCATTAGATTTTCTGCTCATTGTTGGATTAGCTTATGTGTTCTCTCTCTCTCTGTGTCTCGCTCTTCAATTCTTCAGTCCATTTTTCTCTGCCCTGGCTTTTCTAATTTCTTCTTCTTCCTCTTCTTCTCTTCTTTCCCGGCGCTGACATTCTTACCGGGAGCGTTGTTCCGTCATTGCGAGGTAAATTGTATTGCGGCGCACTATACACTGTACCTATAATTTTGCTTGTACACACACACATACACACACTCACACACATACACACACGCAACCAGATACAATATGAAAAAAATAAAATAAAACCGCAACAAAGAAAAACAATTCGTCACAATGATATTACCATTTCTCATGTGTCTAACCAACGCTTTGTCTGCGTAGCGCCTCGAACAATAGGCACAAATTTGCGCAGATAGGTCGGTAAAGGTCAAAATATTGCGAATTAGTCGCCGCAGTGCCAGAGGAGCTAAAGTATCAGTTGATATAAAACGCGGAGAAGTCTTTGCTGTATATCGCCTCTGTCTGCACGAGTAAAATCAATGCATTATCGTCAATAACTCCTATACGATTTCAAGGCATGGTTTTTGCGGTGGAAAAATCACGGTGTGCGAAACACGAGTTGTTGTTTTTTCTTATATCATATCTTCTTAACGCATTTGTGTGGTGAACGAAAGAGAAAAAGGACAGAGCTCACTCTGAACATACCTGTATACGTAAGAAAGTACAGCGTAAAGCCTATATAATGCATATACACGGGAAGCAAGTCTTAACAGCTGCGAGGAATTTAGAATACAGCCTATTTAGTTATAAACTCACGGATATTTGCGTCAAATTCATCGGGTTTTTTTTTTTTGTAACGAATTTTCGGCTATGAACAGACTTCTAATGAGACAGCAGTAACAGATCCACCAAGAGCATTTTCAAACCATCATCTACGCTAAAGCTGCAAATCATTGCCACTTACTAATTGGGTTGTTGTGCTCAAAATTTTAGCAACCACCCCTCAAAAACTTGAGAGAGAACAAACAAACAAACAAACGATGCACAGGTGATTATGACTCTGCCATATGAAAGAGGACCCCACTCTTCCGAGTTCTGCGTGTATCTTATTTATATTATGTAGATGTAAATGTCTGCGAAGAGGATAATTTTTGTGTAAACAAGTATATAGGCTTTAACCAGTCCGATGAACCTGTCGTGAGTGTTTGTAAATTTGTATGTTTTATTTACGTACTAAAAATCAACATATTCCATACATAAAGGTTAAGAAAAGAAAAACATACGGTCAAACCATATGAAAACTGAATCTCCAGATATTGGACAAGAAATCAAATCGAAATCAAATCAAAATCAAATCCCATCAATTAAAATAATACTAAAAAATACCAGAAAAAGGACCTTCAATTTTGCCCCTTGTTCGCAAGGGAGCGATATTTGTTATATATTTTAACTAAGCAGGCTATATACCGATATATACATGTATTACTCAAGCCAAGCCATCAGTATCGATCAAAATTTAAACTGAAGATACCTGCCATTTTGTAGTTGATGCTGCCGCTGCTGTGTGCTCGTGTGTGTGTGTGTATGTGTGTGTGTTTTGTGTGTGTTGTAGAAAACAGAGCTGAGCGCTGCAGCTGTATAAACACACACACACATACACACACACACACACGCACACACGAACAAGTCAGAACTGAAACAGAACATCACATGCAGTTTGATACATGTGCATTGTTTCATTTATCTATGTTTATTTGCACATAGCTTCCATGTCATCGCGCATATTTATTATGTGTGCGCTTATGTGTTATGGGTTTTCGTTCACAAGAGCTCTAACCCTCCACCGCCGCGAGGTTAGGGACATTCATAGGTAAATTTTCTACCGTTCTGCGCCCCACCGTGGTTCCCTCTTTAGAACCATGCGATCATATACCATTTTGGGACGATGATCGCAATGGATGGGTAAATATTGACAAAAACCTCACGACGTCAAACATCAGAACAACAATATTACGTCCGCTCTATTGTGCGTCGACCGGTACTCCGAATTTTCTTCTCAGGCCCCGCCCAATCCGACCCCCCCCCTCCCTCGCTCACACACTCAATAAAGTTAAGACTGCATGCGGCAGACTTTTTTTTTTTTTTTTTGGGGGGGGGGGACATGTTTTTGCCTTCGAAATGAGTGAGGGGAAAACCGTGGTATAATGTAGATGGTACAGGAAGCATACACAGCTCACGATCGTATGAACAGTATATGGCGTGTGTTTTACACCAGAAAGACCATATAATCATCAACATCTATCCACCTGTCTTATCAATTGGCGTGGCGTCCTGATCGCGAATTTGCGAGTCTCGATACTCTTCTACTATACACACGATGAAGAACTGACGAATATTGGTCAAGTGTGACGTCAAAACACACACGATGTGTTGGATGTACATGTATGGTTGAAATGATTATATGAGATCATTATGATCTTTGATCATTGCGAAAATGTCAGTGATTATTGCTAGGTATAGCTTTATCGAGGAAAAAGTAATAATATGAATCCCCTTTTTTTGGCAAATGAGTCTGGGGAAACCAATAAATTAATAGTGACATCTCGTATCAGAGAGTAAAGACATGTTGAACAACAGCAAGGGAATGAGAGTAACGCAATACACCTGCTATACGTATTCTGGTAGGTTACAGGGGGGAAATAATCGAACACACGTGCACTGGTGAATTACTCAGGGGAAAATGTACATCAGCGATCGCGAAGTGCTGCCAGTGTAAATTGATAATCATGGATCACAATGCAATTTGTCAGACACATTCGTTTGTATCTTAATGATCAAAATGAAAGAAAAAAAAATATGGCCAATAATCGTCGCTCTTCTGGTTGGGTCTCTTATGACGTTTAGTTTTCAATTGGTGCACAAAAATTATTCCTGTTGCATTAGCTGGAAAACTCATACATTTCACAATGATTCTGGCTACATTTACAGCGGCTGGAGTTCACCGTGCTCAGAGTGTGAAAGTAAAGGGGTACATCAGGGTGTTTTTCCTCCGACCAGCTCGACGCACAAAAAAAGGAAGAATTTCAAATGAGCCACAAAAGACATTGAGCACCGACGCAACGTCAAGTTCTTAACCATTCATCGCCAAGCACTCGGTCATGCTGGATACTCAAGTAGTCTGCCACAAGGGGGGAAGGAATAACGCGCACACTAAATGCACACATCGCAACACACACAACAGACACATGCTTGGTACAAACACAGGCAATAAGAACCTGTCACCAAAAGCACATAATCATGAGGAATGACAAAAGACACGAAAGATGATATAGAGACAAGGAAAGACAAGATGATGAAAGAGGGGGTAGAATCATATTAACTGCATAACTCCTCCCCAGAGAACTAGCCATGTAAAATCTCGGATTTAAGCCTACTGCAGCCTGCCTGCGGGCATATCTCTTCGAGGATGAATCACAAATGAGAAAGAATTGGCATATATTAGAGGCTAGGGGGTAACAGAACATTGCACGTGCATCCAGAAATACAAGGCAAAGTTGAATCCACTAAGACTTAAACTGGGTTAAGGAAACGTTGTCTTTAAAAGAAAACAACTTTAAAGCAACTACTTGAAAGTGAGAAAAGAGGAAGGAATGTTTAAAGGAAGATAAGAAGAGGATAAAAGGGGTGTGAAGTTAGGGAGCTCACCTGTTGAGGGACCAGCCCGTTGTATAGATGACAATGAGTAGCTTACAAGTTTCTTCTAGAGTTGACTAGGACGTACAAAAATATGAACTTCTATCTTTCTTCTTCTGAAACCCCGCGACGAAACCAGCGCCCGGGCCTATAAATGAGGGGGGTAGAACCGGCTACCGCGTCAGCTTGAGGATGTGGATGTCGTGTACGAGGACCAGCCTCGCACGCCTCAGAGAGATATACGTCTGTACGACACTGCGCTTCAAAGCTCAATTGAACGTCATTGATGCCGCCACTCCGTTAGATCATGGTTAGATGATGTACCCTCGTCCACCACCAGCACACAGGAGCAGGGATCCGCGCACACAAAATACGGACTTGCATAGAATAATTATACATAATGTGTATGCACACACGCACCAGCACGTACGTATAACACGAAGAAACTGGTACACACAGTGTCTCTGGCACAAGCAATGAGGTGCCAGAAAAGCTACCTCGCTGGTACAACACGTGTATTCATCCAAGCATACCGTTGACGCACACAGGCGTATTGACTTTCGGAGGATTCGATGCATGACGAAGAATGGGTTTCGTGAAGACACCATTTTGGTGATTTTGGTGTGTGTGTATGTGTATGTTTCTGTGTGTGTCTGTGTGTGTGTGAAGCCTCTTACAAGAATGTGAGTGTATGTGTGTATGTACGAGGAGGCGCCTCTACCGCTCGAAGAGGATCTGTGACGTCATTGCAGAAAGCTGTGGCTGCGCTCCGGATAGTGGCCCGTCTCTAAGCAGGTGCTGAGAGGGGGGAAAAAGAGAAGGGGGAGAGAGGGAGGCGGTTTCGATCGCACTACGACGTGAAAGTTGTCCCTCAGTTTTGGAGATGAAAGTGCTCCTTGCTCAAATAATGTTTTCAACCGTTATGTTCACCGCTTTGCTTCCCCCCCCCCCCCAACAAGTTGTCATGAACAGCCATAGCTAGGTGGAACTCCACGTATTTGACATAAGCAAGAGAAGGCCACGAGTATTTTAGTGTTAGCAGTGATAAATCTAATCGAAGATCTTAAAGTTTATAGGTGAATTTACTTAGACCAGGAAGTCAAGAACAATTCGTGGTACATCAAAATACCAATGATGACTTCGTCACCTGCTTGAAAACGTTTGGACATGCATCTAAAGAGAGCGAGAGGAGCGAGGGAAATGAAGAGGAGGGGGGGGGGGGCAGAAATAGAAATGCTACTTTGGCCTCATCTCACAAATGCCAAGGTAAAATGAAGGTTATTTGCTATTCAACTGCTATCAAAAGACACCGTGCAAGAATCTCTGCGCCGGATGAACAAAGAAATCACGCGCAATTGAAACTGTTGACATTAAGTGAGTCTACAGACTATTAATACATAACGTGGTCGTATTTGATCTACAAAAAAGCGACAACGATGTAAAGCACCACCAGCTAACTCCTCTATATATTATGAGGTTTAATGGGCCTGAGTCTCTTTCCTTGCTGTCATCTGATTGTTCTCTCTATCAGGTTTTCTTTCCTTCTTTCTTTTTTTCTTTCTTATCAAGCCTTTACAGTTGCTGGATGGAATGATGTCACCGATTTTTTTTTTATATTTGTCAATCCATTATTCTGTATCTTTTACTCATGAGCATATTATGATTGACTGTTCATATCCTAGACTCTGGGAGTAACGCTATGATGGTGATGATGATGATGATGATGATGACGACGACGACGACGATGTTGCTGCTGTTGCTGACCATTATATTGCTAATGATGATAATGAAAATGATAAGTTTTAATGTGTTTTTATGATAGCTAATATTTACATTCTAATATCTATTCTATTCAATATCTATTATGCTTGAAATGATTTTAGAGCATTATGCACTAAGGATTGCGATTGAAATCAGCCATTGATGATAAATTTGGTTCCTTGTCACTGGACATAAAATCTACGTTACTGGAATTAGAGTTCACTCAGGCTGCCGAACCACAAGTCAACGGTAGTGATTTCAAAAGCCAGTGCAAACAAAATTTCGCCACAAATGGGAATTCGGGGCTTTCTATTCTGTGAGCATGGTGCAGGCGATTGTTTGTGCATGGGAATGTCTGTATAGGTCTACAGCAAACTCAGTAACATCAGCAACAATGCACACAATGAAAACTACAATTACAAAAGCTGAGAGAGAGCTTTTTGTATAAATTATGCTGCGACGTGCATACGTCAGAACTTGAGGGTTGGAGTACGGTGTATGCATTTTTTTCCCGTTGGGCGCTGTAAGATATCCGATAGCTTCTGCGAACTTTGACCCCGTGCGGTACATACTTGCGGCAATTTCTAGGAAGTCAAATTGTGTGCACGTTGTATTCTTTTGCTGTCCCCAAGGAACGCAACCCATAATGTGGGCAATGTTCCCTCGAGGCTTCTTGAGAATGGCTTTGTGTTTTGTGTTTGTTTTTGTTATAACCAGCGTGTGTTGAGGATAATCCAACAAAGGCCCTATAATACCCCCCCCCCAACTGGGATACTGTTTGTTATTCTACATCAAACATAATAATTAAACTCATAATACATCTGATATTTCAGACAAAGTACTTTGAAAAACAGACAATGAAATATCGTGACTCAGACCATTATAACACTACATAAAATCAAGAGAACAGGTGTATGTACACACACCATTTTTTTATACTTGTATGATACTTGATTAACGGCATCAGGAAATCAGAAGTTAGAATGAGATGTACGAATGTTTCACACACACACACACGCACGCACACACACACACACACACACACACACACGCATACACAAACAAGCAAGCAAGAAAAAAAAACACTAAAACACACATAGACAAACAAACAAAACAAATAAACACAAAATCCCAATCAAATTGTGTAAATTGTGTAAATTAAAATTTCCCGAACGTTAGCATCAGGCTTTTGTCTCTTTTTCAAATCATTTTTTTATTTGCTCAGTTGCTTTGCTTGTTCAGTTATATATAGATAGTTATCTATCTATTCATTCCCTTCTGTAATTTTTCATATCTTTTAAGATTAAGCACTGCCGTGTTTCTAATTTTGCTGCACGGAACGAATTATGTAAGAATATTCCTGTAATTGAAATTCAAAATCGTGTAGCTATATGCGACGCCGGAATCCAGCAGACTCGGTGTCGTATACAATATGGACATGGATGTAAAATAAATGTTTCCTAAGCCGCATTCCCAGAATTATTATTATTGTTATTATTATCATTATTATTATTATTATTATTATTATTATTATTATTATTATTGTTATTATTATTATTATTATTATTATTATTGTTATTGTTGATATTGTTGTTATTATCATTATTATTATTATTATTATTATTATTATTATCATCGTCATCATTATTGATATTGTTATTATTATTATTATTATTATTATTATTATTATTATTATTATTATCATTGGTACTTTTATTACTATTGTTATTATCATTTGCTGTTTCACAACCAAACAAGCAAAACGCATTCTCTTTAAATAATCCCTCAAGTAATACTTCGTCCACATAAACACACTGCTCAATCAGTTGCAATAGCCATAATTGTTTGCTTCTACTTAGTACTGCCAATTCATTGTTTCTGCAACAAACATCCCATTCCCGACAAACTCAAAATTAATGACAAATAAAGCTGAGTGTTTAAGCAAAACTGAGAGAACCAGAAAAACGCAATCTGTTCATTTTCGAAGTAAACAGTAGTTGAGACAGTGATTCGCGAAACAGCACGTCTCAAGCGAGTACAGGATAATTATACTATTACTGTGGAATTTAGAAATTCAGAGAGGATCGCCGAATGTGCGTGCTTAAATGGCGACATCATTGGGGAAAATCAAAGGTTGTATACGGGGCCTTATCCCGGAAAGAGGGCGGGTGGTGGTGGGGGGGGGGGGGGGGGGGTAAGAAAAGGAAAAAGCCGGGGTAGGGTAAAAGTAAAGAAAATTTAGGAATTTTAAAGACAGTGGCACTTCCGGGTGGTGTCACGTTCACCATCACTTCAAACCACTGTATCAATAATATCGACAGCTTGGATGAAAATTCATTCAAGTTGAAAAAAAAAAATCGTTCAAATTTCTACTCGTCCATACACACTACAAAGACAAAATTTGTCCCTGAATTACAAGCAGTTGCACATTTTAAGAGCAAGAGAGGGAAAAGGGGGAAGGGGAGAGGGAAATGAACACACTACAGCTCATTTATTCCTATACTGTAGGAGTGTAGTTGCAATTATGTTGTAGTTGAATTAGGAACTGTGTGGGTTATACAGAAAAAGATCATCCATTCCTGTAGTGCGCGTTGCCTATATCATAGGTCCTACTCACACGATTTCTGTTTTCATTTTATTTTGTGTGCGTGTGTGTGTGTGTGTGTGTGTGTGTGTGTGTGTGTGTGTGTATGACGCAAATCTAACAGTAAGGCCGTCCTGTTGTCCTATGTAATCATGCATTATCAAAGAAGTGCATTTTTCTTCTCTTTGCCGTGAAAGACTGCGAGGAATTCGTCAATTTTTTACTGTCAGATAAAGTGTGGCCACGCAGCGGAATTTCAAGATCCCGCATAAGATGTGATCCCGCATAAGATGACACCGGGGAGAAGTAAATATAATAAGTAGCCGCTAGACACACAGCGATACATCACAGAGTGGAATATGACATCTAGGTGCTTAGGGAGGTTGTGCCAAGTTTCCAAATATCGTTTGTTCGAGTATACTTTTTTTCTGGGGGGGGGGGGGTTTAGGGGGAGGGTTAGTGGGAAGATAGAATGGATGATGGGAGAGAATATTTACTTGATTACTAGCAAAGCTTATATTGTACCCAGTTCCTCGCAACTGTTCAATCCCTACACTGTAAACGTATTAACTAGAGAAATGACAGTAGATAACAGACAACCCAGCTGCACAGAAACTTGCTGTAATTTCATTTTACAGTAAGTGACTGTGAGCAATTTCTACAGTAAATGTTTACTATTAATTGCACAAAATCTTACAGTAATTTACAGTGAAACTTACATGTACATTACTGTAAAACTTAGAGTAAACTACTGTGAAACTTTCTGAGAAACTTCCATCATTAACTGTAATGATATTGTATAATAATTTACTGTAAGATATTGTTCGATTAATAGTTATTTAACGTATTAGAATTTGTTGCTCACAGTTACTTTCTGTAAAATGAAATAACAGCATATTACTGTGTAGCTGGGTTGCCAGTAATTTACTGTAATTACTGTAACTTCCGTCTTACTGACGGGTTACGGGTGCGAACTTCGTCATCAATGTGATAAACAGTGATAAAGTCACATCAGAAAAACAGTGAACGCGAAGGCCCAAAGGTTCAAAGGAAGGGAAAACCACTCCAGGGCCTATTTTTGCACGGCAACTTATGAATTCAAAGGGACAAAATTACGTAGGTCCCAGGGCACGGGAGAGGGAAGAAGAAGAAGAAGAAGAAGACGACGACGAAGAAGAAGGAATAGGAATAGATCTAGAGGCAAAAAGAAGTGTGAGATAAAACTAGAACAAAAGTTTTCAGAACTTGAGGATAAAGTTCAAACGTGACCTGTGTATAAAGAGTGCCTCACGCTTATCGACCAGATAACCGAGTCTGACATCTCACGCAATAGGTTTTGAATTTTAATAATCGTCCGCCTAATAGACCAAAGCTTATGAAGATTATCACATTTTAAAGGAGTTGAAGCCGAATCTTAAGTTGAGTTGTATTACGTCGTCTCTGTAGGGCTTACAAGATCAATTGTTAACACTCTTCCCTTTCTATCTTTCCATTTGACCGTTAGATCCTAAAAACTGACATGCAGTCAGGGATGGCGGGGGGGGGGGGGGGGGGGTGGGGTGAGTTCTTGAGAAAGCGGTGGGAGAGAATATCAAGTATTTTACATGCAAATAGCAGATTGCGATACTTTTAGGGAGTCTTGCGGCTAGAATCGCCCGCCAAATCTCCCTGAGGGTTCGCGCATGATAATCTGTCTTATGACCGCTCAGGGGCTGTTAAAATTCGCCTCAGCGGCAGGGCAGGGACTTAGCAGGGATTCACGAGCCACCTCTCAAACCTCGACACCCGACGAGTTTAGAGCCGGGGCATCTCGAAGCGAAGAGGGGTGCAAAAAAGCCAGCTATAAAGCGTCGCTACTTATCATAATACTCAGCACTCGAGATGTACTATACACGCTGATGGCGAGCCGAGTGTGTGGGGTTTTGCAAAATGTGTGTACTGGCGTCTGCGTCTGTGCCTGTCGTGTGAATGCTAGATGTACGGGAATGTGTTCACTTGGATACGTGTATGCATGAGATATAAATTCATCTTGTGTGTGTGCGTGTGCGTGTGTGTGTGTGTGTGTGTGTGTGTATGTGTGTGTGTGTGTGTGTGTGTGTGTGTGTGTGTGTGTGTGTGTGATGCATCTTGGACGCAGAGGCGGTGCCCTTCTCTTGAACTCTATGGGGTAAATTTGAATATTTCTCCTCCGCTCGTCTGCACCCAGACTCGTTTCAGGACGCTGGCGGACGAGGCGGTGAAGAAGGTGACTATCACAAAATCATGAGTATCTCGATGTTTTAATATTTGCAGACCAACTGAAATAATTCACATCACGTGAGAGACTGAGACAGATATATATATAGAGAGAGAGAGTAAGAGGGGAGGGGAAATGGACGGTGGTGATGTCATTCGGTCTTTAAAAAAATGCATATATTTGTGACAAAATATCACTTTTGATGGTCACATTTCCGTCCTGTTAAGTTGAATAAACTGCAACTACGGAAGAAAAGAAACATTGGGTAATTAACAAAGAGCAGTAAGATTGTACACAAATGATATGTTACTGCAGATATTGAAGGGCAGAAATTTGTCCCTTTCTTCATTCCTTTTTTTACCAACGTAAATGGCGCCCCAATCATTTCATTTTGAGATAGAATTAGAAGTATACACTGATTGATTTTGGTAAAGCAATAATTATATAATTACTGGGGTGTTGTTCACAGTTATGGTCTTTGATATCGGATATGAAATAGTACCATTGTGGGTGATGTTCGTAATTCTGGAGGCTTGTTAATCCGAAAATGAAATAAGATTCGTAATTTCGAAGTGTCATCAATCCGAAAATTGAATAAGATTCGTTGTTCCGAAGGTTCACCATTCCAAAATATGGATAGATATAGATAGATAGTGAGTGTGAAGGTGAAAATGGCGATAGAAGTGTACACTCTGCAGGCCTTTTCGATACTCAAATCGTGCATCTTTTCGCAATCCATCAAGAACAGTACCTTACTTTACACACTCCTGGATATAACGTCGGCGACCATCCGAACCGTCGTATCTGTCAGCGGCGTGCGAGAACACGTTTTCGAGAAAAACGCGTTTGAAGTTTGGTGGTCCTTTGAAGTCTAGTGTAAAGAAATTTCTTGCTTTTATTCCCGATCTTTTTATATGAAAGGAAAGGCAAATTCCAGACGATTCGTATAATATATGTATTTAAAATCATGTATGAATAAAACTAATGCTACGTTCACAAAAAGAAAGGCCTCCGCACAGGAAGAGTCGAAAAACAGGTATACGACGGTTCGGAGATCGCACTCTCAGTACGCGCGGTCATCCGAACTGACGTATCGGGGTGATACGTCAGTTTGCTGAACGCGCGTACCGAAAGTGCGATCTCCGAACCGACGTATCCTATTCTTATAACACGCGCGTCTATGCGATATGCATGGTTACGTGGTATTTATCTGTAAAACGAGTGATTTCGTGCATATTTTTGTGTGAATGCAACAATTCTGTGTCATAATTTCATAAGATGTAGTACAAATATGTCCAAGGTCTAGTTTTGGCATGCATGATGAAACACTGGTAGGGGAGGGGGAGATTCCTCTGCAGATTTTTTGTTTGTTTGTTTTGTTTTGTTTTGTTTTTTGACATGAATTACGCTTCAGGCATCAGACGAGAGTTCCTTTGATGTAAAAAACAAACAAACAGACAGACAGACAAACAAACAATCAAAAAACCCACTCCATGTTTAGGTCACATTATCTTTGATCAGTTTGTATCTAATTTGTATCACGCAAAAAGTGGTTATACATGTATTGTGAAAGAGGTGGGGCCTATGAAATTATTGCTTTTTCATTGCAGCCTGCCTCTTCTTTTTCCTCTCATTTCATCTTCTCACTGCTCTCCTCCACCTCTTCTCTTTCCCTTGCAATGCTTTAACCCTCTCTCCCACTCTCCAATACTGTAAACAAAAACCAAAATCACACATCCAAGCCTTGCTATTCTTTGTGATAATTCATGCCGCAATCATGACTGCAATGACCTAACTTTCATTCTTTCTAAGCTGCCATGATGAATACTGTACATTTTAACCCATGAATAAAGATTTTCTTTTATAGCTTACATGCATGGCAGACATAATTCATGATCATTCAGTTGGGTAAAACTCAATTATCAGCTCATCAGAAATAACGTGCAAAAAATTTACTTGGCCACACGTCTGTCTCACATTATTGTTTTTTTTATATAATTATACATGTATATACGTTCAGGACTCTGAAACAGATGCAAATTAATTTTCTACGCAGAAACATCCACACACACAAACATGGATTGTACTTGTTCACACAAATAATAAAAGGTGTATTGTCCTACAGACTTAAATGATATTCAAGTAGTACTATGAATATCATTTCACTTCCAATTATATATGCTGACATTTTAGTGTGCATAATATTATGATTTCCTCACGATATGAGATCACAGTACATAGAAGAGAAAAACAAAACAAAACAAAGAAAGTGAGTCTTGAGACAAGGCTGCATTAAAATGCAGCAATATCTATTTCAAAATCAATCCATATCTCACATCCAAAAAGAAAAGAAAAGGAATGAACATGTCCTTAAATACAATGGTAAAATTTCATTAAAAATTTTTGAATTTACAGAATGATCAAGATGTCTGTGGTAAAATAGATATTGATTTATTCATTGATAATGAACATGTCCTTTAATACAATGGTTACATTTCCTCGAACATTTTTAAATGTACAAATCAAAATGTCTTTGGTTAAATAGATATTGATCTAAATCAATTGTTAAACCGATTTTAACATGAGAAAATTGTACACAATACAGTTTATATTGAAAAACATTCTGAAACATTCATCAGATGGAAGTGGCTTAAAGCAGAAGGCCAATTTCCTCCTAATATTAGTGAATCTCTAATAACTCAGGTCTTAGGGCTAAAAAAAAAGTACATTGTATGATTTGAGTTGTTATTATGTGCATGTTTGGGATTGTACTTTCATTTCGATATAACGGTAATATCTATGCAACGGTCCTACAGAAATCAAATCACATTTGGAAGGAGGAATAAAGCTGTTACATGTACATCTTTCACATGAAAAAATATGACAATTATTGTTAAAGAAATATCAAAGCTTATTATGATATCATAGAATATTTAATAGCTATAGAATAGACAAATCATAACATGGCGAATTGTGGTGGGGAGATAGTGCGGAGTGATAAATTATCAAAAATTTGAATACATAGACTAAATTGTTATGGCATGCACAAACAACTGTAGGCACCATAGGCAAGCAATAATTAGTGAGAAGTTGGTCAGAGCTGACATTTTGCTGGGATGGATCTGATGGTGCTTCATTGTTCAATTCTGGTACAAAGTGTGTATTGGTATCTCTTGAATGCAGTCCATGTCCTTGGTGATGCCAACTGGAAATGAAGAAAACAAAAAGGAAAACAAGATACATATGGTGCATAAATATTACATTTGTTTTATCATATTTATCAAAAGACTGAATTTATCATTTCTTTGAAAGGACAAGATGTCATCCAGCTTACAACTCATGGTGGATCCATGCGAGGACATATGGGGTGTAAGATGCCCTTATTGTTTTTGTTTTTTTAACAAAATATCAACAGAGAAAACTGGAGGACGTGCGTGTGGTTCCCCCCCCCCCCCCCCGACACACACTTTACAGAATTCCTGGACCCACCACTGACAACTGCAAAAAAAAATAATGGTACATATTAGCCAGGATGCTACATTCTATGCTTGTGTATAGTTGATGTCATTCTTTTTATTTGTTATTATATGACAGCAATAGCATCATTTATTCCGGATTACTAATGGTTATTCCAACAAGATTGAGTCAGCAATATCTGGTTGGGTTTCCAGATTAGATTAAGTGCTTTACAAACACTCACCAGTGAGAAGTTGCAGGTCAGAGATGACATTCTGCGGGATGGATCTGACGGTGATTCATTGTTCAATACTAGCATTGGTATCTCTTGAATGCAGTCCATGTCCTTGGTGATGCCAACTGGAAATGAAGAAACAAAAAGAAAAACAAATGCATATGGTGCACAAACATTTTATTTGTTTCCATCATATTTATTGAAAGATTGACTTTATAATTTCTTTTACTAAGATTAACCTTTTAATAGCACAATTTTCAGGTAGCCCTTTGTAAATGTCCACAAACAAGAATTTTTTTTTGCCCAGCAGTGATCGGACAGATTGGTGATCTGCATCAATGCAAAAGCAGTCAAACGGTACATGCATCCTCATTTGAAAATTGCTCATAGATTATCACTCAGCTTGGAAGGTCCAGGTACAAATGGCAGACAAGCTACATTCTCCAGTTGTGTGTTAGCCATTTGCTACAATATGACAAGAAGGATAACATGTCATCCAGATTGCAACCAGTGGTTAATTCATGTGGGGCACATCAGGTTAAGATGCCCTTTATTTTTGTCTTTTTTTTAACAAAAGAAATAAACAGAAAAACTGGAGGACGTGCGTGTGGTCCCCCCCCCCCCCCAACTTTCACAGAATTCCTGGACACACCCCTGACAACACAAAAACTGGTACATGGTAGCCAGGATGCTACATTCTTTGCTTGTGTGTAGTTTATGTCATCCTTTTTAATTGCTATTAAAGTGTATAAGACAGCAATAGCATCATTTAATCTTAATTACTGATGGATATTCCAACAAGATTAATGCAGCAATATCTGGTTGGGTTTCCCAACAAGATTAAGGCTTTACAAATACTCACCAGTGAGAAGTTGGTCAGAGCTGACATTGCTTCGTTGTTCAATTCTGGTACTGGTATCTCGTGAATGCAGTCCATGTCCTTGGTGATGCCAACTGGAAATGGAGAAAACATAAAGAAAAAGAAAATACACATGGTGCATAACTATTACATTTTTTTTTTAAATCATATTTATTGAAAGATTGACTTTATCATTTCTTTCAAAGGACAAAATGTCATCCAGATTACAACCCATGGTGGATCCATGCGAGGACACATAGGGTTTAAGATGCCCCCCTTTTTTTAACAAAAAAATTAACAGAGAAAAACTGGAGGACATGCGTGTGGTCCCCCCCCCCCCCCCCCAATTTGCAGAATTCCTGGACCCACCCCTGAAAACTGCAAAAAATACTGGTACATGGGAGCCAGGATGCTACATTCTATGCTTGTGTATAGTTGATGTCATTCTTTTTATTTGCTATTATATGGCAACAATAGCGTCATTTAATCCGGATGACTAAGGGATATTCCATTAGGATTGATTCAGCAATATCTGGTTGGGTTTCCCAAAAAGGTTAAGGCTGTACTAACACTCACCATTGAGAAGTTGGTCAGAGCTGACATTCTGCTGGGGTGAATCTGACGGTGCTCCTTCATTGTTCAATACTAGCATTGGTATCTCGGGAAGGCAGCTGATGTCTTTTTTTATGCCAACTGTAAATGAGGAAAACAAAATATACATAGCCTATGTTTATTTCATTGTTTCTATCAGGTTTTTTTTAAAGATTGAATTTATCTTTTTTATATTAAGATTAACCTTTTAATACCACAATTTTCAGAAAGCCCTATTTAAATGTCCACAAACAAGAGGGGTTTTTTTGCCCATCAGCAGAGATCGGACAGACTGGTGATCTACATTAATGCAAAAGTAGTCAAACGGTACATGCATCCTCATTTGAGAATTGCTCATAGATTAATTATCACTCTGCTTGGAAGGTCCAGGTACAATTTGCAGACAAGCTACATTCTCCAGTTGTGTGTTAGCCATTTGCTACAATATGACAAGAAGGATAACATGTCATCCAGATTGCAACCAGTGGTTGATTCATGTGGGGCACATCAGGTGTAAGATACCCTTTATTTTTGTCTTTGTTTTAAACAAAAGAAATGAACAGAAAAACTGGAGGACATGCGTGTGGTCCCCCCCCCCCCCAACTTCACAGAATTCCTGGACCCACCCCTGACAACTGCAAAAAACACTGGCACATCGTAGCCAGGATACTACATTCTTTGCTTGTGTGTAGTTTATGTCATCCTTTTTAATTGCTATTAAAGTGTATAAGACAGCAATAGCATCATTTAATCTTAATCACTATTATGGATATTCCAACAAGATTAATGCAGCAATATCTGGTTGGGTTTCCCAACAAGATTAAGGCTTTACAAACACTCACCAGTGAGAAGTTGGTCATAGCTGACATTTTGCTGGGATGGATCTCCTGGTGCTTCATTGTTCAATTCTGGTATTGGTATCTCGTGAATGCAGTCCATGTCCTTGGTGATGCCAACTGGAAATGAAGAAATCAAAAAGAAAAAGAAAATACACATGGTGCATAAATATTGCATTTTTTAAAAATCATATTTACTGAAAGATTGGCTTTATCATTTCTTTGTCATCCAGATTACAACCCATGGTGGATCCGCGCAGGGACACATGGGGTTTAAGATGCCCTTTTTTTAAACAAAAAATAAACAGAGAAAAACTGGAGGATGTGCATGTGTTCCCCCCACCCCCACCAATTTACAGAATTCCTTGACCCACCCCTGACAACTGCAAAAAATACTGGTGCATGGTAGCCAGGATGCTACAGTCTTTGCTTGTGTATAGTTGATGTCATTCTTTTTATTTGCTATTATATGACAGAAATAGCATAATTTAATCCGGATTACTAATTGATATTCCAACAAGATTGATTCAACCATATCTGCTTGGGTTTCTGAACAAGATTAAGGCTTTACAAACACTCACCATTGAGAAGTTGGTCAGAGCTGACATTCTGCTGGGATGGATCTAACGGTTCTCCTTCACTGTTCAATACTAGCATTGGTATCTCTAGAATGCAGCTGATGTCCTTTTTGATGCCAACTGTAAATGAGGAAAACAAAATATACATAGTGCATACATTTCACACTGTTACTATCCTATTTCTTTTTTTAAGATGATTTTTTTTAAAATCAAGATTAACCTTTTAATACCACATTTTCAGATAGCCCTATGTAAATGTCCACAAACAAGAGTTTTAATTTTGCCCATCAGCAGAGATCTGACAGACTGTGGTGATCTGCATTAAATGCAAAAGCAGTCAAGCGGTACATGCATCCTCTTTCCACAGTCAATTGCATGTGCTTATGAAGAATACAAAAACATTGGAAGTGAGGCACAAAAATAGCATTTGCTGATAGGCTTACAAACTCTTTTGTTACGTATAGGGCACCCGAATGGGGTCAGTAAGCCAAAATTCTTGAAACTCAGCCTTGCTGGCTACACACATAGATTTTCAGTTTTGCAGCAAAACAAGGCATTATAAAATTGGAAAAAGTAACTAACACAAAATACAAGCAGATGTGACACAGAAAAAGAAAAGAAACTGATAGAAGGTCTAATCTGTTCATTAAAGTTTTTTTTTTTTTCATAGGCATAACACAAATAAACATGAATTAAGGCTACACAAGTACACGCTCATGTCTTTATTGTGAAAACATGGTATACCAGGTTGTGCTGTCTATGAGTTGACACCATGAAAACCTTATATACCAGGCACTACTTCATTGCATTCATACAGTATGGAGTAAGCTACTTCTAACATTGCAGCACAGTTATGAAGTTATTAGAGACATTGAATAAACACACACACACTATATACTGTCCATACTTTTTACTACAAGTATGTATTCGTTTGTGTGCGCACAATCTTACCTAATTTCGCCAGGTTAATGTTGTCATCATCGTCATAATCAGAAGTATCATCTTCGTCACTGCTGGCTGTGGTGCTTGTGTTTCCATCATCGCTACTGCTTTCAGAATTCTTTCCCCCATACACAGCAGTAACTGTGCCTTTCCACAGTTTCCTGTGCCATCGCATTGACACACGAACTCCAAGTCGTGGGAAGCATGCCCTTCCTGAATTTCAGCTGATCAACAGCTACGGTATTCCTTGTACCATCTTTGTCCCAAAGGACTTCAACATCTGTTGGTTTCCCTGAGGACAAAGAGCTGTAACAAACAAAAACAAAAACATTCACTACAAGTGTATTAAAAATATATTTTTTAATTTTAGCAGAAATGTTTTACCTCAAGCCTATCTAGTGATCTATTTTTACATTGATCATAAAAATGCAAAGCACAATTCAACTCATATTATAAACGGATAGAGGGCGAAGATCCCCTGTGCTTATGGTACTGCAAAACTACTCTCTAGAATGTGTGGGCACCTATAGCCTAGCTAGGCTAGATCTGACAATTGGAACATTGCATTAAGACCTCAATTTATATATTTTAATTGTAGCTACATCAAGGTATTACCAATTACTATTAGATATCACAGGAGGGGCTTACTCAAGTACTGCCCTCTGACCTGTTAACACACTAAAGCCTTCATTACAGTGATTTCAATATTATGGAGACTTGGCACTCACAGCGACATAAAAATGCATGCGATAAAAATTCATACTCAGTACCGGTACCGTACAAAGCATTTGCAGTTGGCTAGATCTCTGAACAACACACACGTATTTATGGGCCAGCATAATTTAATCCTACTCCTAGAGTCCTAGGAATCCTAGTATCAGATGAATTTACAGACATTGGTAATTTATAATCGTTCATTTTACTATAGCCAGTACAGCATACTAGGCCCTTCTACTACTAGATCCTTGGCTTACATTGGCAAATTCACA
This sequence comes from Diadema antillarum, assembly GCF_040938485.1. NCBI lineage: Eukaryota > Metazoa > Echinodermata > Echinoidea > Diadematoida > Diadematidae > Diadema > Diadema antillarum. The sequence continues at coordinate 317,824 of NW_027272421.1, read as the reverse complement.
TGAGATACATTACACTCAGATTTGGGTGTTTTTCTTTGTGTGTGTTTGCAAGCTTGGGGCTCAATCGGCCATAAAAATATAAGTAAGTAGAACCTATCATCAGAGCTCTAGGGTCCTACACTCAATGATGAACCAGCGATTAGCGGCTCTAAATTGTTGGCTGTGACTACGTAACTTACTTAGACTCGTCTAGTAATCTCGTACTTTTTGTGGTAATTCCCAAACAACTCACCCTTAAGTGTTAACAGTTTGGCATTGCCCACACCCACTACGTATGAGGTCCATATATGGACCATAAGCACATAAAGCCAACTCAATGCGATCATTGTGAACGTTGTTTTCTTCTAGATTAGTAAGGGTCTATGATTTTAAACCCTACTAGAGTATCCCTTTGTACCAACATATTTATCTATACACAGGACTACACCTAACAACACGACGAAATATTTGGGGAAACCCACGACAATCTGCGTATTTATCTTGACAAGTGACAATCTTATGGATAGAACTTGCTTGGGTCTGTTCATTTTAATTGAAATCGCATGATTTCATAGCTACTCATAATAAAACTCACCGGTCCTGGGGAGGGTCCAGTTGACGCTCCATCGTCTGCTTCTGCCAGTTCTGGCTGATCCGGGGCGATACGACACCTTCTTTGAACGCGACTCGAAGTTTCGCGTCCACCCGAACCGACGTATAGCGATACGTCGGTTCGGATGAACGCCTTCAGCCAATTCGCGTTCAGGCAAAATGACGTATATCAAATTTCTCTGTTAAAAACACAAAATCCGGTTCCAAAATTTTGTGAGTAGAAAGAGTGTGTGCTGGGCTTTCTTAAAACGGCAAAATCTGAAATTCGAAAAATTTACCGAATTTTGACATATACGACGGTTCGGATGGTCGTCGACGATAAGTTCTCAATGCCTTCCCAATGTCCTTCCCAAAATGTTAATTGGATGCGTGAAATTCTTTAGAAGTATACACTAATTGATTTTGGTACAGCAATATATAATTACTGGGGTGTTGTTCACAGTTATGGTCTTTGATAACGGATAAGAAGTAGTACCATTGTGGGTGATGTTCGTTATTCGGGAGGCTTGTTAATCCGAAAATGAAATAAGATTCGTAATTTCGAAGTGTCATTAATCCGAAAATTGAATAAGATTCGTTGTTCCGAAGGTTCACCATTCCAAAATACACGTATTCCCTATCACTAATGCTTTTACGTGTTTATTAACCCGAAAATTAAATAGGGTTCGTTAATCCGAACATTTTGTGGAGTCATGCCAAAGGTTCATTTTTCCGAAGGTTCGTTCATCTGAAAACAAAATAATATAGTTGGGTAGCACGCATCCTTTGTTTTGTTTTGCTTTGTTTTGCTTTTGTTTTTGGGTAAAAGAACCTTATTTCATTTTCGAATTTACCACCTTCCGAATAACGAAAGTTATTTCATTTTCGGATAAACGAACATTCGGAATAACGAACCTTCGGAATAATGCCACAAATGTTCGGGTTAATTAGGAACCCTATATCATTTCGGATTAACTTACATCTATTGGTATAGCGGATAATTCGAGTGTTTCGGAATAACGAACCTCATTTCATTTTCGGATTATCGAACCTTCGGAGAAATGTAAAGATTATGCATGCGTATAAACTTTCGGTATTGCAAATCATATTTTGTTTTCAGATTGATGAATCTTCGGAATGACGAATTTTTTTTTTCTTTTTCGGTTAACGAGTCCTCCGAATAACGATCTTATTTCATTTTCGGATTAATGAACCTTCGGAATAACGAATTGTATTCAAGAAGCAGATTTTGTTAGCAGCAGTAATGTTGGCACGTCCCCCTTTCCCCGTCATTTAATGATAAAGACGATAGTTTTCCCACAATCAATCAAAGTATCACTTTCAATCTCTGTAATAATGATTTTCAAGTTTGGATTATTCGGGTTAAAATGAACGTTATCTCTCAAAATATACTACATCAAATTGAATTTTAAACACTTTTCATCTGCATATTCTTTGTATATATTTTGTTTCCTACACGAAAAGACAAATTGAAAATGAGGTAAATTTTGAGACAGAAAAGAAGCGCAGAACTTGTATGTAAGATTTTTTTTTTTTCGGGAGACGGAATTAAACACGAGAATGCTGGTTTATTAAAGAGGGAGGGTTAGGGTGGTCACCACTGTCAGCAGATGACCTAGATGTCGTCGAAGTAAAAAAACAAACAAACAAACAAAAAACCACACACACAAACCCGACAGCACCGTAGCGATGTATACAAAGAACATGACATCCCTATATCGACAGCACTTCATTCAAGTCGGAAGAAGAAACCTTTGAGTGGTGCATTCACGCGTACGAACACGGGACGGAATAATGAAACAACGCACCAGCGATAATCGATATCATAATGATATCGGCGGAAGAGAAGTGGATAATTGTTGGTGTGTGTGTGTGTGTGTGTGTGTGTGTGTGTGTGTGTGTGTATGAATATGCGCCTGTTAGTGTACTAAAGTATGTGTGCATGTGTGCGATTTCGAGGGACCTTTGAAATACAGCTCGCTTGTAGTTTTGTACCAGGATCCATCGCTCAACATGGGGTAGAAAGATATTTCTTTTTTTTTTGTCTTCTTTTTTTCCCCTTACTCTCTCCTCGAGGTCATTAGAAGTGAGAAGTTAAGCACATAATAGTGAATTACACCGTCGGAAATCCTGCGTGTTTTCACACAGCTCAACAGTTTGTCCGTCTGTCTATTATCTATTTCACTTACGAATTCGCTGAATCCTTGCATTTTCATTCTTCTATAACATTCTTCATGTTTTAGTCGATAAGAACGTTATAATGCCTGCTGTCCTCACGAAGTATGTCAAGACATTCTTGCAAGTTTTGTACATTAAAGGCATAACTTGTGTTGTAAATGTTGAATAAATATATTGTAGTAATATACCATGTAAGTAAGGGGATGGTATTACAAAAGCTCGCTTTTTAGCAGCTCCTCAATTTTCATTTCCTGTCTTGAATGAAATAGGTGATGTTATCTTAAATGAAACATATATTATTTCACGGTTGTAATATTCATGTATATTGTTAAGATTGAAGATAAAAAAAGCAATGAACTGAAATGAAAGCAGCGTGCGATTAAAGTATTCCAAACATTCCGCTTAATACGCGTCTTGAATGTTGTGCTGTACATTTTCTAATTTATTCTACTTATGCAGTTTTTTTTTCTCAACTCGTAATTTATTCTCTATACCACACTACAACGACGCTACAATCACATAATCAGATAACAATAAATGCCAAATTCCTCAAAAGTCACCGTCCGTTGTAAGCCATTGAAGTAGTATATCATGTGGCTTACTGCTCCTTGCTTTACATACTTTATGTCTACTCAGTTTGCCCACACTTATATTCAAAGTATGCAATTTCATACTTCAGATTTCAGTTTTTTTGTCTTTTTACTTTCTTTATCATTTTCGCACGACCTTTCCGTTGACACTATCTCTTTTTCTTCTTGACAACTTGTATACATTCTTCTTTACTTCTTTCATTTTGAATTGCTCCACATACCTATGGGAACAGGTTCATGATTTATTCAGTAAGACGGCAATCCACTGCAATCGGTCATTCATCCCGCCGCACTTCTCTCCTTTTGATGCTCTTTAGCCCTATAAACACTTAATCTCACCATTTCATTCTCTTTGTCAATTGCGCCCATCTTTTTTTCCCTGTCTCTTTCTATTTAATGCAGTCCTATTCCTGTCCCAAATATAATTTCGCACTTTCAGGAACGTTTCTAATTGGCCAATCAGCCGCTGATCAGTCAGACCGCAACGCTGGCGTTTAATGAGGCAGAAACACAGGGAGAGACACACAGCACTCAGGGGCACGTGAGACATCTCATGTGAGACTTGAGACTTTACATACTTAATGAGATGAGACACTGCGTTTTCATTCTCTTCTTTTCTTTTTGTTTGAATTGCGACGATTAATGGTCACAGTGGTGTATGTTAAAAGTATGAGCATAACAGCCAATAGGAGACCCTTCAAGCTTTATAAAACCCTGAATGTTTTCTTGAATTTAACTACATAATTATTTTCGAAAAGATGATTAAAAACATACAGCATGGTAAATGCTCTTTTTTTTTGTTTATCAAGCTCGAATGTTCAATAAAAATCTTATTTCGTCTCCGTTATTTTACATTCTTGTAGAGAGCATTTTTTTTCTTTACTGTCATGTCAAATGATTTTTCTTTTCAGTGTTTTAAATGGATCGGGAGCTAGCAAAATGTGAGTTAGACGCAAAATAATGCCACGGAATTCTGCAGTCGACAAGTCATACAGCCCATGAGTTTGACACTAGGTAAACAAGGCCCACGAGCTCCGAAAAACGAGGGGGGGGGGGGGGGGGGGGGAGGAGGGATCATTGACCCTTGACCCAACCGATCACGAGCACTACCCCCCCCCCCCACACACACATACACACACACACACACACACACACTCACTCACACACGTACAAAATCGTTCCCCCGCCCGTGTATATAACCCCATAATGATCGCATTCCTCCTATCGTTATCATTCATTATTTTCGCAGTGTGTAGTGGTATTAGTAATAATAATGCATGGTACCATCATTACGAACAGACTGTCCTTAATGCCAGGACTAACCTCTTTAGCAATGCAGACTGCAGTCAGTGTTGCTGACTTTTAACAGTTGTGGATGTAGAAGTGATGTAACATTATATAGCATGATCAGTATCATAATCGTCATCACCATTAACTCTCTCTACTACTATCAATAGGGAGCTTAGAGATTTGCGGCGCGGATCGACGACGATTGCGTTGGCCGTTCTCCTCTCTCTTTTGCGTCGTGTTGCAACGTAGCTTCAGATTACTCGAGGACGTAGCCTATAATACAAAGTAAAATGGCGCCCCCATATGATCATTGCATCAAGTAGCTCTCTGCGTTGTGAATTGAGCGGACGCAAAAAATGGCTCAGAACCGACCGTGCAAACTCAGACGAGGTCGATCTTTTTTTATAAGCAAATGTGCGCATGCACAAAACATGTTTTGCTTGTTTTTTCCTCGGAACGACCGCGTCGCGAAAATCTAAAGCTTCGTAATTACTCACAGAGAAACCTTTCGAGTTGTCAAACGTTGCCATCCCTATAATTCTCAAAAGCGCGCCAACTGATAAGTAGAACGACAATTTATTTGTTCAAACAAGCTAACAAGGTTTCTACGGTTGCTTCAAAGTGCCAGATTCCCTTAGGTTCGCATGTTGACGAAAGCAAGTTCAAAGGCACATGGCAAATAAAGACTGCACGCTCAACTCTTAATAGCTTTTCCTTCGGTGGCTTCGCGAGTAGACTTTGTGCCCCGTTGTGCCCCTGCAGCAGAAACCTGTTTGCGACCCTGATTTGCATGAAAACCGCGACGGTGCCCATATAAGGGGAGACATATCGTGGCTCAGTACGTACGCCTTTTATAACCGAATGCCGTGCCGCCACACTTGAATGAGTGCATACACCGCGTCCAAAGGGTAAACCTATACTCATTGTTGGAAGAGTGAAGAGAGAAAAATATATATACAAACCGAAAGCCAGAGAGAAGAAAAGAAAGAAAGAAAGAATGAAAAAAAAGAGAGCAAACACCCTCGAAAACAATGAATAGGTTAGTGATCTGATGACGTCATAACTCATGAGTCAGATGATATATCTGGATCTCTGTTTATATCCGCTCTCTTTTGGAAGATCGTCGGAGAGATGTGGGAATGGGAAGGGGGAAAATGAATCTGTTGCATGTGTTTGTTGTCGGTTCGATTCATTTCCCCTAGTGGTTAGCACTTACATGTTTAAAAAAAAATCATAAATACAATGCTGATTGCAGGCCGATTTTGTTTTTTATTTTTTGGTAATACATTATCCTGTTGCACATCGAAAATCCAATTCAGGAGTTCCGACTAACGATATACAACATGTACATGGGAGTTATGTATAATACTACCATTCTTTACTCTGTGTGTGTGCGTATGTGTGCGTGCGGGTGTGTGTGTTGAGTTAAGTTAATCAAATTTGTTAATTCTTTGTGATTATTTTGCTGAATTATATCGTTCTAAGTTAACAAGTACAAGTAATTTACCATATTTCAACATAATTCAGAAGAGAATAAGGGCAGACATTGAAGAGGAAAAGAAATTGGCGATTAAAAGAGGAAATTTAGCTTTGCATGCAATTATTATTTGTAAAACTAATCAAACATTACTGATGATGTATTGTGTGTAAACATTCAAAAATGATTTTTTTTTTTTTGGTCATGTGAAATTATAGAAATCAAATAAAGATTGTTAAAAACAATATGTGTGTGTGTGTGTGTGTGTGTGTGTGTGTGTGTGTGTGTGTGTGTGTGTGTGTGTGTGTGTGTGTGTGTGTGTGTGTGTGTGTGCGTTTTGCATCAGTGCGGGATACATTTTTTTTCTTCGCGCTCGATTATAGAAATCCAACTGGATAAATCTGCAGATTCATTTCAAGTATTCTTGGGCATTTGTTCGTCTTTAACTATCCGGGGAAATCTTCTACAATGCATTCGAAAAAACAGCAAATTCAAACCGACAAGTATTACTTATCTCTTGACTGTCAGTATTGTATAAATGACATTTACTGGATGATAAGCTGCCAAGGTCATACACTCTGCGACTGACTTCCACACTATGATCTACACGTGATCTAATTGCGCTTTTGCTCAATAACTTATTGTTTTCTTTTCAAGTCCGATTAGGCTGAAACGTCTTTGTTCATCTGACATTACTCTATTCCTCCAAGCCAACTCAAGCGTGCATGATGTGGAATAGCATTTCTGGGCGTTGTTGCTGCTCTTCTCTCATTCTTTATGTCTAGTTGTCTTTCTCTCTCTCCCCCCCCCCCCCCTTCCCCTTCTCTCTCTCAAGAAATATCACTAATTCGTTTACCCTTTTTCTCGCAACAAACATTTTTCTCCGGGCTTGCCTCAAAGGACCACGAGCAAGCGAAGGAAAGTTGACCAATATCTTTTTTTTTTGTCAACTCTTCATTCTCCCTCTCCCTATCTCTTTCAAGCAAGCAACGTGGAGCACAATTTTCTCTTCTATGTTTCTTTATAAACGACTATACTTCGAGCGGATCGCTGCTATCGAGGTCCCTAGTTTTCTGATATACATAAAAAAGATGACCGCACACTCAACTGCTTCGGAATTTCGTGACGTCCTCATCTCCTCTCCCCTTTCTCTCCCTCTCTCCTCCCTCTCTCCCTTCTTTCTTTCTTTCTTTCTTCCTTTCTTTCTCTCTTTCTTTCTTTCTATCTATCTTTCTATCTATCTATCTTTCTATCTATCCTCCCGTCTCTCTTTCTCTTCTCCTTCTTTCTTTCCTTCTTTCCTCCCTCTCTTTCTCTCAGGAAAGTTAAAGAATGCATTGGAATGTATGTGGAGGTATCACGGTTATGGACACTTCATTCAAACCCTTTTTTTCTCTCCCCCCCCCAAAAAAAAACAAACAAAAAACAAACAAAAAAAAACAAAAAAAAAAACAACTACACAGTTGTTGTTGTTTTTAGATAAAATATGAGTTCGACAATCACTGACGACAAAGTAACTGGCGCATCTTATCAAAACAAGAAAAAAAAATCGCACAACTATGGGCGTAACTGTCTATCTTTCTAATCAAGACCCTTGCCTCATCAGAAAAGGTTGTCCACCTGATCGTTGCCAATAAACTCTTGTCGTCTAGATCTGGAGTTCTATCAATGCAACAAACTAGTATGCAGCAGTTTTGCTTCTTAAACTTCTTTATGAAAAAAAGTATCATTTTTATGATGCACAAAAAAGCCGAATTGTTTCTCTCGATCAGCATTATTTCTAATCGCTGACCTCCTTAAGCAACAATTCTCTCATTAGCATCTTTGTTTTTAAATCACTGACCTCAAACAGCAATTCATAAACCTTGCACCACAGAAACACAAAGGAGGGGGTGGTGGTCATGGGGGTGACAAAGTGATGATCAATGTACTGTAAGGTGATTTTGATTATCGGTTGCAGTAGCTGATCAAATCCGCCTACCGAGAAGATGTGAATCACCAAACTTGTCAACGGTTAATGATGATTTCAAATCGGTAAATGTATGAAGCAGGATCTTTTACGTGCATGATTTGTGACTCTCTCACACACCGGACCTATCCGAGGGACAAAGTGTTTTGTCTCTTGCTAGTAGAGAGGACGGTATGATTACAACAACATCTCTGCGTAAAACTAGGGAATCGAGCCCTGGGCCATTTGGATCTGGAGGCAGACGCGCTGCCGACTGAGCCAAACCCTGGTATTATACATAAAAACAAGCATGATAGACTGATTCTGTGTATGCTTGTGCTAATGTTGTCGTTCGAAATCTTGTTGTATTTCAGCTCTATATTTGATTACGTGTGTCGTGTTGACACATAGACTTTCTTTCATGTTCAGCAATTCAACAAACGTCAACAACGAATTAACGCATTGTCTACTCCCAACATGCCCAAAGTATCAGCTCTGTAAATGTTGTCTCCGGCTTGTCCAACCTAGCGACTTGAGTGTTTGAACAACACAACAACATGGAATGGACCAGTTTTGTAATTTCCCGTTCACGGAGGTGATGCGAATGTAACTTGAATCCATCCGTACAATAGTCATGACTCTGAATTGTAAAAAAGTAGATGCATTGCCAATGAGGGCGCTCTACTCATAATCGCGAACACAGCCGATTGTTGGCGCTCTCTTCGCTCAAGGGCTTTTATGGCAGAGAAGAAAAAGATAGTGAGAAATTCCCTGTACTCGCTTTGAATGGTGGACTTTACCTCATCGCATAAGTGTTTTAGCCACACGACCTACTTCCTTGCACGACTAAGTTGTGTCTGAAATACTGTTTGATGTCTTTTGATAATCATGGTCTGCATACATGAATCTTACTTGTACGAAACAATGTCTACATCTGTTTAACTAGTCAGCAAGGGGTATTTCATCTATCTACGTGTGTATGTATCCGCCTATTCATTTGCGTAGTCATCTATCTGTCTAACGCTAGGCTGGTCTGTCTGTCCGTCTGTCTACGTATGTAGGTTTTGAGTTCAACGTCTCTATTACAAAAATTATAATGAAGAGTTGGTTTGACAATCGAGCTCGGATAGTTGCCTTAGAAGACGCGTGACCATGCAGCAGTTGCTCTTCATACAATGGCGCTCTGGGGGCTGAACTCTAACGATACCCCGGGGAAATAATCGACATTCATATGTCGTGTCGTATTGATTATTGGCTCACATTGCGGCTGGTACCTGGCAAAACTTCGTTGTGTAAGCTCCGCTGCAACACTGTCGACTGTCTTTTCATTCGCATATTGTATTCAAGCGCTGCGGGCAGATTTGCCGGGACTGCATTTTTTTCTCTTTTTTTCCCTGCTCTTTTTTTTTTATACTCTTTGAAAGAGATCAAGTGGAAGAGAAAGACTTGCTCTACGTTACAATTTCAGGAGGAGAACAATGGTGAGCAGAAATAAAGGCAAAAACAAGATTTAAAACTATGACGAGTCATAAGAGTTGAACGCAATGTGCGCATAGAAAGGGACATTGTGTCTCACTGTCCGTAAAGAACCACACAAGTAATGTGCCCATAAAACTCGTTCAGATTAACCCGTTCTGTACCAATGACTCAAACTTGCTGAAATTTCACAAACATACCTATAAAAACCTGGAGGAACTACACGTGGCAAGCAGGTTGTTAAGAGAGGTGACGAAGGCGGGAGCGGTGGGACGCATGATGTTCGATTAGAGATGTTCAAAGCAACTATGTTGGAGTTCTTACCGGGTATTGCAACTGATTACGACTGTGTGTGATTGGAAAATAGTGCTGTGAGCTCTTTTCAGTACTACTGGTAACTACTTCGCATACAGCAGCATTTTATATGATAGAACTGAGAGGCTTAAGGTGAAAAAAAGAAAGAAAAACGTTACCACAGGGAACCATGATGGGGAGGGGGGGGGGGAGGCTGAAGTTATAACCATGAGATCTTACTACGCGGTAGAAAGGTCGCCTATTGAAGTACGCAAGTTGCAGTTCGTGAACACGTCGCAAAGTACATGAAACTATATTATGATTGTAGAAAAAATACAAACTGTAACTGTTTTTTCATTCAGTTGCATGTATGCACAATTGGTTGATTGTTTGGTTCATCGATTGATAGATGCGATCTACGCATGATGTGAACTTAATCACGTAGAGATGCCTGCTTTTAGAGTTTCGGTTCTGTTGAGAATGTATTTTTTCCCTCCATACTCTGTTGTTTTAAATGTTGTCCATGTTCCTGTTATTAAATGAGATATCATGCTATGTAGGAATAACTTTGATATATAATTTTTTCATATGCCTGCAGAACTAACGATATTTGCTCTAGAAAATGGACACAAGTGCATAAGAAAATAATGTGTGAAATAGCACTGTCGTGACTGTGATAACACAGTGTCAATTGAGCAACTGCGAAAATGCAAAATATTAGCCAAAAGAGGTTAACCGGAAGTATGACAATCTCGGAACATATTCGATCCTGGTTGCCACGTAGTTTTTAAATCGATAATCGATAGTAGACAAATAGAACCTCAACTGAAGTGAAATGCATGCAGCTTGTTTGGAAAAGGATTGCTGGGGCACGATCGATTGTCATGTAGCGTTCTATACTTACCCACCACTGAACGTGGAGGGCTCTTCCGGAATTTAAATCGTATACATTCGATTGAAATTATCTATTAAAACTCTTTTGATCTCAAAATACTCGATAACAGTTTATTGTCCAGGCAAATTGCGTCTGCCGGAATAGTTTAGTGGTAGACCCCTCGATATAAGCTATGTGGAGAGCAAATTCCAAAATGGTGAAAGAAAACTTTTGAGCACTGCTGAGAACTATGTTTTGGCTTTAAAGCGGTGACGATAACGGTGAATGATCTTCATTGCTGGGACCCCCATTGCTTTCAAATCTCGACAACGAACAACAACGAGGACAGTTTCAACGACACTAGAAAAAAAATCTTCTCATTGTCTTCTTAGAAACCGCCCCCAACCGTATTCACATTTCGAATGCATCACAGATCAGGACGATTCATCACTCGTTGTCAGTCAGACAGTCAGAACTCTTTCTAACCCAGCCCACGTTTCATTTGCCGCGTCCCGCGATCGTGCCGAATTCTGAAGTAAACGTTCCTAACAGTTCGTATGTCTGAGAAACCTCCCACGCGAAAAACATCCTCCTCCCCACCACCTAACCCCTTCCCCCTCTTTATTCAAGATTAAAACTTTATCGGCTTGTCTCCAACACACGAAATTCATGATGCACACACATCCTTTTGAGACCAATTCGTCATATTATATACACCACATACTACACTCTGACGTCCTTATATCGTATAATGATGGAAATTTGTTCAGTATTTTAGTTATTAAAACCCTACTTCAGAAACCACGATCAATGCCGGTAAAACCATCATGAAATCATATCATGATTATTTTCTTTTGAAAAGCTAGTCCAAAAGCTGCTATATAGTAGCTGTACCAATTTCCCCGCACCTAAGGTGACGGACACCAGTGAGAAGGTTAAATGGAAGCTTACAAGTCTACCTCATCTGACTTTCACTGTGCATTCAATTTCATTATGATAATTTTTTGTTGATTTATCGATGATTTGGCATTCACACATCGATGATGAAGAGAAAACTAGGCATTTTTGTAAATAAGTAACAATTCTCATTGCCGGATTTTTTGGGCCTCTCCTTTCTTTAAGGAAGTTGGTTACAATTTCAAAAAGAAATGTTAGCTATGTAAGAAAACACCCCGAAAATTAAAAAGAAGAAGGTGAGTTGAACAATATGTTGCTAGTTTCAGGCTTACTCATAATTTTTTTTTTTTTTTTTGGGGGGGGGGGGCGATGGGGTTTTGCAATTGAGGATCACTTTCATGAGCCTTTGAAATAACTCAATCATAAGACTCATATCATAATGTTTTTCTATCTGCATCTTTCTGTGAATACAGTGGTCATGAATTGATCTGAAATGTATTCTGAATATTTTATTGAGAAACATGTAGTAAATCGAAATCGGTCTTAACGTGTGATGCTATGGATTCAAACGATTCCATTGCACGCAGGTCGTCCGTGGAAAAGCAGAAGGAATCACCCCTCGTTGTGTAATTTGCGCTCATTCTTATCTTAGCATTGCTTAGTGCTCAGTGTATCAACCGTCCTTCATGAATCATAGAAGTGATGGACTACATCTGCAACGAGACACCAGAGCCGTCTCGAATGGACTTGCATTATTGACAATCATAATTATTGTCATCAAAGTTACCATGGTGATAGTACACACAACAATAGATTAAGTCACTTTCTCGATGACATGCGAAGCATTTCATTTTCTATTAATATCTACTTAAGTAGGATACCCACGTCAAAGATACAAAAGATAAATGGGATTTTTTTATTCAATTCTTTTACAGATGTGCTGATAACAGGTGATGATATCTACAAATAATGGTAAATACTCTTCATACAATGTCCGATTTAAGTCAGATACAAAATTTTACTAAAAACGTCATCTGTTTCGTGTATTCCTCACAGTAGTTATTCTTGATACAGTGACCAGACGTCGTTGCACATAATCATTGTGATGATGAAGGTTTTACTCGTACAGCTGCATCGTTGGTTAGACTAATTATTGTAACCATGGCAACAACTGTAAATCTTTGGCCTCATTAGACGCGATATGACCTCTACTCTTTCCTATGGAATTGATGTATGTTGTCGTTGCTTTGCAACGCACATTTCATTTTAAAGTCCCAGTAAAAGTGACAATGTTATGAAGTATTTCCTATGATGTATATCTTTATTGCGTCTTTATCAAGTAATAGAAGCAGCTTCTCTAAACTTTCGCAGGAAAGCGTTCTATTTGATATGAGAGCAATTATTTGATTATGACAAATCAAACGACAGAATGTATATAATATGAATTTTGCATTTGTTTTTCAAAACAAAAAAGTGTGTGTCAAATATTTTTGTCTTATTTATGTGGCTTATTTACGCTAAAAGTTTGCGCTTGTAAGTTTTCAGTTTTGCCCGTTTTCCGACCTTGATAAACGCGATTGAGGAAGGGGGGGGGGGGAGGGGAACGTTGGTGGGCTCGGAATTGTAGGTGGCGCTATTTTAGTCGCCACAAGGGCCCCAAAGAGTTTGTTGCGCAGTTATAGTTCGGCGATCAGCGCGATCATCCCGATATCGCGCAATCTAGAATTAATCCTCTGTGATCGTCACGGGACCTACCTGTTTGTGGCTATCACCTGTTTTCTTCTTTTTGCTCTTTTTTTTTGGGGGGGGGGGGTAGGAGACGAAAAATCCGTGGAAGAGAGGGTTCCGATGAATTGCTACACCATCCCGTGCATTACCCTGCCGAGATTTCCCGCGAACCAGTCCCGCAAGATTCACGCCTTAGAGCAATCACAGAAGAAATGGATGCTCTTAAACAAAAAAAAAAAAAACAAAGTATATTCCTCCAGCCAGCAAGTATGCGATTTGAAAGCCGCCGGTTATCCAATCAAAAACTTTCCCTCATTCTACCCACGGGAAGGATGCAGTATTTGTGGGAAGAAAATTATGGGAATAAAATGGGCGTTAGTGGCGGATTAAAGTGTGACCAAAGAGAGGAAAATGAGCGTCTCTAAAGATTTCTTGTTGTTATAAGTAGCGACAAAACAGGACAATATCGCATGCTATTTTTAAATCATGCTTTCATTGTAAAACTTATCCGAGTCATTGATAAATAGAAAATAACATCAATGGTCCCCTCTGTTCCTCGTATTGGAGCGTCGCCATCGATTTCGAGTGGCCCCTGATGAGGAAGAAGCATAGATTCTAGTAACTTCATCCCGGATGGCTGAAAGGCGTTTTGCTTTTGAGGACTTTATAGCACAGTGGTGGTTGCTCAATCCCGAATTTCTTCTCCAAGTGTGATGAACTCGCGACATCCTTTTCTATTGTGTGTGCTTCGATAAAACCTGAAAACAACACCCTTTTTTAATTGAAGAGTTTTCTCGCAAAACTAGCTAAATCCATTCTTGTTGAATTGAGATATTTGTGATTAAAGCTGCTAAAAAACAAAAACAAAAAATCATAAGAAAATACAAGTTTCTTTAACCATAACTTCTGGAATATTCCTCGTTATGTTACAAGTGAGGAATGTTACAACTGGAAAGCTTTAATTCTGCTCTATCTGATCATGGACTTACTTTGAAATGTCTAAAAATGACGCTTAGCTCATTTTGCAATAAAACTCTTCAGTTATATCTAATACGTATTGCATTTTCCTATGACATTGTTACATAGAATTGAATTTGTTGGTGTTGTTGGTGTTGTTGTTATGATTTCAAGATTTGATGACAAAATGGGCTAAGCGCCATTTTTTTAACATTTTAAAGTAAGTCTGCAATCAGACAGAGCAAACCAAGAACTTTCCAGTGATACCACCTCACTTGAAACATAACAATGGAATATTCTTGAAGGCATGATTAAAAATATCCCACACTTCTTATTATCTTATTTGTTTTTTGTTTTTCCAAACAACTTTAATGGAAACAATCTCAAAGTTAACGAGAATGGAGTTTAATCGTTTTGCGATAAAGCTCATTATTTTTGTTTTTGGATTGGGTTGTTTTCTCTACCCGGGCTTATTTGTCCTCTTCTTCGTTTTCGGCTTTCTGCTTTACTTTTTTTTTTATTTCCTCCTTTAATTTTTCTTTCTTCCTAATATTATGTTATATTTTGATTTATCTAGAATATACATATTACCTTTTTTGTTTGATATGTTTTGTACCCTTATATTCCTTATTGAAAATGAAAATGAAAAATAATGAAATGATATGAAATTCTTCTCCTCCTCCGCCGTATATCTTCCTTGGATTGATTAAAAGCGAAAACCAAAGCAAGATACAGGGAAAGAATTAAGAGCAGAAGAGAAGAGAGATAGATAGATAGATAGATAGATAGATAGATAGATAGATAGATAGATGGATAGATAGATAGATGTATAGATAGATAGATAGATAGATAGATAGATAGATAGATGGATAGATAGATGGATAGATAGGGAGAGCTGGAGAGAGAGAGAGAAAGAGAAAGAGAGAGAGAGATAGATATATAAAGAGAGACGGCTGGGGGTGGGGTGGGAGAAGGAGAGAATACTATCAGTCTTGAAATTAAATCAGTTATACTGTCGCCAACTGATGGCGCTGTTGAAGCGAACTTCACCCGAACCGTTCATCAACTGATCGAAGATAGAGCAGCTTCTGCAAAGGTTAAGCGTGCAATCTATTCTCGTGCTCGTGCGTGGTTCAGGGAATTGATGAAGATAAACACGTGATTAACGTAAATATTGCCCACGGTCGTAGTTACCTTAATCCGGCCGGAAGTAAATGACACGTAGTTAAGTGACGACCCCCCCCAAAAAAAAAAAAAAAAAAAAAAATCCTATCGACTAACCAATGAAAGCAGTTGTACACCTATTACAAAGAACCGATGGATCCGAAATCCATGATCATTGTTCGTGTATTTGTTTTATATATAAGACGAATAAAAAGGGGGAAAAGCACGAGAAAGCTCGATCATTCTTAACGGGACTGAACTTGTTTACAGACGTAATGTATACTGCCTTTCCAAAATTGTCCTCGGCTAAAGACCGAAAGTATGACACATTATGAATATATCTATTATATTCATTACGTATAGTTATTTCTTGTCTTTTTAACTCCAGATGTGCCTAAGCATTAACTTGGACTTTCACTGTGAAGCATCCAAACTGCATTCAGTGGTAAAATTAGAAAGCCCACTCAGGTATAGGAATGTACCTCAGTCAAACAGGAAGGCCATTGTGATATCACAATCGGTCCTATTCATTGCCATCTAGTTTTTAGACATCTGTGGTGATTAGCGAACAAAGCAGAGCAAATGGTTGAAGCATCCTATATTTGATGGGAGAGAGTCCCCAATCATAACTGTCAATCTGACATTGACAATCAGTCTTCAGGGTTAATGAAGTCATGCGTAATGAATGATTATATGATATATCTTTCGTAATGTGTCATACTTTCGGTCTTTAGCCGCGAGGACGACAACTCTAAAACGAACGACAGAAAGCCGGCTGAAGTTTTATTCTTGTGTATTTCTTATTCAATAGTCATATTATTACAGATACCGTGAGGTAACATACTGTAATTATCAAGAAGGTGTGTAAAATCTTCGTGGCGTTATTAACGCATGCGCAAATAATGTTTTGACTAGACAACAGAAAAGAAAGACGAAATTGCACAAAAGACTAGCCGAAGTAAAACATTTCCAAATTCTTGTTAGTGCATTCCGCTACCGAACATTAATGTATTTGCACATCATTTTGATCATGTGTCATGTATCAGGTAATTGTCTTTTTTTTTTTTTTTTTTTTGGGGGGGGGGTGCGTATTATAAAGAGAAGCAGGTAAGTGTGGAACTGATTTTTTTCTTTAACGTAACCCAATGGCTACCGGTGTATTGAAGGAGCTTGCGGTCAGATTCAGCGATGATGATAAATCGTGACCATTCAGTCTTTAATTGAGATACTGCTTCGCGATGATTAGCTGATTAGATATTGAACATACACATTGGAGAGTCAGCCGAAATGAGAAAGACCTGAAATCAGCCAGAAATCAGATAAAATGCATATATTGCTCCTTGAATCATTCTCGACGGAGTTATTACACGCAACGCTACTAACATCTCCTAATACGACATTTCATTTTGACATGGATCTGGAACGTGTTTATGTATGCACTTATTTTCTTATGTTTCAGTCCCTTGGAGTGTCGGATTACCTATAATCCTAATCTGCATAAACAATATGCATCTTTCTTACAATATTTGTGCGCTAACATACACGCATTTTCTTACTTTTATTACCTTTTTTTTCAGCATTGATTTAAGTAATTACTTTACTCACACTTGCTCTTTATCATCCTGCTACTTTTCCCGCCTTTCTTTGGGTACTTTTAGTGCATTTCTTTGATTTATTACTTCCGTCATCGGCAAATCCAATTCTTTGAAAAATCAACTCCCTAATTCACTTATCCTTCATCGCGACATCGCAATTGACAAAAGCCTCTCAGAGTGTGTCGATTACCGTAAAGGAAACCAAAAATAAACCTAATACGCATGTGATGATCCCTTTCACTACCATGTACGTCACCTCCTTACATCCTTTGGGACAATGTTGTTTTTTTTTACTCTCTCTCTCTCTCCCTCTTCCTCTCTCTCACGCTCTTTTTCTCATACTATTTCTTCTTTCAATATGTTTACAAGTTTCTATCTCTGTCTAGCTTACAATTAACATGCTGCATCAGTTAGGATTTCAACATTTTGTAGACTTTGAAGTTTGGACACGACGTATAGTTGCAATAGTTAATTTTCCTTTAGTAGTGTTACTCCTATCCCAGTCCAGTTTCCATCTTTTTTCTTATACACTTATGTCTGTCTGTTGCTCTGTCCTTCCAGTGGTTTTCCAAGATTTTCCCTGTGTTATCTATTGATGATGTTCTCCTGAGGGTCCCACATCCTACAACCTTTATCTTTTTCATGGGTCCCTCCATTTTTCGAATTTTGCGTATTGTTTACTTCCCTCGGATCACTTCAGTTTTAAATGACATTGTATAGTTACCGTAAGGTTCCACAATACGTTATTGTACATCACTCTTTTTCATCTTACACAATTCTACTTACGTTGTTTTCTGTTACCAAAGAAAGCAATGTCTACACGTTTTGGGTTGGTTTTTCTTTTGTAGAAAAAAAAATGAAATGAAATGAATTGACTGGAATAGCAAAACGTCTTGGGTCGATTTGCCTGCAAGTACTGGCATATGGAGGGCCGTGGTCTACAGGATTGTACGCTGTTCTTAAAACGAGGCGATCAAGGGTTCGAAGCTAACGTGGCAACCTTGTGGCCTTCGGCATCACACTTTTATAGCTCTACCTTGTTCAAGAAAAAAAAATTGTATTGTTCGAGAAACCTTCAAATTCCCTTTTATTTCAGTAATGTCAGATAATGTTTCACACTATTGTTTCTGTTTATTCGGCTATCAATGTCAGTTTATCAAGTCTGATGTATTCCTATTTATTTATAAAATGCTTTTTACCCTTTGGGGAGAGGCGTTACGCAAATGTCACATTGCTTGCTTGTATGCACCTTTACACTTTCTTAACTTTAACATTTATACATGCATATATCATAAAGGTTCGAATCAAACCTGAAATCACACAGATTTGTTTGTTTTCACAAATGATAACATCATGTCTTCGTATCGCTTCATCTTAGTTGTTAGTATGTTTATCTGTCCGGTTTTTATTTTTTTTTTAATTGATCTGGGCCCTGTTTTACGAAGAGTTATAACTGATTATATAGTTTATTTCGATCATAAGTCTATGGCAGCCTGTGTGGTAAGGGAATTTACAATCGATTATATCTTTTGATAAAACGGGGCCCTGTTGGGCTACGAGGTGGTGGTGGTCTCGTACAAATTTAATCGATGCCCAGGAATATAATTGTCCACCGCTAAGCCAGGGTCAGGGGTATATCTCTCTCTCTCTTTGGTATTTCACAATAATTATAATAATATGGAAATTACGTAACAATACATCAAATGTTCATGTATCAAATTTGCACATTGCTCATTAAACTGCGCTAGGAAACAATCTTTTTCTAATTCCTTTAACACTGCTCTCATATGTGGCATGGTTCTATTTTCATTTTTTTTTCTTTTTTTTTTCGACGATCTGATCAGATGCGTTCAATATGTAAATGCCAGCACACAAAATACGTCGGCTTGAGAGGGACAAGTACTGAACTGAGTTAGAGATTTAGGTCACTCAATCCGTTCAGCGGTTCTCTTTGGTTTATTTCGCTTAGCCTACTTTGTTGTTGGTTTGGTTTCTGTGACGGAAGAGGAGGACACGTGAAATTAGATGGGGTGAGGAGGTCGCGCGGGGGGGGGGGGGGAGGGGGGGGGTACGTGTCAACGTTTTGATGGCTCTCTTTACAGTCTAGTTGCAGCAGTTGAAAATCATGGCCGGGGAAAACTATTTCCATTCTTGAAACCCCCTTCCCATTGGTGAATTGTCGGCTCTATAACCCTTGCCGCTTCTGAGTATAATCCTTCCCGAGTGTCGAGGAAATGTCACAGGCCGGCCACTTTTGGCGGGAGGATTGCTCACACTGACGTCATAGGGCAATATTCCAAACCTCACTCGCAGGTGAGAATGACGGAAGGAAATAACTTCTTTTCGACATATCAGATATGATCGAAAATGAAAACAACAGGAACAAATATACCTTTAAGATATGTATGTATATACATCCATGTCAAATACAAATGAAGAAAAAATTAGGCATATGGATTCTGTAGCATTTTATCAACATCGATATTCAACTGAAGGTATTATACTTGATGCTTTATTTGTTAATTTCACAAATGTCATTTCTCTTGTAAGTATAACGTTTTGCGTTAGATTATCGCAAATTACTTTTATTTTTTCTTTTCTGTTTTCTTTTTTTCTAAACCATCAAGAAAGAAGTAGTAATTAAATGACACAAAATGATCATCAAAACATTGACTGAAAACTATGAGTTATAGGCCTACCAGTGATCATATCAGAAGAGCCAACATCAATAGGATGATGGTAATAGACATAATCATTAAAAGAATTAATCTTAACAAAAGGAGCTAACGGTTTGGTTACAAGACTTATGAATTACCTGCGAAAATGCATTTGGTTCGTTTTGGACATCAATCTGTTCAGACTTATAATTGATTCATGGTAGCTGTTTTTCATGCAATCGTCGAAATTAAAGCCGATTTGTTTGTTGTTGTTGTTTTAGCAACTCACTCGTTGTTTTTTTGAAAGAAATAAGAAAGAAAATTCCCCGCGTGATATGACTCGAATCTCAAATCTGGTTAAAATGACCGTTCTTATTAGGCCTACTCGCATCAAGCCCCTTTTTAAGGTATACGTATTTCCAAGGTTCAATAACTGTTCATTATTCTGACGGCGTCACGAACGTTTGTATGACAAAGCGCCGAGAGAAAACGGAAGAGAGACAGGGAGAGAGAGAGAGAAAGAGAGGGAGAGAGAGAGAGGGAGGGAGAGTAAAGTAAAGAGTATGAGTACATGAATAGTCTTGTGTCCAGACGTTGTGGTTTCCACCATGGTAATGTGTATTTCCGTCAAATATAAATCATTCAAGAGTATATCTGACATTCCACAAAAAGTTACAACTATTCAATACAATTTTTTATATAATTTAATATAATTTTTTTATTTATACAGATTTTTATATAGCGCTATATCCACAGGAGTGCTCAAAGCGCCTCGAAGTGAAAATGGAAAATGAAACAAAAAAGAAACAATGTACAATCAAGGACAATGATATAAAACAGATTATCCATCCTTTCCATGGTTCGCCTTATGTTTCCCTCATCATTCGTAAGTCTGTCGAAATCGTGCAGAATCTTTTCAGTGTATTAAACAATCTTCGAAGTACCCTTGCTTACAAAGGGGTATTCCAAAAGGGTAAATAAAAATGAAGTAAACAAGCTAATATATATATATATATATATATATATATATATATATATATATACCATAATAGTGAAATCAATCTCTCATATATTTATGATATATAAAATATGTGTGTGTATACGTGTCATATTCCAAAATTCATAAGAGTATTCTAAATTCATATGATTACTGATTACAAAGTACATTTCAATATATCGGGTAAAGTTTTATTTTGCCCTTATGTTTCACAACCATTAGGAAAACTGTAAGCAACTGGTAAGTCGGGAGAGTCATAACGAAGTAAACAGTGTCGATTTTCTGATGATAGTGATAGAAACAAGCTACGAAACGCTTAGTCTCTGATGATGCTCGGGATCTTAGCCAAGTTTCAGTATGTTGTCATGCAACTCATGCAAACTTTATGTGCAGGTGTGATGCATGTTTGCTCCGTAAGCCCGACGAAATGTAATACAGGGCATCGTGGCTTTGACTAAAGGACTAACATAACAAGACAAAAAGTGATATGATATGCACTACTTTTACCAGCATGACACAGTAAGTATCATACACACAGATTATGCTTTAAACCCATCACAAAGACCTGTAAGCGGCATTGAATGTAGAGAATAACATAGTTTTATGTGACTCGAAATGGCATCATCTGCACTTTCGCGGCTGGATTTGGTTAAATATTCGTAAGTTGAACTCTGTCTCCATTTTTTTTTTTGTATAACGGTATACTGCTAGTCTGCTCATGCAAAGATAATAGTCATGACACGTGTGTAAGAAAGTTTTCCGCTAATATTATGTTGATTTCACACTATTACTATTGCTCATATCGAGCATCATTTCATGCGACTAGCGTTTTTCCTCTATAACGAGGAACACTTGTAATCACGTGATTTTAGACACGTCTCGCTTCGAAACGAAACAAAATATGATAAATGCAACAACAACAAAGTGATCGAATGACATCATCAACGAGGTCACAAAGAGAGTGGAACTCAGAGATAAGAAGATTTACTAGTAAACTAAATTACCATGTGTTGCTTTCCGATGTCCTCGTATACATCGTTACCCTCATTTTTTACCGGCGTTGAAGTCGGAACAATCTCTACCATCGCAACATTACCATGACAACACACAACGAACGCCACCAATGCCAAAAGAGCATTCGACTTCCAGATACATCATCACAAAACACAGCGCATCGCCAAAATCGAATCGTACTCACAAACACGCACAATCATTGGCACGGACAATACAGTAATGGACGTTCACAAACTATTGCTCACAACTCGTTCACTTGGCGCCCCGCGAAAGCACGCCGGGCTGGAAGAGAGAAGGAGGGAGAGAGCGGACAAAACTTTTTTTAGGCGGGAATATATCATCTGGCTTACCCGAGCCCGAGTGGTGATTGCCTGTATGAAGTCATCGTTACTGGTAGATCACGTCATTACAGCCCTCGCGGAGCACAATAAAGAAACCTAGGCGTACGCACACATACACGTCCGTCCGATCGATCCACGACTCCGCAAACTCCCGGCCGAGACGACTGTCCGCATCAGAAGAAGCTTTCCCCCGGAAAGTTGGATTGGTTTTTATAAGATTTCGCGTCCCCTCCTCAAGTGTCGTTCTAAATCTACGCCGATTATCCTTAACATGCCTGTACCTGAGCGTGATATGAGGCGAAAGATAGCGTAGAGCTAAGCCGACGCGGGGGTGGCAGGAAAAACGGAGCGCCGGAGAAAGCGAGCACACATCTTCGCCGATCCCTCCCTGGTAACGTTTGACTTGAAGTGTTTTCGCACCTCTAATCCAATGTAGAATTGATGTATATTGAGGAGCGCCGGACAAAATGCATGGGAAAATATTGACGCAGCATTATCGCTAAGAGCCCGATTACTATTCAAACTCGGCATTTACAGCTTCAAGCGACATAACTTGTGTTTTTTTTTTCTTCTTATCAAATACACTGAATATATCCTCATCAGTGTGAAAATCTTTCAAATATTTCAAAAGCTCTATTTACCACTCACTCTCGTGTATCCTTCGCCCTTTTTAACTGGTATTTTTTTCCAAAACTTTTTTTTTTCAGTCAGTAATCGTCAAAAGTATGAAGTTTACAAAACGTAACATGCCTGAGACATAACATCTTTAAAATGTCAAATCTTTCCAATTGCCTCCCTTCCTCAACATCACTCCCCCATCTCCCTCTTTCATTCTTCGTACCTATGACGAGGAATTAAACTAGCATTTTAAACCGGCAAAGATTCACTCCCCACAATTCTTCGAACAAAACGTAACACCCTCTAACCTTTGCACAACTGACAATCTTAATCAGCTCACTGCTACCTGCAGAATCCTTGTTTTTCGTTTCTATATCATTATTATTGCAAGTATTATCATACGACGAGAGTATATGGAAGCTTTCCCGTTTCCCCATAGGTTCATCCCATAAGCATGATAAGAGCTAACCTATAACTTGCAGAATAATCATGGAGAGTGAAAAAAAAAATATCACCGATTTCCGGGAACTAAATACATTTTCATATATACTAGCCCATTATAGCAACCAAATATAGCCTATATATATATATATATATATACGTATGTATAGTGCGGGAGATAGTTCCCTTCCTAATTTATGTCGATATAATATTATATATATATATATATATATATATATATATATATGTATGTATATACATATATATATATATATATATGTATATACATATATATATATATATATATATATATATGTATATATATATATATGTATATACATATATATATATGTATATATATATATATGTATATATATATATATATATATATATATATATATATATATATATATTCATTTATTATAACCAAATGAAATCAAACAAAACATAAACGAACGAAAGAAACACTCCCCCCCCCCCCAAAAAAAAGCCCTCGGATTATGTTATATCTTGGTATCACTGAGAGTATCGGATGGATGAGGTAAAATAGCGAGAAGGACCTGGCAAAAAAGGCCTATAATAGCAACAACAACAACAACAACAACAACAACAACAACAACAACAACAAAATACTCTTAATGTCACCACGGCGCATAACCGTGTATAAATTTTGAATAAACATATTCCTCTGCACCCCTCGGAAAGAGTTCGCTAGAATGATGGCGCATAATGGAATAGCTTCTTTCATTTTTATCATTATTATTATCAATCTCGCTGCACTATTACCTAAAGAACTTATTACATCAAATGCAGGTGAGCGAAGAAAAACGGAAAACGCCGATTAGAGCGCCGGGTAAACGCTGTCATGGATATGGGACACAGCAAAATCTTTCAAAAAGTATGACAAGTATTTACTTTGAGAGACTCTATCCCTCTACCACCTGACCACACACATACACACACACACACACACACACACACACACACACACACACACACACACACACACACACACACACACACACACTAATTGAGATGACTACTCTGATTTGGTTACATCTAATATAACATGAAGCAACAACAAAGAGCCACAAGACTTCTAAATTCTGTGTCAGACTGTTAATTTATGGCATTTAAAAAAATTCAATTTGATTCACTTAAAGAAACATAATCCAGGGCTCGACACTAACGGTGGCCCTGTGGCCCAGGGCCACCTAAAAATGCACTTCGGGCCACCAAAATTTCAGAAATGAAGAATTTGACGGCCTGATCGGGCCACCAAAAAAGGTCGGATGTTTGCCTTTGGGCCACCAAAAATAAAAGGTAGTGTGGAGCCCTGCATAATCAAATCAATTCCAATTTGCTACCACGCTTATTTATGAATTAATGACCGAAATCACAAATCACAAGTTCATTCTGAAATGAAAAAAAGGAAAGTAAAATAAGGATATTAGAGACAAACCGCAATGAAATGCTGAACTTTACTTCTTAATGGTGGCAAAGCAGGAATCTAATGAAAAAAGGACAAGCAAACAAACAAACATAAAAACCCAGAAAATATGAGATGTATAAATAATTCGTTTATGAGTTGATCAATAATGTAGGCCTACGGGATACACATTTGATAATAACAAAACAATAAAAAACAAACAAACAGGATGTTAACCGTTACTTCCCTTTTGTGCACTGTGGTTATCAATGAATTGATTTTATCACGTAAGTGCTGACAATGAAAAAAGGGTTACACTGTTTCTGATTTTCCCCCGTAATGTATCACTGTTTGTTGGTAGCTAAAATTAGTTACAGTGACAGATGTGAAAAAAAAAAGAACACAAGTGCTGTCATTTTGATCAACAATCATTTTAGAGGGGATGGCAAGTAACTGATCAGTGGGAATCAGCGGGAATGCTGGGGAATGATTGTTCCTATTCTTGTGGGATTCATTTAAGAGTACATTATACATCTCTTGTTGTGTGAAAACTATTTGCTTCAAAACGGTCTCATATTCAAGTAATGTGCAGTTTAATGCCCCGTCACTGTACAAGCATGCTAGCCTAGAGACATTAAAGGCATAATTTACCATTTGCAGATGAAACAAAAAGCCAACATTAGTGTTTTAAAATAGTTCTAAAATGTGAGTTAGGGATGGCAACAACCACTGTAAAAATTTGAATCGGTAAAATCGATGTTAAGTATTGTTAAATATACAAAATGTGAACAATAGTTATAATAAAAATGTTTCCAGACTAAACCGTGTACAGTTACGTTTTATTGAGAAAATACAGATATGTCCTTATATTTTAGGCTTTACTGCGAAAATCTTATATGATAGGATGTTTTGTGGTACAACAGACCTACAAAAAAATGCATTAAATGTCATATCTTGAAATTTTTTAAATCACTGTTCCCAAAGGTAAACTGGACCTTTAAACTGTACATTACTTGAATATGAGACCATTCTGAAGAAAATAATCTTCACACAACGATAGATATATCATATACTCTTAAATGAATCCCACAAGGATTTGACCAATTATCCCCCAGTATTCCCACTGATTCCAACTGATCAGTTACTAGCCATCCCCTTTAAAGGGATTATACAGTTTATGTTGAGATGGGGCCTCAGGTTTCCATTGTTTTTTTTATGATGATTTGAGATAATGATAAAACTCTTACGAAATATGAAAGAACATATAATTCTCAGAGGAATTTAAAGTTTATTTGACCTAAATTGGTTTTTACATGGCTGAGATATCCAAAATAAAGCGATACTAGTAATAGGTTGGATCCACCTTTTATTAGGATCGCTTGGCTTTACTTTGCTTTTGGATATCTCATCCATTTCAAAACAGATTTTTAAGAAATATACTTTGAATTCCTACTCTTTAACATTCCATAAGGTGGTTTCTAAGTATCTTGCAAAAATTTAAATGCTGAATCCTCACCTCAGCCAATACTATACTATCCCTTTAATATATCTCCATCTAGTTATTACAGTACTAATCTCTCGGCTGATAGCGTGATATATAGCGATTTACACAGTGTTGATTATGAACTTTATGACTTAACAATTCAACACCATAGATTGCGAAAGCTGCATGAGATATTCAGGCTTGTGTTTACTCACCTCTTGGAGGATTATTTGTTATCTTTCAGTTTTAATTTCGGAGACTTTTTTAAAAATATTTTACACAATTATCACGATCATTAACCCTCCTTTCACCATGTCAGCTGTTAAACACCACATTAAATTATCATCTCTATAATTTTCTCAAGCGGCACCGTTTCCATAATGCGAACCTATAAACTAACAACACTACAGCACCACCTGACCTAATTAATATGTTCAAACTTTCAACCTTACTTCTTCTTTTTTTTTGTTCCAGGGCTGTCTTTGTTAAGATAACATTTTACGGTGGCCTTTTCCTGGGGTACAGAGGATTGTGATGGCACCTTGCGGCCATATGAGACAGATTCGGTGCTCTGTGAAAAGAGAAAGAAAAAAAATAAGAAAGAAAAAATCACTATGAATATTAAACATAGTCATCGTCGAAATTAACATGTTCCCATTCCAAGAGAGGTCGGTACAAGGTTTGCATCTTGCCGAAACCCCCTGTATTTTCCCCTTCAAGTGCCCGATTCCATATTTGAATACACTGTATTCACTTTTGACTTGCATTGATTATTATCTGCCCAGGGCAGTGATTTTTTTCCTGATACATTAATTTCGGGTTACCGCAAAAGAAGAAAAACCCTGTTCCATTTGAAATATGCCCAGAAAATGCAATTCTTGTTTGATTGTCGTTTTTTAACCCGCAAATTGACAATTTCGATCTCATTGCAGTAAATTGAGGTGAGAGGGTAACTGACGAAGAATAAAAATACCGCTCACCAAACAACTACTCGACAACCGGATCTTAGACTTGATCCGTTACTTTGAATCATTAATGATACCTCAGAATCGTTTGTTTGAATAAAACGAAAAAAAAAATCGAAATTTTCCCCGGGCTATAATCTAAAATCTTTTCCTCCCTTAGATAACGTTATTGCCAGAGTATTATAACATGACACCAAGGGCTACAGTACTTATTTCCTCCTCATTAATAGCGTTCTATATTCATTGACGCCGAAAGCTAGTCAATACGTAACCACAAAATTAAAGTAAATGTATTTCTTCTTCTTCTTTTTTTTTCCATCAGGTTACTAACTCTCGTTACCCCCCGAGCGTCATATATACTTTGGAATAGACAGGATGAAACCTACCACGCGAGAAGACTAGATGTTGGTGTCATCTGCGCTCAGGTTATTCCACTCGAAATAAACAGACTATCTCCATGGCGACGCTTGCTATTTCTGTGTCCTTAGTGAAGAAAAACTAGGCCCAAAATCCTTTTGTTTAATGAATTTTCATGAGCGCGGAGCTGGGATGACGATGCCAGGGATTTGGATCCATAACGCCTACGGTTAGAATCTTTATACGAGGATTACCGTCACTAGTGGCGAAGTATACTCGCAGCTACAGCAGCGAAACAGATGACGAACGGGGAAAAACAAGAGGAAGATGAAAGACAACACCAACAACGGTCTGTGACGTAGCGAGCGTTTGTGAGAGATGCCAGAAACAAATGGGTATTGTCATTGTTGATCTCGCTCTAAACGGACAGGGGGCTTCCGAGGAACACATTGGCGACTACGATCCAGATTTTCTCAAAGTGCTTCTCCACAGATTTCTCACTATGATGGATCGATAAAGCTATCCCAACTGGCGTTCAATTTCTAATAATGGAAAACGTTTATTCCCCAAGATATTTTACACATCGATGTGTCTAGGTCGTAAAACTGGCGAAGAGGGAAAAAACACAGCAATAATC
Organism: Diadema antillarum; assembly: GCF_040938485.1. Taxonomy (NCBI): domain Eukaryota; kingdom Metazoa; phylum Echinodermata; class Echinoidea; order Diadematoida; family Diadematidae; genus Diadema; species Diadema antillarum. The sequence goes on along the minus strand of NW_027272421.1, from coordinate 289,826 downwards.
TTCTGTTTATATAGATACCTATATCCATACGGCTCTCAAACTTTTTTCCTTTTTTTTTCTAGTGATGAAAAGAGATAAGATCAGACCAAACGATAGAGTAAAAGCTGAATTAGAAACCATCGCTAAGTCGTTTACATGCTGATTTCCGTGAGTGTCCGTGTATAGATTTCATAAGGTTTTCGACCTAAATTTCCATGGTTGGTATTTCAGTTTAGTTAATAGTTTATCACCGAGATGACTTATTCTTGATAAAAGTATGGACAATTCCTACTGTCACCATTTGCCTATTTTAGATTTGAGTAATGACAGATTTAAATGAAAACTCTCTATTTAAATGTCAGTCTTGGAAAGTTCTTACATCTGTTGTAAAGTCCGAATCGTGCAAGTGGTTTTATATATAAATGTATATATATATATATATATATATATATATATATATATATTTAACTTTTTCCGCCAATTTAAAAAAAAAGAGAGAAAGGAATGAGAATATAACAGTGCTTAAGACAAAGTACTGATATCTGCAAGCTTAAACTCATCTCTATCCAGCTCTGGAGTAGAATGCAATAAAACAAGCTCTACCTACCTGGGCGTGGTCACTTTACATGCATTCTTATTTTATTATGTACCAAACCGAATACAGGTATATATCCAACGAAGTAAAAAAAAAAAACACACACACAAAAAAAAACCTCTTCTGATCTGACTGACATGGCATATGACTGAATAAATGTACATTTTTTATCATTATCTACACTACCAAAATAAATCAAACATGATGGGGGAGGATATATACTAGTAATACATTCCCACCATGATTGACCATTTATTATGATTTGACAAATTACAATTATATTAGATTTTATAGAACTAGAATAATATCAATACTAAATGACTGATTTCATCATATTAGCGTGGTTTCAGACAAAGGCCTTTAAAAAGAATAGCATTCGAAGAATCGTTAGTTTTCCTTTGAAAAAACAATTCACGTATCATATCAATTACTTCCTCTAATTTGAAAGCCTCTTTTACAGTATCTGCCCACTATGCAACGTGATATGTTACATAAGAGCTATTGTTGACTCACTGACACCGAAAATAATGCATTCACGTCTATTTCCCAATCTTGCAACTGTACAATCATCAAACTTAATACATTGTATAAATATATATATATATATATATATATATATATATATATATATATAGTTATGATTATGTAATATATTACAACTATTAATATTATATAATATTACTACAATTCTATATTCATATAAACACATATTTCAATTTCAATTCAATTTCAATCTATTTTTACAAGTTTTCTCTATCAAGAATACAGTATACAAACGAAAATACAACAATAACACACAGATTTTAGTGAAATGAGAAATTTCTAAGGAAAATCAAATTCAACAAACAAGTCCAATAACTCATTTAGATACAAAATACGGTAAATTTTTGCCCTTTTCTCTTTCATGATATATTCCATTTTGCTGGGGTAATCACAATTAACATATGTAATGAGTCTTCAAGGAGAAATCCAATCCAAAAATAAAAGAGTAAAATCTTAAGAATTCAACGGTAAAAATTTGACTGAAATCAACTGAAAACTAAGGAAGTTATGCAATTTTGAAGTTTTTCTAATTTCTGCAAAACAGCTCTTGTACAGTAGATATGAATATGCAAATGAGTGAGTTGGCCATGTCATAACCTCACAATTTTCCATTGATTGTGGACGAAAAATGACGAAAATTCAATGTTTCTGTCATTGAAGTCTGAAACATGGTGTTATTCCTGGTTGAATAACTTCAGAATAGTGATCAGTTAGATTATCAGGATTTGAGCCTCGGGCATAATTGCGTTTGAATGAAAAAGTGGAAATTTCAAAATTTTATGTACAAAGTATATGGCAAGTTGTGAGGGGAGGACATGCTCACTTTGTCATTTGTATATTCGTATTGACCGTTCAAGAACTGTTTCCTGAAAAATTAGCGAAACTTCAAAATGTCATAGCTTTTCACCCGATTTCGATCAAAATTTTACCGTTGAACTCGTAATATTTTACTTCTTATCAGACTAACTCATATTTGGACTGGATTTCCTCTTTAGGAGATGACATCCCCTTCCTCAAGACAAAAATAATGACTAGAAAAATATTTTAAGGATTTACCCACAAAAAAAAGACTGGAGGTGCAAGTGCATGGGATGTGGGAGGTTGTAATTACGAATGGACTAGTTTGATTCTACTTACAAAAATATTATGCTTAAAAGAACCATGAATTAACATAACTATGCAGTTCTGTTGCAGTTGTCAATACTACAAAATATTTCAATATATTTCTATACATATCATATTACTGATATTAATAACAAAATTGGTATTCATTTATCTTTCTTGGAATTCAAAAGGTTCGTAGAAGGATGGTTGTTTCCTCACCACAACATCCATGATGTTTTAAGGGTTTGTGAGCCAACACAATTCTTGGGTTGTTTTAATGAATGTTACTGCATGTACGGGTTAGACAAAAATAAATAGTTCATTTCATGAAAAATAATCGTTAAAAGTTTGAGGTAAGAAATTTTTCGTACACTTGATCATAAATATTTGTGTTTTAAATAGATCTTTGTATCATAATTAATTTGCGGATTAACATCGGAGTGTGTAGTTTAAAAGTGCATGAAATTGTTTTTCTTATAATCATCGATGATTTACCGCATTTAAATCAAAATGAAATTTCCTGCAATTTTGATTTTGATATTTTGATAAGGTTATGATAACTCTTATGAGATACTCAAACGGTAGTGTCATCGACAAACATAATGAAATTAGAAACGACGATGAATGTAAGTATATATATATATATATATATATATATATATATATATACTGGGGACCTCACATTGTATTTCAATTTCATATGTATGAATCATGGCTTTGTATGCATACAAATCTATCAGATTAAAAAAAACACTTTTTAAACCCAGAGTAAGCTGGGCCTTGTATACCGTAATTATCTAATTCATAAAGAAGATTGATTTATTATTTAATTGCTCTTTTGTCTAAGTTGAACCAAACTGTAATTGATCGAGGATGTTGTCAACTGTCAAAATTGAAATTAATGTCTGATATAAAATCTTGCCTAAAACTTTATTACTTTAGAAATGGAGGGTAGTTATGAGATGGGGAGATAATTTGTAACCTGCATTTTTTTTTAAATTTTTGCCCCACATTGCCCTACTTTTGCAATATTTAGCAAATTTGGGCATATTCATCATTCTACCAAAGACATTTTGAATGAACTAAAGAAGATACGATTGAAAAAATATATATACATCTTTTTGAGTAATTTCTTAATAAATCCATTCTATCCATGTGAAGTCCTCGGGTGAAATAATTTAATAACATTTGATATTTTCACTTTGTGTTGTAGCATTTGTCTTGTTTAATGAACGTGGTAGAAATTTAGAGAAATGGAGATTATCGCAACGTATCATTGTATGAAAATCAGGTCTAATAGAGAGAAAAAAAGGAATAAAATGCATTTGCATTATCAAAGGGATTTTTATAATTCTTTATCAGTTATATTTATGTTAATGACTTTATGATCTTACTTTATTGATCATTTTACCTATCACTTCCCCTGTTGAATTCATCTCATCCTTTGTTTTTGCAGTTCTTGTGAATATCATATTACATTACACTTAAGGTTATACAAGTTCAACAGTTCCGAAGAACACAGTTCTTATTATTTTGTATGTGATGCCCAACAGCATATGTTTTTGGTGTACGTTACCCAAGTGCATCTGCCTTTCCCTGTGCACGGTTGTCTATTACTACTTATTACACAGCAATGGCAAAAACATTACTCAGAAGGTTAGGTAGTCCGAAAGTCAAAAATTAAGGTTCTTTTATCCGAAAATGAAAAAAAAAGCCTTTTTCATTTTCATATGAACAAACTTTCCGAATAACGAAATGCAACCTCAACGGAGTCAACGTAAACCACGAAAAGTAAGGCTTTACTGCTCACTGATTGTTGATATGCTTTATGCCATCAGTCCTTTGTGTCCTATCTCTATTGTAAAACGTAGTCACATTGCTATTTGTTCCTGGAACCAGCGGTTACAAGCTTTGCTTTTGCGGTTCCTTCATATTTCACATCTTATTGAGAGTAGTCTATTATGTATAAATACGCTGACAAACTTTCTAGCCATGATCCCCTTTATGTTCTATTTTGTATCTTTTTTCATGGAGGGGGGTATTAGTATAATGTACAGCATCAATGTCAAGTGAAATATGACAATAAACGTGCTGGAACTGTTCACTGTGTCTCGAGCGTTAAAGACCGGTGCAGTTTCAGTAATTCAATTCAATTCAATTCAATTCAATTCAATTCAATTCAATTCAATTCAATTCAATTCAATTCAATTCAATTCAATTCAATTCAATATTCTTTTCCTCGTGGTACTAGCATGTGATCATTGTCTGAGATTAATAACTTGGAGAAGTGTTTGCATCTCGGCAAATGACGTAACGATGACATGGTCGAGATGGTTATTAATTACGTGTACCCGTTTTGGGTGACTCGACCAATATAAATATTGGTCTACTTTTTTTTCCTTTTTCATGAAGTTCATGGTCTACTTTTTTTCTTTTTCATGAAGTTCATGCGATCTTCCCCTCAAATATTTTAACTTTCCCTTTTCCGTCACGGAGAAGTAGTAGCCTACACTCTAAAAAGACCCGAGTCAGAACTGACCCGGAACTGAGTCCGTTGGGGTCATACACCGTTTCGGGTCAGAAATGAATTGGAATTTGGTCATGAAGACCCCGAATGGGGTCATCCTGACCCGATTCATGACTCTGAATGGGTCATATCTGACCACATTCCTTGTCATTTCTGACTCGGAACGGTGTATGACCCCAACGGACCCAGTTCCGGGTCAGTTCTGACTCGGATGTATTAAGAGTGTGTGCATGAAATCATGCCCTTCACCTGAAAGTTCCCCTGCTGTTCCACTTGTTAAAGGACAAGTTCACCTTCATATACATGTGGACTGGGATAATGCAGTTTGAGGAAAATTGGGCGATCCGTCAAAAGTTACGAAGTTTTAAAGCTTCTGTGCAGTCACTGCTGGACGAGAAGACTGTAGTTGATTATGTCACATTCGTAGAACGATATAAAGAAAATATAAAGAGAATTCCACAAAACTTCACTTTTTGACAAACGTACACATTTCCTCAACTTATAACTGACATATCTTAAAGGGGCATAGTCCCGGTAGTGTAGATGGCGCTGTTGATGATACTGCCGAAGATTACCGAAGTAGAGCTGTCATCAAGAGTAAAGTGCGTAGGTGTTGCTAAGTAACGTTGCCTTTGTTGTCTTCTCTGCGCATCGCGCAGTCTGTAGTAATGCCAGGGTGCGTGCATATGTGCTTGTTATTATGACATCACAAAAGAAGTTTGCTGAAGCTGTCATCCCCCTCAGCCGAATCATGAGCCGAAGTGTGATCGGACCACTGACTACAGTGAATCGGTCTTCTTCGGACTCGGGAAAGTGGGCCAAAGCGTAAGCGCCAAAAGAAGTCTATAGCGTAGGTCTCTATAGGAAACTTGCGCCGTGCGCCCGCGTACGCATTTGACTAAAACACGGGGACCATGCACCTTTAAGGGTTATATTGCTCCCCCTGCCTTCTGAAAGAGGCAAGTCATGTGCTCTTTTATTATGCGAGAAAAGTGAAAAATTGAATTTTCTTTACACTTTCTTTATGTCGTTCTACACATGTGACATCACAAACTGTAGCAGTCTTCACATCGAGCGATCGCGGAACTGAAACTTCACAAATTCATAACTTTTGAACACATTGTCCGATTTTACTCAAACTTTCACTGATGTGTTCTACTAATTGTGCTGCCTTCTCTCAATTCAAATGTATATCAAGGTGGACTTAATTTTACCCCCTCCTGATGAGACATACAAAGCCCTATCCTATAGGCTGGAACTCTCGGGTCCTGGGAGAAGTTTCAGATTTTTTTGATCTCAATCTCAACACTATCCGTTTGCTATGAAATTCATTTTTCATATCAACGCAGAAATATATTTGCAGCTGATTATTTTTGTTATAGCAGTTGGAATAGCAGTAAATTGTACTCGAATAACCGTTGCCAACCAACCTGGCGCATTCCTCCCCTCCCCTCCCCCCCCCCCCCCCCCCCCCCCCCCCCCAGTCAAGCCGAAACCCCACATTCGATTCGAAAAACATTTCGCGGCCCAAGAGCAATTCTAATTTTCATGTCTATTCTTTTCGAATAAGTTTCTGTAGAAACATTTATCAAGTGCTTTATGAATAAAGATGTAATCATATCATTATTATCATTGCTATTATTTTCATAGTTGTGTTGATGATAATGGTAATCGGTGTTTTTTTAACTGTATGTTTGAAAATGTTGAAAACAAGGTCATTTTCTTAACACATAATTTTTTTTTTGTTTACGCTGATAACACCACGCCTAATTCAATACCCTAAATTTCTTGGTTTAAGCAAGTCAGAATAATTGTGGTTAGTTGCTCCTTTGAAGGAAGTTTTGTGCCTAAAACTACCTTATTCATCATTGAGATTACACACACACACACACACACACACACACACACACACACATACGTGTATATATATATATATATATATATATATATATATATATATATATATATCGTACATATTATGTACATATACATAATAGTGCTCTCTATGTTTATATATAGGTCTACACATAAAAAGAAGTTCGGCGTGATGACCGATGCAGAATTCCTAGTTCCCCGCCTCGGGGGCAGATTCACGCTCAAGTTGCATCGCCCTACACACAAAAATGCAGGACATAAACCGCTGCAATTGTTTTTATCAAATTAGCCATGAAAATAGGATAACAAGAGATTAAGCGAAGAATAGGATTTCTCCAACCGAGGAAAAAAGAGCTCAACGGCTGATATACGAAACCTATTTAACCCTTTGTGTGCTACGTTTATTTCCTGTCCAAAGGTATATGAGTGTGAAATACGTGCACATTTAACTACTTGGCGCCGAAATAGTTAAGTGCGTTTATAGATCACTCGCATGTCTTTCGTTTTTTATTTGTTCTTTTTTTATAGGCAAGAGGTAACTGAACTAGAACAGTGTTTTCTCAATTATATTTTTGAGATTTCCATTTCAATCATTCAATACTTGATTTCTAAGATTCGCATTTCTTCAAGTCGTATGTAAAAGCACCATAATAGCTAAAAATCCTGATTTCTACCTGATTCTTGCGATCAAAAAACGTTAAGAATAAGAGTGCCTTATCTACGGCCTCGGCCTTTAGATGTCAGAATTGTTCCAGAAATGTTTTGTGTTTGAAAAAAAAAACACCAAAAACCTCTCAGGCACATGCCTGTAAATACCAAGGTTTAAGAGTTAAAGGAATGGTATAGTTTTGGTTGAGATGGGATTCAGGTTGTTAACTTATTGCAAGATAATAAGAAACAACCTAGATGAAATATTAAAGAGCATGTAATTCTAAGACTAATTTGAAGTTTATTTGATGAAAATCGGGTTTAAAATGGCTGAGACATCCAAAAACAAAGAGATTCCAATAAAAGGTGTTACCCACCTTTTATTAGGACGACTTTGTTTCTCTTTGTTTTTGAATATCTAAGCCATATCAAAACCGATTTTCATCAGATAAACTTTTAAATCCTCTTTGAATTGTATGCTCTTCGATGTTTCTTTTTAGTGATTTCTAATTATTTTACGAGTTAAAACCTGCATCCCCATCTCAACCAAACTATACCATCCCTTTAAAATCGTAACAAGTAAGTAGAAAACAACTATGATTCAACGCATGGACGTAAATGACAACTCCATTTTCTTGCTTTGCATTTGCATTTAGATAAACTCGTCGTTGACACGTTTAATAGTCATTGAGTCTTAAGAAAAACCTCCTCTGAAGGGGGAAAAAAGAAGGAAAGATGCATGAAACCAGATATGATGGGGATTACTATGTTTGATGTCGCTATGGCAACATAACGTCTAGCACAAACGTTAAAATGAGCCAGTGTATAGGCTCAATGCATATCTTACGATTTATGCAGAACTTTACCTATTCCCCAATCTTATTTAATAGTCGATCCATAATATGTGACAGCAAAAGACTCAACATCTTAAATTTCCGAAATATGTATACAGGGGCCGCGGAACGTTTTTCAGGGTCAAGGTCAATGGTACCCCCCCACTTCCCCCTGGCCCCTGGTATATAATGTTATGTTAATGAAAACCCATGAGATATATTGCTGATTTTAAGAAGGAAGCAAAACTGTACGTGATAGTAATTTGTTTTCGGGTAAAATTTTCTGTTGAAATTGGGCATCGATAAGGAAGGAAACTGCAAACAGCTATGGTATTGAGTTAAAAATAAACCAAACGCGGTCATCATTTTTTTTTAATAGATTATAACATCAAGTTAAATCCCCTCCTTCCCTTCTCAACTCTGTAGTAAGTTGATTAGTATAGCTAGGAGCATCCTTGTAGCGAGGCATAGAAAGCAGAAAAGATCGAACGCCGATGTGTGTCACGATGGTGTATTCGCTTATATGTCTTGTGGTGTTCTTACGTGCTCGTGCGCGTACGTAGAATGGCGGGCATGTGTGCGCTAATCTTTCATGAACACGCGTCTCGCTGAAACGTGGCAATGGCTGGTCGGAAGTCTTTCCTTTCCTATGCGGATATGACGCAAGAAATGAAAGAAACGCGCCGAGTTCGTAGTATTTATTCACACCGTTAGGGCGAGAAGATCTCGTGAGCTCTTGCACAAATCCTATCGGTTCACCAGCATAGATGTCACAAAGGATTTCAAGAATGCTGTCAATATTCTTTAATTTTCTAATTTTTACGTTTGTGTCCAAGCAGTTCAGTTATTTTTCTTTTCAATTTATATGTAATGCCTTGAAATCCGTACAAGATACTATCCTTCCTTTCCGACGGACGTGAAGAATCTAAATAACTGGACTGGTCGATCATTGATGCAATCAAGGTTATTTTCCTTGCCTACAATGTTCATATCTTCTTTAGATCGCTAGATTGCCACATGATTAGAAGGAAGATGCTGACATAATTTCGATGAGACACTAACCTCAACCCATCGCTCGCGGTGCCCCGAAATCCCAGGCTGCCAGATCGAGTTTGTGGACAAGAAATGTGGGTGGGTGGCGCGTATAGCGGAGCACAATTAAAATTTACAGTCGGTATGACTCGTTTGCTTGTGTTCAGTTCAGTTTCAGTTCAGTTCAGTTTTTATTTCTGCATTTCAAAATCAATACAAATCAACAAATCAACAAAATACTTACATAGTCATTTACAGAGCTAATATTCGTAACGTTTGGATCATACATACATTTTCTTTTTTCAAGAACGAATATCATATATAAAAGGTTCTACGTGAATCGTCATTCTAAGCCCTGCTATAGAGTATACACTGCCTGATGCGCTCTTAAATGATATGAATTTTATGCGTATTAATCTTTGTAATTTTCATATTGTTATCAATGTGAATGAAAGCAATATATTAACAGGATTTGATGTAAGAGATAAATATTTGATGTTGTGGAATTTAATGTTAATTTTTGCCAAATACATGCATGATTTATAGTTTATACAGACAGATTTTAAAAATGAGGTCATTATAAATTTGATTTTTTTTTGTTTAAAAAGTTATTTGATTTCACTGAAAGTCAACTTTAAGAATTAGAGTAAAAGCTGAATCATAAGAATGATGTTTTATTAACTGTGGAAGCAGAGATTGACATGTTGAGGTGATATAAAGAGGTAATATCACACTCATGAACGTTTTTTAAGGTATCTAGAAAATATTTGAAGTATATACTTTCATTCAAGTTAGGAGTCGAAATTCATGTCATGATATTATTTTGAAAAATAATTCTTTATACCCCTATTTTTATGTTTCTACATATTTCTCTCTGTATGTTTTTATCTCTATCAAGTATTTTTCTTTCTCTGATCCTCAATCTCATATATTTGAATGTGCATGCAATTCTGAAAGATTCAGGATCCGCGTTTGTGTGTGTGTGTTTGTGTGTGTTGTTCCTTGCTTTCGTTTTTATGATTTTAGTTACAACTGACTGCCAAATTGCCCTTCATCGACGTATTTGAATAAACACCAATTATACAATGTCGGAGTAATAACCATGATGAAAATCATGGGCGCACAAACTCATATGGGATTCGAACCCACGATCGACCTTACTCATTGCACGATAGCCAGTGACGGTTCTGATTCCGTTTAGCAGCGATTTACCGCATATCTATTTGGATTAACCCTCTGTGAGTCACGTTTATTTTCTGTCATAAGTTTGTATGCAAAATTTGTGTACATTTGACTTACTGGCACAGAGAGGGGTAATGATTGATTAGAAATTGTCCTGCATTGATTGACTTGAAAGACGTGGACAGGCCAACTGGTACCTAAAATCCCAGAAACCACTTTTCTCTGATTCGGTGCCTGCCTTTTCTTTTTTTTTCTTCATAACATTCATTGCACAAGTTTTACTATTCATTGCTATTTGTTCTAGAACAACAGAATAACTTTTATATACACGAATTTTGAAACGTTTTCTTCTTATAATGTATGCTTTCTCATTCTCAATTTAGCACCATATTTTAGATTTTATTTCTTGTTCTCTCAAAGTTAAATATCCGTTTATGTTTGCGCAGAGATAGCACTTCCATGTTATCTTTTTCAATTAATGTAAGACATGAAGTGGAATCTAGAAGTGACAATTTTAATAACAACTACAAGACAATTTATGCAGCACAATTCCCGTCAAACTTGAGGCTTTAATTCTGCCGAATCAACTAATTTGCTATTTTTTGCATCGTAGTTATCAAAGAGTTGATATTATGCAAAATGAATGATAGCTTCACCACATAATTTTACATAGATTGCACACAGTCAAAAAGTGACAAAAATTCAATATTCTTCCATACAAATATTAAACGCAAGTATTAAAGGTAACGTTATTCCCAGCAAAATAAGATCAGAATAATGATCTGTCAGATGTAGTGTCATGATTTGACACTGAGGCATAATTTCGTTGAAACACCCACCCCCCGAAATCTTAAGTTATAATGTGCAAACTGCCGTACATGGCAAATGTGATGCTTTAACATCATCAACTTACTCACATATGCATATACTTATTGACTGTTCAAGAAGTGTTTTGTGAAAATTAGCGAAAATTCACAATTCATAATTTCCTTAACTTTTATCATATTTTGATCAAAATGTAAAATGTGCTTATCAAACTTCAATTTTCAGTAACAAACAAACTTTAAACTGCTCTGGAATTCCCCTTTAAACCCGTTCAAGGTGAGAAAGTGAATAGCGAAAATACATTATATATATATATATATATATATATATATATATATATATATATATAAATATATATATATATATATATATATAAATATATATATATATATATATATATATATATATATATATGCAGTTGTTTGCCACTTTGGCATGTTTGGCAAGTGAATGACCTATTACATGTACAAATTTTCATTGCCGTCATTGAAAGGAAAATCTATAAACCAGCCTTTTGAAAAATGTCTTATGGGATTGAATCACTGTACTTCCCCCATATACGTGAAATATTGAAAAGATTTAACAGACTGAAAGATGTTGAAAAGAAGTAAATCGAGAAAAGATTGGAACCTACTTAAAAGGATTTCAATTTCAGTCCACCATCAATCATTCAGAAAAAAGAGTTTATCTCAAAATTCATTTTAAAACTAAATCAACAAAGGATCATCAATAATGATTATAAAGCACGCTGACTGCACTTGGATTTGTCATCCATTGCTATCAAAGCTATGTAGACACGCTTCAGATTTCGCAGTAGATCTAGTGATAATTAGCTTGCAAGCATTTGTCATGTTCAGATATCATATCATACGTGGGTATGTGAACAGGAACATCATTTAAACCCTCTCAGAACCAACTTTTCATAACTGGCACTGATTTTGTATACACACACACACACACACACACACACAAACACACACAGATTGACGACAGTCATAACAGATATCATGTAGAGCATTTTGTGTCCAGGGAAACAATAACTCATGAACCGACACCAATATATGAGAAAATCCCAGCAAAATAAAACGAGTTTAATAGTAGTGCTTTGGGGGGCTTTTTTACGTATCAATCTTACAAAGCGATAATGTCATACGGATGTTTACAGCACCCCTACTATACACTGCGGTATATGATGCAAATGATATCGTATATACATATTATGTATATCGTGTATTGAAACAAAGAGAGAAAACTGACCAGAAACAAATAATAAATAGTGAAAACTTTTGAGTAAAGTAATTCGGAGGTCTCGGGTTCGAATTCCCATGAAAACCCATTTTCTCTGCTCAAAAGTTTTCACTGTGTATATTGTGTATATTATATATATATATATATATATATATATATATATATATATATATATATATATTGTATATATATATATATTATATATATATGTATATATATATATATATATATATGCGCACACATTTGTATCGTTACTATCATCATTATTACTAAGGACACGGGTATGCTGTTTAGCTATATGGATTAGTGCAAGTGCTCAGTTTTCATTGGCTCTCCTGATAATATATGAAAAGGTGATGTTTAGGAGAACAAAAGGATGTCATCCTTGAGAGCTATTCGTAAATGTGACCCTGCACCACAAAACCATCAAAAAGTCCCCAGACATGGATTTTTAGTTAAGGGCAGATTCTGAAAGAGCAGACTCTAAGTTTTAAAATGATGTATAACTCAATTTAAATGGATTCTCCTAACTTATATTGATATTGAAAAGAAAGCACACACTCTAGAAAGTGTGAACTGAGAAAAGAGGCTCTAGGGTACAGGGTCTATTCAAGTGCTTTACGTGTATCTATACTAAAGCCGTGCTACCTGTGCAATGAATGGGACAAAAACATGACAGCATGATGTATGCCATTGCAGCAACAACAATACAGGGATTATCAGATTAAGCTGAAATTGAGCATGCTCTATAACCACATTCTGACCGTGATAAATGTCAACTTTCAAAGCAGTATAATCACCCTTTCAAAAGTTACCAGAGTTGAAAGTGAAGAGGGTGGAAAGGACTTTCAAGAAATGAAAGGGGCCTCTAACGTCTAAGAAAAACCTGATCACACTACTCCACCATAAAAGGGGTTGTAGAAAAACTGCTGAAAAATCACTTTCCCGTTCAATTTATGATCCCAAACTCAAGAATAATGAAGAAGAAGAAAAGATCTTTCAGAAAATTTGGAAAACTCAAAATTGACTTGGTTGACCCATTTCACCTTTCTTGAGTCCTCACGTACAATCAAGGGGAGTGACTTTTTGTTTGTTTTGTGATGCATGGTCACATATAGAAGAAAATAGCAAATGCAGTTATTCCTTTCTTGAGGGTCAACTTTGGAAATAAGACAGAAATTTGAAAAAAAAAGTTTGAATACAAACAGTGCCTCGGATACACTCTAAGCATACTTAGTGTTTTCTAACGTTTTTCATCTCACAAGGCTACGCCGTACACTGTATACGGATGTTTACGATGATGCTTACTATACTGCGCAAAATGCGATGCATTTGGTACACTGTAAAAACGTCGGTGTTAGATTTAACACCATGGGTGTTAAAGCTAACACCGATTAAACTTCAATAAAGGACCACACCCACAGGTGTAGAAAATGCACTGTGATGATGTTGAAAAGTGTTCACCTGACACTTCGTGGTGTTAATTTGACACTGTACCTGGTGTTATTTTGACACTGTACTGGTGTTGATTTGATATTTGTTGGTGTTAATATCAATGGTTTAACACCCGTCCAGCTTCAATAAGAGACCACACCAGCTGGTGTTACTGTGGTGTAATTTTTTTCACATTTTTTCAAAAATCGAGTATTTTAATGTAAAATTCTTGATCGTCTTGTTTAAATTAAAAATCAACAAGAAGTGCAGGTACTGAGAAACTCTTCAAAAAACAGTTTTATATTTGGAAATGACACCCGGAGGTGTTAATTTAACACCATAAATGAGCACCGAAAATTTAACACCAGCTCGGTGTTCACTATTTAACACCGGACTTTTTGCAGTGTATAAGTATATATTCAAACACATATTTGCACCATTATTATTGCTACCATCAGTCAGGACAGTTTTGTAGAACTAGGTTAGTGCAGGTTTTATTTGCTCCCCTGATATCAAGACAAATGTGATGCTTATAGGAAAACAAAAGAATAACGTTCATGACGCCTATTTGTAGGAGAAAGTATAGCAAGGACAGTTCTTCCCTTTTCTGAGGTCAAATGCTATACATCTTTTGAAATTTGATATAAATCTTACAAAAGTTGTCTCACTTGGTAAAAAAACAACCCACTTTACTTTGAATACCAACGGTGCCTCTCGTACACTGTTAGCATACTTAATGTTTTTTAAACGTATTCAATCTCCCAAGGTGTTGTCATATACGGATGTTTACGACGCTTACTATACTGCACAAAATGCGATGCATATTATTTACCAACATATTGGTTTTCACTATTATTACCATCGTCATTATCATGAGCACCATTTTGCTGTATAGCTCATAGGCTTATATTTCAGGTGCTCTTTGCTCATTGGTTCTCCTGATTTCAACAAAGAAATGATGCTTAGGAGAACAAACGAATGACGTCCATAAGGGCTTATTCGTAGGAGAAAATAGCAAGGGCAGTTCTTCCGTTCTTGAGGGTCAAATGCTTTACATCTTTGGAAATGAGATAGAAATCTGAGAAAAGTCGAATCCCTAATTTACTTTGAATAAACGATTTCTCCTATCACATAAAACGTGTATAAGCAAACTTACCAAGTGATATTTAGGAGAACAAAAGAAAGGTATCCCTGAGGGTTATTCGTAGAAGAAAATAGCAAGGGCAGTTCTTCCCTTCTTGACGGTCAAACGCTATATATCTTCGGAAATGAGATAGAAAACTGACAAATGGTTGTCTTACTTGGTCGAAAAACACTTTATTTTAGATAGCAAACAGTGCCTCCTACTGAGAGCAACCTTGACAGCAAGCTTGTGCAATATCTCGCCCTGTCTCGAATAGTATAATGGTGTTTAGCTCACAAATATCGTTGTGCGGTGAACCCCAAAGCCTTTTGGAGAACTTGAAGATTGTGAACGCGTGATTTCAACCCGTCTCCATCATTTGACCGCATCGGTATTTTGTTACAGAGGACAATGGAGAGTGAGACGTCGCGGTCAAGCAAGTCACTAACAACCTTGCTTTAAAGATCGGCTGATAGATAGAGGACATCACCCATGATACTCTATATCTGCTGTCTCCCGCTCACATTTTCCCTCCGTGCGCTCGAGTATTCCTCTTTGCTTCTTGGAACATAATTGTATCCTGAAAGTGTATAATGATTACGTCATTCTTTATGATCATCCAATATCAGCACATTATCACTTTCACATTATCATAATCTCTATCTCATCATATCATATCATATCATATCATATCATATCATATCATATCATACCATACCATATCATATCATATCATATCATATCATATCATATCATATATCGTATCATATCATATCATATCATATCATATCATATCATATCATATCATATCCTATCATACCATATTATATCATATCATATCTTTTTTTTTCTGTAAACACAACTTGGTACTTTGCTGGTATATGCATGCATTACCTTTATTTTGTTACGAACACACATCATTTATATTTTTTTCCACAGTAATTTGATCATTCGTAATTACTTTTTTTTCTGTTTTGTTGAAAAAAAGAATGGAAATGTAATGAACTAAATTGAATTCAATATCGAATTTCATTTAGATTGTCATTTTCCAAGAGACAGTAGCCATGTTTTACACATCATCTAGGATAATCATGAGAAAGGATGATGTGGTCAAAATGTAGTTAAACCAAGAGCAACCACTAGACGCATTTTTAACATTTTATTTCTGTTTGAAAAATGATAATAATTCTTGATTTGAATAAAATAATGGGGAGTATTTTACATAATTATAGATTGTCACGATTTGTAAGATCTTAACTGATCAGCTTCTTGGTTAGAATTATTCTTTTCATGCCCGTTTGAAGAAATGCCATCACATTAGCAATAAAAGAGAATTAAATTGAACATACATTCATTTCATATAACATACTCCTCATGTCTGTCTGTCTGTCTGTCTGTCTCTGTATGTATGGGTTAAATTTTTCTAAAGTTTGGATAATTTCTTTATCAAAAACCTGCGTATATAAATGACACAATATTGTAAAGCATGCAAACATATAAATGCTTGCACAAAATTAATACATAAGAGAGAAAAATATATCTATACACATAAAATTTATACACAATCAACAACTGAAACAATTCACTCCCTCAGTGTGCTCTCAGACATGCCGTACATTATGTATGGATATTTTTTTTAAAGGTCTGCGACCTTGTAACCTGTATAGTGAATAGCGACCGCACACCCGACACTCGCGAGCCTTAGATCAGCGATGCGACCGCTACGACGACGCTAATAGGGCAAAAGATTGATGGTGTTATGCATATGCGCCAGACAGCTGTTTCCATTGTCAGGTTGTGCAAGGCTGCGTCGCCTGAGCGTTCGCGTCGCAGATCTATAAAACCTGGCTAACGTTTGGTATCACGCGCGCGCACCTGTCTTCGATCCGACCGCGCTCGAGTGAGGGAATTCCCTCTGTTGATGCCTGCGGGATCGAGAGCGCCGTGTGGTTGTCTGACCCACGTAAGGTATGACGTCAGGTCATCCGCTGAGTCGCAGTGCGCGGGGGATCTCTAAGCTGTTTCTCTGGATTCAAGGACTTACCAAAATGCCTTCTCTTCATGACGAGGTAAAGTATATTTCTTTTTGTTTAACAAGCCTCAGTCGATTGTTACCATAATGATAAGCAATGCATTGGCCCTAATCCTATAAAAAGTAAATGTTTTTGCAATGAGCCATCAATTTCAACTGTAGCACAAGGATGCTACAAAATGTGGAAAAATATGTTTTCCCTTTCATCTGCTCACTTTGATACAATTTATTCGAAACAATAGTTTTAACCTGAATGCAGGGTTTTGTGACAAAATATAAATTTGTGGTTACGACAAATCATAAAACCAATGACAATGATAATCAGCAAGGATTCACGTATTTAAATGCTATCTAGTTGTGTCAATGAAATTCTTCGGTATCGATATTTGTAGAATTTTTTTCCCTTCATGTCACACTGTAGGCCTGCATGCTAAATGCTTAGATACACTGTTTTCGGCCTGTTAAGCTGTAGCAACCTTTGAATAGTGTGCTGCAACCAAGGACGCCAAACGAGATATTGATTTCATCTATTAGCACGTTCCATAACAAGAGAACTATTCAGGAATGAATTCAGGAGTGAATCTCACATACTGATGGGGCACACATTATTGAAGTATGTGGGACCAACTTCCCACAGGGTACTACGAACACACTTGCCCGCTGTCCAGGGCAAGTAAAATCAATGGCAGCAGTTCGGTCCTAGGCTTTCCCCGGTGCCAATTAAATGCGGACAACTGGAAAAATTACTGTTTGTAATGGTCTATCAAAGGAGACCTCTGGATGATTTTCAGATTTTTTACATTTGAAAAAAAAAACCAGACAATTACTTACACTGACTACAGAGTTACAGAATTCATAGTGATTTGGATGGGGAATAAGAATGTTTTCAAAATATATAACAATTTGCAATGAACGAGGATGATGACATGGCAGCCTCACCATAAGAATGCATGAGTTGGGGCTCAAGGAAACAGAACAAAAGAAGAAGGTATGCATACATTCTACACAGGTGAACCTGTCAATCAAGCGGTGTTGTAATGGATTACACTGCAACATTTCTGAAATAGGTGAGGCTTCTATGTCATCAACACTGTTCAGTGTAATTTGTTTAAGATTTTTCATAGTATTGGTTTCTCTATTCAAAGACCTCAATGAATGCCATAAATCTATACATGGAGCTGTCGATTTATGTACTACATGATTTGAAATTATGAAAATCGTCTGGAATGCCCCTTTAAAGCACTAGTCATCTACACCAGCAGATTTTAATTCAGGGCGATTAAATGCAGTCATATCGCCCTTTCTGACAATTTTCACGAACGACTGTCATGTGTACAATGTACCTATCATAAAGTGGGGGCACTGTGGCGTATAGTTTATATGACTCTTGATCATTCAATTTAAGATCACGAGTTCGAATCCCGTCAAGTGCCTACATCCATGGTCAAAATGATTTTACGTACCGTGACCCTCTCTACCCAGGTGTGTAATAATGGTTCCTGGCTACGCTTGGGTAATGATTGTTTTCGGGCTCATTGGCAGAGCAGTGGCAACACTGAAGAAGCTATACCCTGGAGAAAGATCACGATATTATTCAATATGTTATTGTTATTATCATCACTGCTCTTGTCATCGTTACTATAGATGCTATCATCGTTGTGTCGTATAAATAAACAATACAACATAACGTATTTTTTCACCATAGAGTCAGGATACTCTTCAGAATCATCGAAGTGCATTTCTGAGAGATTTTTTTGATAATATTAAGTCCACAAACATGCAATGCATCATTTTGGACAAGCATAAGGGGAAAGTAGTATGTGAATGAATATACACTGTATTATGTTTCGTATAATATGGAGTGCCATCCACCGGTCCACATTAGCATTTTGATTGCCAGCGGAGCGTATTGCAATATAACAATACAAATTTACGAAATTTACCGGGAAGAAGAAAATGGATTAAAAACGGAGAAATAGAAACAAGTCGTTGTAAGCATACTCTGTGAATTTATCATGAATTACGCTATATTTCTACAAGTAGATCCTTGCATTTGTTTTGCCTGTTTGTGCAATGAGTTTCATCAAAATTCGCAATATGCATTTTTTTTCTTTATTCGGTAAAAGACTTTTTTTCTGTTAAGTTCCTCAATGCAGTTGTGAAAAAAAATATCCTCATCTTCGTCGATTTCGACATAAAAGAAAATGGAATATTTGTCATTATAATAACAAGTCATTTTGCCCTAAAGCCCTATCATCTACCCATGTTGCGCTTCGCAAAAATAATCACACGCCCAATAGAGGAGTTGTCTTTATCCTCCCAAATCGCTTCAAAGTCAGCTTGCGTTACTGGTTGAGCTATAAGTCTTATCTCTCATTAATTTTAACAAGGCCACCCACGTCAATAAGAGGCTGTGTTCGAAAAGCTCGCGAAATCAAAACATATTAGGATAACAAGATTCTTTGTAGAATAACGTAAAAGAATATATAAATGAATTTACGTAGTGATTATAGATTGAAAACACATTCATGGAAAAATAGCAGATCACGCATATAGTATATATGACATATAAATGGCCATAAAGAATCAAAATGCAAATTACGCTTTGATAAGAAATTGAGAGCCGAATGCATCCATATTTGGTGAAAGTAAAAATTATGAGACTAAGAATCGGTATTTACACTAGAAATACAACACAAAAAGAGAATATTTAACAAATTGCGAAATGTTAACATTTATTTCTAATAGTATAATTAATGCTGCTCTTTTCCTGTATCATGAACTATCAATGTACAATAAAGTTTAGAACTTTCTAATTCAAACACATTAATTTTCCCAGGTTAATCATCACTATAACTGAATGATTAGAATACGTATGATAATGTCTGCTCACGTGTTGTATACATGGATTCTATATTTCTAACGCAAACATTATACTTTCCGAATAAATCGAACAATGGACCCTTTTAATTTCAGGAAAGAAATCTGCAAATTCTTTAGATTGAGGACAATCATCAGGCTTGACCCTACACGCTGATAAAAACTGCCCTTAGAGCTTCAAATCTATATGGTATATACATTTGACATGACTGTTGTCTCGTAGAAAGAGTATACAAAACGTATAGTAAATATTAAGAGATCCTGTATGGTCGCTGCTTTTGAAATATATTCTTATGTAGTGGCCTAGCTGTTGATTTGTGTACATTGTGATATCATTTAATCAGTAAAACAAATTCCAATGACCGACATGAAAGTATAGTCAGCGATGGTATCGACAATAAGTAGTGGATCCGTGAAATACTGACGTCATCTCTGTTTTTAGGACAGAAGATGTCGACATACAGAGGTTGCCATCTGGTCCTCGTTTTCTTCTGTCTTATTTCCTTTTATACTCCCTCGCATGTCATCATGGCTATAGATTAGCATTTACAAAGGACTTCAGGCGAGCAATCTGAACCAGACGTTAGTGTTATTTGAATTTTGAACGCAGCCCCCGCACAGGTTTGAAATCCCTCGCAATTACTTACCGGGGAAAAGTCCCAACAAATACGCTTGTACTAGAGAGTCATAACACAAACGATCTTTTAGCCTTTAAAGCACATATACGACTGTTATGGTGGCACCGTCGGCATAGGAAATCGAAAAAAGAAATATTCATCATGATTACCCTGTATCTTTCATGCCCTCCCACGACTCTCTCGAAGCGGAAATGCACATATAAACATCTATGAAGAGAGAGATAGGACAAGATTGTGATAAGGTATTTACATGAGGAGAAGGTTTAATCCTGAGAACGCTGAGAAAATGCACATTAACTACACGAAGAAATAAATGCCTTTGCCGATCAGATCGGCCGGGAATATTCAGCAGTGTATACCACAAATGGGTCAAGTGCTCAAATATGCTGTATCATTTGATGTCGAGATTCAAATACACATACACACACACACACACACACACACACGCACGCAGACACACACACACACACACACACACACACGCACACACACACACACACACACACACGCATGCACGCACACACTCGCCCGGGCGCAACCTTCACCATGAAAGTGTATACTCAGTAGTTAGAAATTGTCCATGACATATTGCATGTTATCATGTTATCCTTCACAAAACAGTGCAAAAGGCGAACCGTCTGTCTGTAATATTTATTAGTTAAAGGACAGTTTGAAAATGGTCTGTACGACGCGGGGTGATACATTACATTAAAATTTAATTCATGGCGCTATTGCAAATGATTGGCAGGGTTTCGTTCTTGTTTGGTGTAATTTTAACAACAACATCAACCCTTTGCTTGCACAATCTTGTACTTTGGATTCAGAACAATACTTTCAAAGGTGTCAGTGCGTTGTCTATTTATTTATTACTCAAGATAAGATCTATTTTACATTGTACATTGTCATATTGAATTTCAACCAAACTGCGTAGATTCCGTTTAACGCTATAAAATCCATATTTTCATTCGTCACCGTTATTGCTAGTTGCCATGGCAAACGTAAACTGACAACAATTTCAGTGAGATTTTGCATGTTTTTCTGTTCCAGTTTCAGTTAACACTGTGATAATGGATGAAATGGGGGTGTTTCTTTGCTGTAATGTGATGAATTAAAAAACAAACAAACATGAAGTGATTATTGTTGTGAATGGCCCTGAAATGTTTTCTTATTGTTTCCGTTATCTTTTATGTGACATAGGCATCAAATAAAAGACATGATAGACTTAACTTAAAAAAACATTATTTTTAAAAGATTATCATTTTGTGTCATTTTGAATCTTTCACAAAGGTTTTGCCTGTAGTATCATTTATTGAAATCATCTACAAACTAAAAATTCAAACATTATGGGAAAATAAAATATGATAACAATACACGTACCTATTCCAAACAATACATCATAGGTTTCATAATATGTGTCGTTATGCTCTAATGAATAGCATCTCCATAAGGACGAGTGGTGACCCTGAGAAATCTTAACCAAGATAAACAATGAAGTTTGACTTGATTTTGGTTTGTGGCAAGAAAATTATTGGTCCAACATAAAGACATACACTCTGAATAAGAAAAAAAATATAAAGAAAAATCATGTTTTCAGCATATTTCCTATGTATTTCTGTATATTTTGGTAAATACCGCCCTCAATGGATGACCTTAGGAAAGTTCAAGTATAGGGTCATGTAGAGTTTGAGTTGCTCTACGCATGTGCCAAATATGACGGTGATACATCAAATAATACAGAAGTTATATACGGAGGCATAATGTGCCAACCTCCCCCCCCCCCCCCCTACCCCTTGGGCCTGGGAAGGGTCAAAATAGCTTGGGCTTTATAGGGTTAAGCAATACAAAAATTATTCCTGTATCGTTTTGAAAAAAAAAACAAACAAACATTGACCATACATTTAGGCATTATATATATGCAGTCACTAACTACGGTTCCATTTAACCCAATCCTTACAACAATATCAATGGCAACAACAATAACAACAACATAAACAACAACAAATCTGAAATGCCTATACAGTGTACACAGGCATCAAAAAGATTCCGTAGGCAATTGCTTAAAGAAATGCATAGAAATTCAAAACAAAAAGATGTATAGGTCTACACGTGCAAAACCATTATGGTCCCCTCCTTAAAAGAAAAAAAAACAACAAACATAAAATTAAAAAAGAATACACACATAAACGTAACGATACGTTCTTGTCGGGGAAACCGTATTGCCAATTCAACAGTGTCTCTTGGTAATTTTCAGGAATAAGATTTGAAAAAGATGCACATACACATTTTTTTTTAACAACACATTGACGCTGTGTGCGTCTTGAAGGTCATTTTTTGCCATTTTTTTGAAACATTTTCATTAAGAATTTTTCATTAGAAAGAAATCCCAATGGTACTGGTGACATAAAGCGCGTGTGCCGTGCACGAAGTCTACAGGAAATGAACTCGGTCTATCGGAGGCACAGCTAGGGTTTAATTGTAAATGCATTATGAAGACGTGCGCAGTCTCCCCGAAACATTTCAATGAATATAAAGAAACTGTCTTGCTGTTGCTTTCTCTTTTGTGTCCGAGAAAATATTATCGTATAAGTTACTTATCAAAACAGAACGATATGAGAAAAAGTCGAGTTTGCCCTGCCACTTTGATCTTGACGAAGTGAAATGTTAACCCATACTCTTTGATCTTTAAATAGGGAAGAAATTTTGTCTAATAACTGCACCCATTAATATTTTCTTAACATTCTAGTGCTAACCTCCGGGCTTATTGATCGTCTTCTTTTTTTCCTTTTTACTTTCAGCTTATTCCCGCCATCCGCTGTCTGTGCCTCCATTAGAGAGTGAAATTGACTCTCAATGCCGAATTCTCGCCGCGTGCACACGGTGTAGTTGGAGGACGCTCTCTTCATAATATTTATATATCGATTCGCGGGGCACCTATTGAAATCTCCCCATTGTTGGGACGGAATGATAATGCGATTATAGTAATCGCTCTTTTCCTCTTTTCATTCCCCCCAACTCAAATCCATCGCCATCAAGTGGCAAGTGTGGCAAGATGAGAGCTTAACAACTGAGTAAGTATCACCCTTTCGCTGCTACCCCCCCTCCCCTCCACTTAGTACATATATCCGGCTCGCCAAGTTTTAATGATTTGTCATAAAACTCAGTCGTGCCTATTCGTTGTTGTTTCTTTCAACTCTCTTTTTTTTTTCTCTTCATGGTGACGATATGAATAACGACCAATCAAATGGCTCACTCTTGGCTCATAGTCATTACAGGTGCCTCTTTACCTCGATGGATGACACTATGATAGTATCATGATATTTTAATGTATAGTTGAGAGGGAAGGAAAAGCTCTGACCTTTGACACATTAGGAAGCACGTACTCGTAATGATGTTGGTCTCAACTTACCTACCATTCGTTTCCTAGATCGTATAAAAGGCAATGGAACCCGAGCTATAATGCAATGCTTTTCAGACTCCGGTTCTCCGTCAAACCTTCAACACTGGTTTTATCTATTTAATCATTTTTAAATTTCAGGAAATTCAGCGCTTCTGCGCTGCGTGAATGAAGAGTGCCTTGGAATTAACAGGTGAGTTCGGTGGGATTTTCCAGCAATTTCTTTTCCTCTCTGCACAATCCGCCTCATTGCATGCAGGTTCCAATAATGTTCTGGCTATTACAGTTGAATTACTAAGATAAATAGAAAGATATTCAAGCTAAAATAAAAAGAAAAAGAAAAAAAGAGAGATTTGTGTGTGGTAAACTAGCAATCTTTAATTTTCAGATTTTGTTATTATCATCACGTTTTTCCTAAATACTTCACCTCGGAAATCGCTTCCTGAATAATTTTTTCCTTCGTTTTATACAGTTTAACCAGATTTTTGAAAGCAACACAACGAAATTACGATAACCGCACATCAGTCATGAATATCATTCAGAATGTAGCGATATTACTCTTTGCATAAACTCTGTACTGAATCCTGATTTATTCATCATCAAACACTTGTGATATCAAAATATTATGCTTACGTCTGGTATTTAGACTTGTCAGATTGATTTGCATGGCTTCCCATAATCTCATTTTTTTTCTAACATTCTTACATAGCAAAGGGCAAAAAAAAAGAAAAGAAAAAAAAAAGAGGCAGATTCCACATAATATTCTTTCGCCGGAAGCTCTAATACGTCACTCTACCAGTGTGATTTTATTAAAGGGATGGTATAGTATTGGTTGAGGTGAGGATTCAATTTTTAACGTCTTGCGAGATACATACAAACTCCTTTATGAAATCTTAAAGAGCGTACAATTCTTAGAGAAATTCAAATTTCAATTGATTAAAATCGATTTTAAAGGGGAAGGCTAGTAACTGATCAGTGGGAATCAGTGGAAATGCAGGGGGATGATTGTTCCGATCCTTATGGGATTCATTTAAGAGTACATTATATATCTATTGTTGTGTGAAAATTATTTGCTTCAGAATGGTCTCATATTCAAGTAATGTGCAGTTTAATGTTTCCAGGTTAGCATGCCTGGTCAGTGACGGAGCATTAAGCTGCACATTACCTGAATATGAGACCGTTCTGAAGCAAATAATGTTCACACAACGATAGATATATAATGTACTCTTAAATGAATCCCACAAGAATTGGAACAATCATCCCCCAGCATTCGCACTGATTCCCACTGATCAGTTACTAGCCTTTCCCTTTAAATGGCAGAGATATCCAAAATCAAAGTAAAAAAAAAATCCAAAAACCCGATCCTAATAAAAAGTGGGTCCGGGTGGGTCCTACCTCTTATCAGGATCGCTTGTTTTGGATATCTCAGCCATTTAAAAACCAATTTAGGTCAAATAAACTTTGTATTCCTTTTAGAATTATATGCTCTTTCATGTGAGAAGTTTCTCATTTCATAAGCCAGAATATCATCAAAAGAAGTCGAAAAAGTGAAACCCCATCTCATCCAAAACTGTACCATACTTGTGATTAACCTTTACGATGTTTGTATCACTAACAGCTGACTTGTCATTGCGTCACTTCTCATTACAACAAGGAAATTAAAGCTGCGCAAAAAAAAAAATGAGATCAAATGGCGAGCAATTGTAAAAGCTTATGAGAAAATGAGTTTCAAGAACAAGAATGAAAATAGGCCACTGTAATGATGACAACTACAATACGTGACGATCGCTCTTTCTCTGTCCTCGAGTACCGAATGGACTTTTCTTCACCTTCTAAGGAGATTTTAGAATCTCGTCAGGAAACGGTGTAAATAACAGATATCACATCCGGAGTTGTACAACTTCTCACGTTTAAGGGAAGACAAACTCAACATTTACTGAAATGACTGATGGTTTTGATTACACATCTGTGTTTGAAGCTGGGAACTGAGAAGAATTACGTAGAAACTGTAAACTCAATCCGCTTTCTATGAAGGCGAATCTGAAAGTTGTCAATTATCATTTTACTGATTTCATGGAAGAAAATAAAAGAAAAGACGAAAGTATAACACACTTTGTTCTGTAGCTACTAATAAGTGTGTACTAATTGTAAACTATCTCTCCTTGGCTAATTGTAATTAGTCAATATGTGACTTAATTATTTTATTAGTCGCTCATTCGTCCCGTGTTTTCTATAAAGGCAAATAAACACTGGTAAATAAAAAGTATTCAAATACAAGACCCCACCATCAAATCGAATGGCAAGCATTCGAAGCCATGTCGTGGGCATGTAATTACACTGTAGTTATTTGTTTATCTATTTTTTTTTTGCGGGGGATTCTTAATTCATAGGACGAAAACTGTAGTATCTGAAATCATCGATATATAATAACTGTTACGTTACCATTTTTTTTTTTTTTTGCTTCTGCGTTGATACGTAGAAGCCGCTGACCTTATGTTGACGTTTTCATTGACTGGAAGATGGCTTTAACTGCTCACTGAAATCGGCACATTTTAAGAGAAGGTGTTTTTGTTGAGTATATATTCTATACATAAGCGCATATTTATCATGCACAAAGTAAATGTCATTTATAGAGAATCATACCCAATTATCATAGGGCATTAAAGTCCACTAAAATATGTGGATGAATTCGGGCAGAAGGCTTGCTAGATTTGATAATATTTTCTGAATCATTTTGTGATGCTGAAGCAAAATCGAATCTATCGACAAGAACCTGCATTTCCCCACAGTTTCAGCAGTGCTGTAAATTTTCCTTAAAAGCAAAGCTTTCTCGAGATTTTGTTTTTTCCAAGAGTAGTAAATGTTGACCGCACTTTGGATAACACTCGGTCGGGGAAGTTGATTGGTCCTGACTCAGCCCCTACCTTTTCTTTCGAATACTGCCCCATCTGCCAACATTTATGTCTTAGCTGGGTTTCTACAGTCAAAAATCGTTGGTACATCACTCACACACCTTTTATTAGCATTAGCTCCCCCCTTTTTTTGTACGGCTTGAGGCATGAAATGAGCGATAGAAATCAATGTGCACACTATAGCCGCGAAGGACGACATCAATGAGTTACAATGTGCATTTGATGTATATAATGTATTATGGAAATATAATATAATTAAACCATATACAGTGGCGCCGCGTTGATATGAGCCCTGCAGATTTTTTCATAATGTCATCGCATTTCATTTCAAATTTTCCCTTTATTTTATAGTAACCATAGTGACATAGGCTAATCATTGGCTCCAGTCTCGTTTTGAGGAACATCGACCTTGGCTACGAAAAAGGGACTAATGATGTTCACATACTTTCAAAACATATTATATATCTGGGCCCCGTTTATAATTTATCAAAAGATACAATCGATTATAAATTCCCTTAGTACACAGGCTGCCATTCGAAGCCATGTCGTGGGCATGTAATTACGCTGTAGTTATTTGTTTATCTATTTTTTTTTTTTTGCGGGGGATTCTTAATCTATAGGACGAAAACTGTAGTATCTGAAATCATCGATATATAATAACTGTTACGTTCCCAATTTTATTTTATTTTTTTGCTTCTGCGTTGATACGTAGATGCGGTTGACCTTATGTTGACGTTTTCATTAACTCAAAGATGGCTTTAACTGCTCACTGAAATCGGCACATTTTAAGAGGTGTTTTTGCTGAGTATTTATTCCATACCTAAGCGCATATTTATCATGCACAAAGTAAATTTCATGTATAGAGAATCACAGCCAATTATCATAGGGCATTAAAGTCCACTAAAATGTGTGGATGAATTCGGGCAGAAGGCTTGCTAGATTTGATAATAATATTATTGTCTGAATCTTTTTGTGATGCTGAAGAACAATCGAATCTATCGACAAGAACCTGCATTTCCCCACAGTTTCAGCAATGCTGTAAATTTTCCTTGAAAGCAAAGCTTTCTCGAGATTTTGTTTTTTCCAAGAGTAGTAAATGTTGACTGCACTTTGGATAACACTCGGTCGGGGAAGTTGATTGGTCCTGACTCAGCCCCTACCTTTTCTTTCGAAAACTGCCCAATCTGCTAACATTTATGTCTTAGCTGGGTTTCTACAGTCAAAAATCGTTGGTACATCACTCACACACCTTTTATTAGCATTAGCTCCCCCCCGCTTTTTTTTTGTACGGCTTGAGGCATGTAATGAGCGATAGAGATCAATGTTCACACTATAGCTGCGAAGGACGACATGAATGAGTTACAATGTGCATTTGATGTATATAATGTATTATGGAAATATAATATAATTAAACCATATACAGTGGCGCAGTGTTGTTATGAGCCCTGCAGATTTTTTCATAATGTCAACGCATTTCATTTCAAATTTTCCCTTTATTTTATAGTAACCATAGTGACATAGGCTAATCATTGGCTCCAGTCGCGTTTTGAGAAATATCGACCTTGGCTACAAGGGACTAATGATGTTCACATACTTTCAAAACATATTATACATCTGGGCCCCGTTTTATCAAAAGATATAATCGATTATAAATTCCCTTACTACACAGGCTGCCATAGATTTATGATAGAAATCAACTATATAATTAATTATAACTCTTCATAAAACAGGGCCCAGGGAGGACGTGGCCTTCCAGAAAATTGGTTCAGCGTTTAATTTGCTCTTCAGCTTTAATATTTCTTTTTTCTTCCTATATTCTTTTCCTGTGAATCTTTCCCTCATTATGGCTGTTCAGCTTGAGTTCAACTTTATATGGGACGTGCATGACTGAGACTAGGCCATTAGAGATTACGTAACGAATGAATAAAAAGAAGAAGAGTATTTTGAATGTAGGCATTAAAACAAAAGTCTCTATTTTTAAAACAAAGTATGAAGACAAATGATGGTAATAATTTACTAAGATATTAATGCGTCCTTGTTGTCTCATATTGATTATATTGATAAACAAACAAACAATGAAACAAAGAAACAATATGACAGTCATCACGAGGCTCCGACGTCATCGGTGCATTGGTCATTATTTGTTTTTTAAACCAAAGTTTTCTCATTGATTTCTACTCAATATCAATATGAAACGTCGCACCACTGAAACATCCTGCGTGACAGAAGAAGTCGGGTAAATCAATGGGAAAATCAGGATACATTCATTAGATATAACCACAAGAATTCAGAATCACAGGACGAAGACTGCCATTTTGGCAATAATGTTTGGACAAAAATGTGCGTGACGCCATGTCAGATGTTTCGTACAGACACTCAACAGTCACAAGCTTTCTGTACGTTCTTTCCGATTTCTGTCTTAGTTACAGGGGCGGATCCGGAGGGGGGCGCAACCGGCGCACGCCCCCCTTATTTTTCGTTAAAAACAAAAGAAATAAAAAGAAAAGAAATGAAATGAAACCCGGAAGTGGCACCAGAAATATTAGTCACGCCCCCCTTTACAGAATTCCTGGATCCGCCACTGGAGTTTTACTGTAGTGATTGCATTACTACAGCTCGATCTGAAACTGAAAATGCTGTAAACTGAAGTTGTTCGATTTACGTGATCTGGTTTTTATTAATTATTTTTTTCAAAGAAATACTTAATAGATGTATCACTTTACAAAAAAAAATCTTTTTAGTAGATTATGAGCGATTAATGATGATTTTCAGGGAAACTGAATTCTTGACTTGCTTTACCTTCTCCCACTGTTTCATCTGTAGGGCAAAAACGAGAAACCTTCACATACCATGGCACAGTACGACAATGTACATGTAGATGTTGCAACGGAAGCGCAACTACTCGACTATGAGCTGACAGGCAGTGACAGTAATACCTTGACAGCTATAACCGTGACACGATCTTTCCCGTGGTCATGGAACGAAATGATGTGGTCCTGGTACGAGATCTGCGAGTTGGTTACCAGCATCCTCGGCATTTCTGGAAACCTCCTAGTGGTCATCGTCATCTTCTGTCGTCCATCGCGAGGCCGATCAACGGACATCCTTGTGGGAAACCTGGCGATCGCAGACTTTCTGACGTCGTTGTTCCTCCTTCCGTATCCTACGGTGAGGACCATGCCGATGTCGTTGGCGGGGTCGCTCTTCTGCAAGTTCATGCGCGGCGATTATTTCATGTGGACGTCGGTCATGGCGTCCATTTACGGTCTGCTGACCGTATCGTTGGACCGGTTCCTGGCCGTCGTCTACCCGATCCGCTTCAAGAGGCTCGTCACTCGGGGACGGGTCTCCCTGGTCATCATGTCTGTGTGGATCTGGGCGGCCCTGTCCATGAGTCCGGTCCTCTTTATCAACAAGGTGGACGGCGCCACTGGAGACTGCATCTTTACCATGCCGAATCGAGAACTGGACGTCACTTTCGGGCTGTACACCTTCGCTGTCCAGTTCGCCATCCCGACGGTTACCATGCTATGTTCACAGCTCGCCATCGTCCGATCCCTAAACCGCGCCGCTACGAGGTTCAAGACCGGCGACGCCCAGAGGTCGACGGCGTCGTTCCACACAGCTGCCCGTGATCGAGTGCTAACTCTCACCTTTACCATCGTGCTGATCTACGTACTCTGCTGGTCACCTAACCAGATAGCTTTCCTCGCCTACAACCTCCGGATCATCCCGGCCACGTACCTCTACAGTCCTTTCAACCGAGTCTCGATCGCCATTGCCTTTTGCAATTCCTGCATCAACCCCTTTCTCTACACCCTCCGCCACCCTCGGTTCCGCGATGCGGTGCGATCGTTCTTTGGGGGAACCAGCAGGAGTACTGCACCCATCTTTGAGGAGCCGTTGAGTCAGAAACCTCGTTCCACCCAAGATGTTTTCACCCTGGATGTTAAGTAGGTCCTTCTCCTTTCATTAAAAAGAATAGAGAAAGAGATAGCGGGAGGCCATCAGCAGTCTTGTTGAAAAGCGGATTTCTTTCAGGCCTAAATGTATTTCAGAACTCACCTAGAAAGAATTGATGATTTTAATGCCCAGATGTTAGATGATAACAAGTATAGGCTAGAAATGTGCGAAGTTTATACTGTCATGCAATCATTTACAATACTTGAATATCTTATGAACTGCAAAAACAATAGGAATCATCTCAAAATTGCTGGAAAACAACTGTTAGCCTTTTGCCGTCCATGCTCAATAATAACTAAACAAACACTCTTGAACAGATTAGCAAGTTAGAATCGTGAAATGCGTCAAATGCCGTGCTCCTCGTAAAAAGTGTTGATGTTCTATTTAGAATACTAATCCCTGCACACTAAGGTCAAAATTGTTATTTGAAAACAATTTCCTACATTTGAATCATCCTTTTCACCTCTCCCTCTATGTACTAATTTGTATCACGTTGGAATATTGTTATGTATAAATGGAATATTGGAGAATTGTCTATCACATTTCCCTCAATGTTTGTTAAAGATAAAACACTGATCATCGATGATCATCGGTGATATTCATACTTACCCTAAAAAACAAAGCGGATCCAACCACTTTTCCACGTTCGCACTATTTTTGCTCCTAAGGCATTTCCTGCTATTGGCGCCTCATTTTGGAATAATTAGATTCTGTTCTGATTCAGCCAATTTCTGTGAGTTCCTTCTTAATTTCTTCAAGGTAAGTCTCAAAGCCAGTTTCTTAAGAATATAATGTTTAATTGTCCTATAACCTGTTCACTGGAATTATCATTGTGTGTTTACAATGAAGTTTCCCGCGGGTGACTCAATTTGTTTGACCAATTTGATTACAAGCTTTGTGACCTTACGTTTACGTTTGTAATCACAAGCACTGTGTCATTTTTCGTGTGTTACGTAAAATACATTATCGACATTTAGTTTCTTGTATGTTTTTTCTTTTTTTTTTCATCAGTACGTTGTAGCAAACCCTAAAAATCCTAATCTTGGATACCTGCATTCTAAAAGCTTCTACTTTTTGTAAAGCTTCCAATATGGTTAAAGTGCATTCTTCCGGAGGTTCGTTATTCCGAAAGTTCGTTTTTCTGAAGGTTCATAATTCCGAAAATGCAATAAGGTTCATTATTTCGAAGGTTCATTAATCCGAAAAGAAGAAAAAAAAAAGAGGGTTTGAATATCGAAGGTTCGTTAGTACTCAATTTTTCACCCTATGGATATAAGAACCTTCAGAATAGCAGACCACTTTCCATCTTCCGATTAACGAACCTCCGGAATAATGCCACTATGCTTTACGTAACAAGCATCTAAGTATACAGAATTGGTGTGTTTAAGAAAAACTAACCCTCGAAAGAGTTAACATTTACCTCCACATATTATTACACGTTATTCATGTTTGTGTACGTATTTGTTTCTTTACATCTGAAATATCATGACTATTTTATAAGTATTTTGTGTCGGATATCTCTCTTGATATCAAATGGAATGTAAATTTGTATCAAATGTGAAATACATGAAATACGGAACAATAAATGCAAACAGTATCTGCCAAATTCTATAGGGCATTTAGCCTACATGCTTGGTTTATGGAACGAGTTTAGAATGGAAAAGGTTATTCATCTGTCTATATCATTTTTAGATAAGTTCACAATCCTTGTGATAAATACTTTATATACGCATATAATTTATTTTCATATGAGGCTCATGGAAACATCATACATGTTCGTTGTCATTTTCGTGATACTTTTAGCATGACGAGACTACAAAGTGATATCAACATTGTTTGTGATTATACGTAGTTAAGGTATCCTCCTTTTTCGTTGGGCTATGTAGTAACTAATTTGACTGCACATACATGGGTGTTTTAAAACTTAAACACTATAGTTTCAACAGACCTTAGATGTAATATAGGCGCAGAAGGAGAAAAAGTACATTGAGAGAGCAAGAGAGAGAGAGAGACTGGGACAGAGATAGGGTCAAAAGAATGCAAAATAAAGAAAAAAAAAAGACAGTCGTGCCGAGACTTCAAATATAAAACTATGAACTTTAGGGACTAGTTTTCGGGGTACAGTTACATTTCAAAATGACCTCATCTTTCAAGTGTGGTATAGCATGAATCTTATTCACACATGAACAACTATAAAGGACACAAGTTTGAGCGTTTTGGAGAGGAATGATACTTACAGAAATGACTTTATGTGTCATGTTTGCAAAGAGTTATGATAATATATCACTGAATATGATAGATGACCCAAATGGTGTTTGTTACAGGTCATGAATACGTCAGTTAAAAGTCATTCCATCTTGAGAATGAGATGAACAAAGAGACACATGGACATTGAGATAGAATGGGAGAGAGGGACAGTGACAAGTTGAGACATGTTTGCTCCGGATTGAAGCAAATCGGACCGTAAATAGAACAGCAACAAATTAGGGCAAAAAACGCTGTTTTTAGTACTTCATACATTTTCATCGAGAGAAATTCTGCAATTTGAAGAAATCGAAATTGAGTGGTTTTCACATTACACATTCGCATTCATGATTATGTGACCAAGTGGGAGAATAAGACAACACATTTGGGAATATTACGATGTTTTCCATTTTCGATCTAAAAAAATACGCAACTTCTCCCTGTATTCTTAGAAGTCGTAATTGATTGGCTTGCCATTTGCTTGCGTTTATCGTCATTCTTGTATCTGACATCCACACTTCCGCGCAGTATAAATAGAACGTCATGCCAATTGCATTAAGTGATAAAAAGTGCACAAAGGGTCGGTGATAGACGCAAGTTGCATGGATGATTAGGATACTTCAGCTCAAAGCCAAAAAAATAAAAAAAAATAAAAAAGATAAGTTGATGGCTTGAAAGCAGATCTTAGATATTATCCCTTGAATCGTGGTTGATGTGGATGTGTCGATCGCAAGGGCAAAGGACCAAATAAACACACACACCACACACAACTCACACACACATACACACACACACACGCACGCACACAACCACACACACACACACATACACAAATCGAATAATGGGAATCCTCACCGCATGGCTACTCACGAGGGATAAAACGTGTCTTGGTTTCCGGCTTTGAGCACTCACGTGTTCCGAGATATGAATGTTTAAACGCGGAAATTCTGCAAAGACCCAGGCAAAACACCATCGTTTATATGGCGCTATAAACAAGACATTGCATGTGATTATCGTATCAATGACGATGATATTTGAAGAGGAGAGAGGAAACAAACGTAGAAGTACGTCATGAATTCGTCTCATACCTGAACGCTGTGTTTTCAAAAATAAGATGTTTAAATGCATCATCGAATATCATGACGAAATATAGGTATTTAACGATATATAATGTATATATCATGGTGGTATTTGTACGCGCATGTATCCGTTTATTAATAATCTTACTTACAATATTCAGTTGCCATGACATTCGACATGTGGCATCATTAAGGTTTTATTATAGCAAAATATATCTACCACAACATTTTACAGAATTACGATTGCGCTTCTGATGTTCCGTGTCTTTCTGTGTAAAGAAAATTGCTATGTACATTCAAACTAAAGGATTGAAGAAAAACTTGATCACATTCACTGGCGCATGTCTTGCTTTCTAGGAAATAACCACACCGATTTCAATGAAGGAAATGACGTGCTACCGCATCAGCGTTTAATAAAGACACAGCTTTGAACGAATATATGCAGATCTGACAGTTAAGATTTTACTTTGAAAGCAAGAGAACTTTGAGTAGAGAGGCGAAGGTTGAGATGTGGATCTTCTTTGTTTTCCCTCTAACAAATGAAATTTGTAAGATCACAACTGCAGATCTGTAATATAACAAACGTGTCGGAAAAAGAAACCACGGGACTCGAACCTGTCATCCGCTGCTTTCCGGGCAGCGACACTATACCACCACCGAAATTCTAGTCCAAGGCGAACAAGGCATTAATGAAAGCGAATAATGAATTAATGACAGCGAATATTTAAGCAGAGGGGTGAAGGTTAAGGTGTGAATTTTCTTTAATATGTCTCCCTCTACAAATGAAATTTGTAAAATTGCAAGTGCTGATCTATATCATTTAACAAACATGCCGGAAAAAAAAGATATAAAAACTGTAATTGTTAAGTCATAGATCATCAGTTGCGATCTCAGGAGACAAATTGAAGAAAATTCACACCTCAAGATTTCACTTTGTTTGCACTTTACATAGAGCCAACGTTAAGTTTGGGGATTTAACTAATAAACATATGTATGTATGTATGTATATATGTATATGTACATATACATATATATATATATATATATATGTATATATATGTATATATATTATATAAGTATATATATATACATACATACATTTGTGTGTGTGTGTGTGTGTGTGTGTGTGTGTGCGTACATACTTTAATTCAACGTCTTCACGGATGATACACCAGATTGAAGTGACCATACATTAACTTCTTGTTTGGAGTTTGCATTTCATTATTTATACTCATTGATAAATTCTCTAATGATTGAAGTGCAGGCGTTCCATCAATTTAAAGTGCATTAATTTGAAGAGTTTGAATACAAATGAAAAGGTAAAAGCCAATTCCATAAGTTACTTAATATTATTAACTTATCAACTTATTAACTTAATTTTCTTAAGTTAGGTCATCATCAAATACAGAAAAATTAACTCTTCAATAATACTGCACTGACTACAAAACAAGAATAGCTTTGAAGATGTTATCAAAATTATCACATATATCTTGATCGTTTTCTTTTTTAGCAGACTAAATCTCAAATTTCTCAAATTGATAAAAAAACTGGATATCTGGGGTTTGGGCATTTAAACTCTTCATATACACACCGTATTCAAAAGAAACCTTTACCAGATTAATTTTTAACGGACAGCAAGACATATAAATACATATAACAAG
This sequence comes from Diadema antillarum, assembly GCF_040938485.1. NCBI lineage: Eukaryota > Metazoa > Echinodermata > Echinoidea > Diadematoida > Diadematidae > Diadema > Diadema antillarum. The sequence goes on along the minus strand of NW_027272421.1, from coordinate 254,075 downwards.
ACATAAAATAAGAAATAAACTTAAGGTGTCACATTTTCTGTGAATGGTGATATCCATTACAACCACATTCGAATTATCTGAAGCTGCTTAATGTCATCAACTTCCAATTTTCATATATCATAAAAGTTATGTTCTGATCGATACTTGAGCAACTACAACCTGGTTACAGTTCGTTATTCCGATGGTTCGTTAATCTGGAAATGAAATAAGCTTCGTTATTCCGAACGTTCATTTTTCAGAAAATAAAATAAGCTTCGTATTTCGAAAGGTTCGTTGGTACGCACCTTATTTTCGTTTTCGGGTTAAGGAATCTTATTTCATTTTCGGAAAAACACCTTTTTTTCCCCTAAATTTTCGCATTAATGAACCTTCTGAATAACGACCTTCATTTTATTTTTGGATCAACGAATCTTTGGAATAATGAACGTGTCACCCATACAAACGTATACCTCTGTAGCATAACGCAACAAATATCTTGATGAAAATGATATAACTCTTTCTTCCGGTTGAGTTCCTGTCGAAAAAAGAAGGAAATCAGGCGAAAATTCGTGTTTTTGACAGTGGGAGACTTGGAGCATATTACTTAATAATCAGCTCATCTAATTCCAATATGTGAATACTAGTTAATTGTTGGTGTATTGGTTTTGAGATGTAAGGAATTACTGTTAAAGCCGTAATAATAATAATATGTAAACTGCATGATACTTGTCTTCTGTTCTTCCTTGAAGTACAAATCAAGCCTTATTTTTTTTTTCTCAAGAAAAGGGAAAAACCTGAACGTGTCTTTCAGTCTTTTGGGAAAAAGTAACGATTGCCGTTTCTTAGCAACAATTACAATTTGCTCAGGCAATACCCCGCTTTCCTTTGGCACCAGACACATTCATGTTGGGTAGCAAGAGGGTGGGACGCATTAGAATAATTAAGCAAGTTGGGGTATAGCAATGGTAAAGGACAACTGCATTTATGATTTTTAGGAGGGCAACACATTCTGTTTTCCCTCGAAAATATACTTGCCCACCAAAATTTTGAAGGTTATACATGTCATGCATGTAGCACAGTCTTATGGAAAGTGATGATTATTTTGTTGTGTTGCAGTAAACATTTCTTGTTAGCCACTCTAAGGGAGAAAGGGTTGACGTTGTGGGTCATGTTCTTTATTCCAAAGGTTCGTTAATCCGAAATCGAGGTAAGGTTTGTTATTCTACAGGTTTGTTTTTACTATTAACAGGTTCGTAATCCGAAAACGAGTCAAAGTTCGTTGTTTTAAAGGTTCGTTATTCCGAAGATTCGTTAATCCGTAAATGAAATAAGGTTCGTTATTCTGAAGACTATAATAATAATGATGATGATAATGATGATAATGATGATAATAATGATAATAATAATAATAATAATAATAATAATGATAATAATAATAATAATGATAATAATAATAAATAATAAATAATAATGATGATGATGATAATAATAATAATGATAATAAATAGTAGTTGTAATAATATCAATAATGATAACAATGATGATAACAATAAGGTCATCTTTATCCAGGGTAGCCTCCGAAGTGTTGCACTGCATGCTCTACCAGAAGACCCTGCTTTTATTATTACCCTAGCGTTGCCGGCTACCCATTTATACACCTAGGTCGAGAGGGACATGGTGGGTAAAAACATCTTGTCTAAGGATGTAAGCACTGGGTGGGATTCGAACTCGGGTCCTCCGATCGGGAGTCAGGAGTCTTAGCCACTATTCCACAGCGCCCCCACACAAGGTTCATTATTCTGAACATTTGCCGAAGGTTCGATAATTCCGGAATCACGAACGATTCGACTTCGGGTTAACAAACCTTCGAGAAAAAAAAAACCGAACCTTTTTTTTTTTCATTTTCGGTTTAACAAACCTTCGGAATAAGGAATCGTAACTGGCGTTGCTTTAAACAACCTTCCAACTAAAAATTGATAATAATGACAATTTTGTGCAGAAAGCAGCGGAAGAGATGACGTCATCATTTTAGAAAACATTGTGGCTGCGATCACTTTAATCCTTGGGTATAAAGACTTGTGGAAACTCAGATTTCCTAACTTTCTTTGGTCAAGCCCGAGTTGGACGAAACTTCAATAATTCTGTCCGTCTTGTTTTGCTCTGTTTATTAAATGAAGTGGATAAAAATGTGGAGCTGAGCTTTTTCATGAAGATATAACTCTTTGCTGCTAGTTCTATTTTTGCTTCTTCTCAAAAAGTTACGATTTGCTTTTTTCCCCTCTCTTTCTCTTTCTTTTCTTTTTCTTCGAAATGGCTTCTTGATCCAAAACAAGATGCTCCCACAATGCACAATAATGCGCCCACTCATTTCTCAATGCAGTCCAAGTCTGTTCGGGGTATAACAGCGAAAGCTGATTCGTTTATCTCCTACACAGATATTTTAGTATGCATGGGTGGCATCGTATCGTTGAGGAGAGTGATATGACTCTATGAGTTGATGATAATAGCGCTGCCCAAGTGAACGGGACCCGGGTCTTTGGCATAAACTTCATTGATGTCATTGTTAAACGCAATCACGCCACCGCAAAATCTACGGCTGGAAAATTCCCTTTCTCCCTCTTCCATTGCCTCAAACCACCCTCCCCATTTTTTTTTTCTCATTTTGTGATGTGTTGTTTACAAGATTTGCCTGTAGCTTGTCTATGATTATTACGTGGAGAACGTGCAGTATGTAGAATTTTAGCTTCCTTTGGACCTATCAGGATTTGTCACATCTTAAACCATCCACTCCAAACAGAGATAATCAAGTGTGCCTTCACAATTATCAGTCCTAGATTCTTCTCCCAACAAATGGTAAAAAAAAAAAAAAAGTATAGGGAGAAAATCACTAGAGAATCTGGAAACAATCTATTCTTAGACTCGCCCGCCCCTTTTTCATTATTATATCTGTTCACTTGTGGAAGAGAAGTAATTACTGCGTGAAATACACTCTAATGCACACAATATACAACTGTGCCCAGTCCATCTCACGGGATTTTGAAGAGGACGGGTGTTGTTAAATCGAACGCTGCACCAAACGATAAATCCTGTGATAATTTCGTCAGATCAACCAGAGCTGTACAAACATGATAACAAAGCACTTGTTAGCAGGAAGTGGAAGAGAACGCGTTAGAATGATATAGCCACACGGGATGTTCAAACCGTGACAGCTGCGTAAAACAAGATCAGATTCGTCAATAATTCAGGAGAGATTTGAGTGACAAACTCTTTTTCGAGCACCCTGCTTTTTCTTCATTATCAATTTGTATCTTAAGGCGGGGTTGTTGCCACCGGAGCAGCGCGAACGAATTCTAACCCAAAACTATCGAGTGTGTTGGATGAGATATACAAACATAATCATATACTCCTAAATCCTCCTATTTCTGTGGATGCAAACAGGTCGACACTTCTCATCGTTGATTGCAATGACTTTCTTCTTTCCTGCTATCTCGTCATCGTTTTCTTCTTGAAATAATAATAATGATGATGACTGACAATGATAATGATGATGATGATGATGATGATCATATTAATAATGATAATGATAACAATAATAATAATAATAATAATAATAATAATAATAATAATAGCAAATTTATCAAACACCATCATCAGCAGCATCACGATCATGTATCATATTATTCGACATGAGGCCAAATTGATATTTATCTATTTAGTGCCTATACATTATGATATTTTTCTACTATTTCTCTTCAGATAGCTTGGGTACACGCCCACAAAAATAAACCCTTCCAAACCAAGGTTCTGTAAATAACATCATCATGTTAATCACTGGTAAAGTACTAACATGATTAACAAGATTATAATTATTACTATGCTCAGTCTTGGTGCTGTTCGTTATTCCGAAAGTTCGCTATTCCGAAGGTTCGTTATTCCGAAGATTCGTTAATCCGAAACACACATATTCCACAAATGTTCGTTAATCCGAAAATGAAAAAGGGTTCGTTAATCCGAACATTTGTTGCGTTATTCCGAAGGTTCGTTATTCCGAAGATTTGTTAATCAGAAAATAGAATCCTGAATAACGAACCTTCGGAATAACGAATCTTCGGACTGAAGAGCCTTCGGAATAACGAACCCTTCGGAATAACGAGCTGCAACCCTCAGTCTAGGGGAAGACGCTTTCCAGTTTCTTTTGTAAATCATATCAAAGTACCGTATGTCCCCCAAAAATTACAACGGGACCCTCCGCAATGATAACTTTAAAAATAGTGAATCAATCCAAATACAACTTCAAAACTACAAAACTATAACTCATTGCCCACATCTCACAGAAACCCCCATTCGATTTGCTTAAGTGGTCAAAGAGAAATGATGAATTTTGTAGAGCATGTCAGGAATCTCTTCTCTCCAAGTTCTGTCTATTGTGTTCACATACAAGAGCATCCAAGTGCTAAACTTGGAAGAATCAGACTCATATTATGGCATGCTTTATCACAACAATTCATATTTCTCTGTGACCAAATTGAATGGGGTTTTCTGCAAAATAGAGCTAAAATGATATATTTAGAGAGCCTGAAGTAGCATTTAGACAATTTAATCATATTGGGTGTTATCAATGCGAAAATCTGATTGTATTTTTTTTTTTTTTGGTGGGGGGGGGGGGGGGGGATAAACTGTACTTTACCAGTCGTTGACAGATGATGTCATCAACAGGTTTGGTTTGGAAAGGTTTTTTTTTTTTTCTTGTGGACGTATCCAAGTATTCTGAGCTGCAGAACAATAGTAGAAAATTAATAGAAATGCATTAAATGGCATATAATATATAATTCAGATATTCTATTGGACACACAGAGTGATGATCAAGGTATTCTGAATCAATACAAGTCAACATGCATTTGCAAAACATTGTTCCTTTAAAGGGGAAATCCAGTCCAAATATAGGTTAGTCTGATAAGAGACAGTAAAATGGTACGAGTTCAACGGTAAAATTTTGATCGAAATCGGGTGAGAAATAAGGAAGTTATGACAATTTGAAGTTTCACTATTTTTTTTTAGGAAACAGTTCCTTATAGATATGCAAATGTCAAAGTGAGCATGTCATCCCCTCACAACTTGCCATATAGTTTGCACATAAATTTTGAAATGTCCATTTTTTCACTCAAACGCGATTATGCCCGAGGCTCAAATCCTGGTATATCTAGCTAGATCACTATTCTGAAGTTATTCAACCAGGATTAACATCATGTTTCAAACGTCAATGACAGAAACATTGAATTTTCGTCTTTTTTTGCACACCGTCAATGGAAAACTGTGAGGTTGTGACATGGTTAGCTCACTCATGTGCATATTCATATCCACCGTACAAGAACTGTTTTGCAGAAATGCCATCACCTCCTTATCTTTCATCCAATTTCAGTCAAAATTTTACCGTTGAACTCGTAAGATTTCACTCCTTTTTATCTGACTATAACTTATAATTGGACTATATTTCCCCTTTAAGCAGGAATCATTAAATGTGAATCAGGCTAATAACAAGCTCACACTTTATTAGGCCAAGTGCCCCCCAGTTCTTACAGTTGTGTTGTTTACCTCTAAACGAGTTAGTGTCTTTTAACTCATTGGCATTCATGTACAAGCTTCACATGTCCAGTTCTCCCTCCTTATTTTTGGATTTGTTTGTCAAAAACTCAGTTGTTCATTCCCATAATACACGTCAGAAAAACCTTCTGCATCTACCTCGTGTAGCTACCACTATTGCCCTAAATTCTTTTTATGTGTCTTGCATAAAAGAATGGAACATGTTACCCTCAGATGTTAAAGATAGTACCACTTTTTTCCAGATTTAAAGTGTTGGCTCGGAAATATTTGCTTCATCGATATTCTCAGTCTCATTGATGCTGCTCCTTTTAAATTCTAGATACATGACTTCATCTCATCACTTTCCATCTAAGTAACATAGTCTAATGCCAATTATGTTTTGCTTTAAAATCCCATAGGTAGTGTGTGTGTGTGTGTGTGTGTGTGTGTGTGTGCACTTAGAATCCATCCATGTATAATGTTAAAGCCACTGTGTAATTCTGGTTTATGGTAAAAATTTAATAGAAACTCTCCTTTTGAAAGGGTCCTTGCCTGTGGAGAAGTGAGGGTTCTGAGACCATACCACAAAGTTGAAAAAAAAAACATTACTGCTCCCTCTCGTGGTCATATCACTAGCCGATAAAATAAATTTTAAATTGACTCGAGGGGGGGGGGGGGCAATAAATTTGGTGTCAATTTCTTTGGTCTCTGGGGTGTTGTTGCTGTGCTTCTTGAGGGATTCCACTAGAATTATTCTATGGCTTTGATATGTTTGTATATAGTAGTGAGTTGTTATATTACATGTCTTAACTTGCCTTTTCAAGGGTTCTTATTATACAAGCTTGCTTTTCTAAGACCCCTCCACTTTACATCTATATGCATCTACATGCATTGTCAATTTATATTCAAATATTCTGCAAATTGTTTTAATCGCATATATTCAACAATGTATTCCTTGTTACATATTATTGTTCTTATGTAATTTTTGTATTGTGGAAACTTTGAATAAACTTGAAACTTGAAACTTGAAACTTGAATGTGACTCGAAGCGATTCATGGAATACCATAAACGTTGCAATTATGTAAATACAGATTGGCTCGTGACGTGTAGTACGGTATGTATAATATATCGTCATTAATGGCGGGTATGATTATCTGGGGATGATCGTCCCGACAATTACATTTCTTTCAACTGTCGGCGATTTGAATCAAATTCATCAGCCATTACACCCACTCATCCATCCACCTACTAAGTAAGCCTATACCTGCCATCACTATTTGACCATTAGGAAATCTAGGAGAAAGAGAAGGAGATTTTTTTTTTTTTTTTAAAAAGGAAGAAAAGTAGCTGCTGTAGATTCTTCATTATCATTCTGTGATTACGTTCTGCGTGATACCCGTTATCATAAATGTTCTGCCTTTTTACCCATCTTCGATCACCAACAATGACTAAAAGGAGTTTGAGTGTTTCGTTTGTATGTTTTTTGTTGTTGTTGTTTGTGTGTTTGAGAGTTTGTTCCTTATATAGATATATTCCATCGATATCATTACGACGAAAACATTGTGGGTGGTATGTAGGTGTTGCGACTCGGAAACAACTTGAAAACACGCAGAAAATGACAGGTAACTAATTTGGATTGCGCAGGATAGGATTAAAAAATCAGACTGTTTCCTTGAACATGGTTTTTACGCAAAATATCGTCATCGCACGGCCACTGGCTATACTAGTGATTCGGGATGTTTTAAATACGTCACTTTATTGAACAATTATTGTACAGTACCAAAACGCATTCAAACGACCGCACATAGGTCTAATATTTTGCTGGTGGACAAAATAAGAAAAAGGATGGAAGAGACATAATATTATGAAATGTTTACAAGGCGTATAATATTATACAATGTGTTTCTGTGAGATCACCAACCAGTGATCATTATTATTTCCTCATTTTTCCGAAGACAAGCAGATGTATTTGAGTATGTTTAAGAGTGTATTTATTTTGTTCTTTTAGTCTTTGTATCACTGTTGTCCTGCGTTCATGTAGGGTTTGTTTGTTTGTTTGTTTGTTTAACCATCTCATTCAAAAAAAAAACTGAAAAAGAAAATCAATAATGACAAGGTCACAAAATATATTTGATCATTGTGTTGCAATCATTATCATTATCATTATTATTACAATTTTTATCATCATCATTATCATTATCATTATCATACTCAATATCATTACTACTATTGCTACTACTACTATACTGCAATTATCATTTTCAAGACATTCACACCCAGCTCATAATCACTATACATGGTAATATGAACAGATGTACGAGGACATATAATTTGCGACCACATACACATGGGAACACAACACGTTCATGTATATGTCTATACTCAATCAAAACATTTTTTGGTGATCTGCAGTAAACGCACAATTGAAATTGCACCCGATTCACTTAATTTACCACTTTGTACACTTATTAGCCATTTTTTTTTTTGCTTCTTTCCTTTCTTACCTATTACTCTTCCTTTGTTGATTCCATTATGTTTGGGCAAAACAAGTTTTAAAGTCAAGTTGCCACTTCTATGGGTGTATTCTTTCTTTCTTTCTTTCTGTCTGTCGGTCTTTCTTTTTTTTAGCTCCCATCAACTATCAAGTTATTGCTTTAAAAACTAGCATATTTTCTCTCTTAGTCTTTGCAAGAATTATGATTATATCTTAGATCTTTTTTATTTCAATGTATTTGCTCAAATATTCTGAAATTTGATAAATATTACTGAGCATTCATTTCGTAGATTTTGTTTTGAATATATGCGTTATTTGATGTAAAATTTTCAAGGAAAATGCAGAAATAAAGTCAAACTCAAACTGAAGACTGCGATCTAGATAAACCCTACTGCTGTAATACCTACATTACTTACTTTAGGATTAATTTCGTCATAATGGTTATGATAAAAAAGAAGAAAAAACATACTGTTTTTTTTATCAATGCCCGTTTTCACTGTTTCAATGAAAGGTGTGATTAATAATGCAATCATTGTCGGTATGATAACAGCAATAATAATAACGGTAATAGTAATGATGATGATGATAATAAAAATACTACTAATAATTTTGATAATAATAGTGATAACGATAATGATAGTAATGATGACAATTATGATTATAATTGTACCACTACTACCACTGCTACTACTACTACTAATAATAATAATGATAATAATAATAGTAATGATAATAATGATAATAATAACAATGATACTAAAACTAATACTAATATGATTATGATAATAGTGATAATAATTGATGAAAAGAAGAAGAATAATTTCTAGTGTTATTATCACAAAGAGCTTGCCATTAGTAGTGAGGAGAAAAATCTCTTTGTATTATGATCATTAGGCCTATTGTTATTATTGTTGTAAAAACTATTACCATTATAAGTCATCATCATTATGATCGCTTTGTTATTATTGCTATGATGACGATTATGCTAATGACAAACTGACAATGATTGACAATACTAGGGGTTATCTTGATATGAGCTGACCTAGTATTATTTAGTAATCGTCGGCTTGGTACCATGCCATAATGACCTTCGAGCACTTTTTTGCAACCCTAGCCTACATTCCAGTTTTCACACATACAGTTGTACTCGCGCTTACAAAAGATTGATGGGAAATGTAACGAATGTAGGCATCAAGGAATAAAGACTGGTTAGTTGTATCTTGGAAGGTAGGTCTCTCTCTAACTTAGATGTTGCAGACAAACGCAGTATTTGGAAACAAAACAAAACAAAACAAACAAACGCAAAATAGCCCAAAACGGCTGAAACAAGGAAATCATAATGTTTCCATCTGTGTTGCAATAGTGTCGTGTGTGAATGTTGCAGAGATATGGCCAGATTTTGCATCATGCCCCTCTTCTCGTGTATAACACAGAGAAATTTGTGGACGTCCACCAGTATGTTAACAGTCTAGCTTACCGTGAACAACGTCACTTGTATGGTAAGTAGCTGGTAAAGTTGATAAGAGCAAATATATAGCTCTGACTACATAGCAGACTACTCGTAGTGATGTTCTGCGGTCCCATGTACTGGTAATCGTGTTCGTCGTAGTATGGCGTATACAGCGATGCGTTGACACTGCAATGCATGCTGCACTGGCTGGGATCGTGATACTGACAGTATTGAAGACACAGCGATAGCGTTGCGTTGCATTGCGTTGGTCTGACTCCATGTGTTTTATTAAGGACTCTTTTTTCATACTGTGGTCAACGGCGACGTCATTTTTGAAAAGAGCCAAGATTGTGTACTTGGCGGCAGTGGAGGATAAAAGGTGTAGCGTAAAGGTGGTTGTACTTAAGTTTATTCAAAATGATTATGGTGCCATAACACAGTTAAAATCAATGCAATGATTGACGCAGACAGTCTGAAAAAAAAATGGTTTATTCTTGCAAGTATGGATACTGGTAACTACTGTAAAAGTGGATATTTTCGCGCGACTAATTTTTCGCGCTCGGCGGGGTAAGAAGAGTTTCGCGTGTTTTTAATTCCGCGGAATCAAGACATCGACTACTGGAACATATGGCAGCAAAAATATTCGCATGCTTTAATTTTCGCGCTAGTTTAGGTTGTGTGAAATGCGCATAAGTTTCAACACCGCGAAATTTCCACTTTTACAGTATAGTAGAGAATACCTGCTTGCTTGCTATATGATGTGCAAAATGTCACATTTGGAAGATGACTTTGCTTGAACATACGTTTCTTGGAACAATAGATTGTTTTGCAGTGTAAAATGTAGCCTAATTCTTCAATTGTCGACTGAGATGAGATTAAAAGATTTTTACATGAAGGAAACTGCATTACCGGAGTTCCGTGGGCACTATCCTTTGGTAGGCAGCAATTTCCAAGTTGCACAAGTTTTTAGAAGGTGTTGGAGCCTTTTTTATATCAAGCTGGCTGGCAGTAGTATCATCCTCTCATCTTTTGTTGTTTTCTGCACAGATTTGAAGTTATGGCGTGTCCATCAAGAGTCACCCCCGATCTCTCCTCGGAGGCAAAAGATGGGGAGAAGGAATTCAAGGGAGACGAGAAGTTGGGCAAGAAGATGGCTTACCTCCTCAGATATGGAGCCATGAAGGAAGGGCTGTCGGTGAGAGAGGGAGGTGAGTATTGCAAATATCTGTGGCAGGTACTGATTTATTTGATCAAGAATTCTTCAAGAAGGCCATTTACCATTGAGATCGTGAAGCAGTTCAACATGATTTAGTTTTCAAACAAGCCAACAAAATTTACTACAGTATCCTACAAATGATTTTCTTATCCAGATAAGTTGTTGACATTGAACTAAATTACTTTAACCAAGATGATAAATGTGTTGACATCAGTTCATAAAACTTTGTTTGCTTGTGTGTTTGTTTGTTTGTTTGTTTGTTTGTTTGTTTGTTTGTTGTAGTTTTTTTGCTGATATTACATCATAGTGAAATTATATTACACCAGATATAGGCCCATAGCATAAAATCCTTAGTGAAAGAAATCGTGTGTGTGGCTGTCTTCAGCACTGCTGCTTGACCAAAGTCAGGAAAGAAGGAAGTAGTGTTTTTTTCCTTTCTAATGTGATTATTTATGCGTGTACGAGGGTGAGAGTTCCTTTTGTATCCCCCCCGCCCAAATCTAAAAGAGAGAGAGAAAAAAAACTACAACGTATCATACATGGCAGGAAATAATATTTCCAAGTGTGAAGAGTGAGAAAGTTGAAAAAATTTGATTGGGTGTTGGATTCTTGGGTCCTAGAATTACAGTAAGGCTTTAAAGGGTCAGGGTCATTTATGGGGGGGGGGGGGGGGGAGGTGCTAAAGTAACTCTTTATATATATACAAGCATACATGCATGTACACATACAGACATATGTGTGTGCTCAGTATGTCTCAGATTACTTTATATACTGCACATTATCAGAGTGGACGCTAAGATACAACATTGCAATGTGCAGAAGTTGGTTAGACATTGATTACGACTAGCTATAACCATCACCCTCATGTTCTCAGGTTTTGTCAAGCTTGCGGATTTGATGGAGGTTCCCATGCTGTCGCGCTTCTCCGTTGAGGACGTGCTAAAGGAGGTCAAAGGGTCATTGTCCTACCAGGGCAAGAGGCGGTTTGAGTACAAGAGGGAACACAACGAGGTTTTCGTCCGTGCCGCGTATTCGCGAAGACTTGAAAGGGTAAGCTTCCCTCGCTCAGGGGGAGATGGTTAACCCGTTGAGGACGAGCTGATTTTGCTATAACACATGGTTCCCATAGACACCTGCCCGAGTACACTAAGGACTAGTCTTCAACGGGTTAAGAGATGTGGAATTATGATATGCTTCTTTTTCTCTCTGTCTGTCTGTCATGGCATACATTCACTTTAGTAGTGACAACCTGCAGCAGGCTTCACTTGGCAGTGCATTGTGGGAAGGTTCCTTTGTTTTAACATTGTATAAACATTGTCCTGTGACAAATTGTTTTGTGACCCTGTCTTTTGTATAGTGCTTGATCAGAAGGAATACAGTTGAAGTCTTTGTATTGATTGCTTCTACTTTGTAGAGTCACTCAACAATGCTTAGAATTTTACAAGGAAATTATTTCTCTGATGTAAAAAAAAAAATGATAATAAAAATGATATGTTCACCTGATGAAAGGCAGAGGTGCATCTTCACATCTGTCTCAAAATAAATTTTTGGGACATTGCCTGCTGCAATCACACATTGCTTTGTTCATTTTGCATGACAATACACTAACAGACCTTTTTGGGTCACTTAGGATACAATTCACAGATGTCATGTGATGGTAGATTCATTGCCTTCTTTCACCTTAGTGATGAAACTAGTGGTGGCGTCTCAAATTTCAGCCAAACGGGATGTGTGATTTCATTGCTTGATTCTGCAATCAAATTTTAGATTCGACGTGGCAAAGATCAGGATGCAAATTTCACAAAATTTATTTTCTTTAAACATGCACACACACCCCCAACACACACAGAAAACATATGAAAAGAATTTGTAGATTTCTTACATTCTGGATATGAGATGAATTTGAAAGTATAAGAGGGCAAGCAAATAAAGATGTAATACAGGTGACTCCCATTAGAGCAAGGTCCTCGGGGCAGCCTTGTTTATTTTGTTGTAAACTTTGTTATAGCCAAACATTGTGCTATATAGTATATATTCATGGTGCAACTGTAGATAAAAATGGTTGGACCTGAATTTTTGCTTTGTTGTATTTAAATGAAAGTTTCAGTGTAACTGTGTTTGTTATAATGAGAGTGAACTGTATGTCGAGTGATTGTCAATTCTGTCCAGCCTGAATCTCTATGTAGGAATCTTTCAAGCAGTCTTTAATATCAACCCCCATTTCTGCCCCTATTGATGGTCTTACAGAACCCCTACCACGAGGGCACCAGGGTGCCCCGTCTTCTGGAGCAGTGCCAGGACCAGATTTGCCTCAACATCAAGGATTACTGTCTGGAGGACTGTCCTGATGAATTTCTCATCGGGTAAATTTCATTTCATTTCATTTCATTTCATTTCATTTCATTTCATTTCTTTTCGTTTCATTTCATTTCATTTCATTTCATTTCATTTCATTTCATTTCATTTCATTGTCCCCGCCGAACGAGTTCGAGCAGGGGACTATGAAACGGGCTCCGTACGTGTGTGTGTCCGTGTGTCCGTCCGTCCGTCTGTCCGTCCGTCCGTCCGTGTGTCCGTGTGTCCGTGTGTGCGTCCGTGTGTGATCAAAATCTTCAATTTGCTACTTCTCTGTCATTTATGAGCCAATTTTGATTCTGTTTGCTTTATATGATAGCACTACATGGGAGCTTTGAAACTTCTACACAGAATTTCAGTCGTGACCTTTGACCTTGACCTTTGACCTATATTGTACATTTTGCTACAAAATGCTACTCCTTCGCCATTTCTAACCCGATTTCGATTCCGTTTGCTTTATGTGATGGCACTAGGTGAGGGCTTCAAAACTTCTACACAGAATTTTGACCTTTGACTTCTTTGACCTTTGACCTTGATTTTTTGACCTATATTGTACATTTTGCTACAAAATGCTACTCCTTCGCCATTTCTAACCCGATTTCGATTCCGTTTGCTTTATGTGATGGCACTAGGTGAGGGCTTCAAAACTTCTACACAGAATTTTGACCTTTGACTTCTTTGACCTTTGACCTTGATTTTTGACCTATATTGTACATTTTGCTACGAAATGCTACTCCTTCGCCATTTTTAACCCGATTTCGATTCCGTTTGCTTTATATGATGGCACTAGTTGAGGGCTTCAAAACTTCTACACAGAATTTTGACCTTTGACTTCTTTGACCTTTGACCTTGATTTTTGACCTATTTTGTGCATTTTGCTACAGAATGCTACTCCTGCGCCATTTCTAACCCGATTTCGATTCCGTTTGCTTTATGTGATAGCACTAGGTGAGGGCTTCAAAACTTCTACACAGAATTTTGACCTTTCTCTTCTTTGACCTTTGACCTTGATTTTTGACCTATATTGTACATTGGCTACAAAATGCTACTCCTTCGCCATTTCTAACCCAATTTCGATTCCATTTGCTTTATGTGATGGCACTAGGTGAGGGCTTCAAAACTTCTACACAGAATTTTGACCTTTGACTTCTTTGACCTTTGACCTTGATTTTTTACCTATATTGCACATTTTGTTACAAAATGCTACTTCCGGCGGGGACATATGTTACGCACCGCGTAATTTCTACTTTTCCTTGTTTCATTTCATTTCATTTCATTTCATTTCATTTCACATATTTATTTTCATTTTCAATGAGTAAAAAAAAATTACAACTCATATCATGCTTACAAGAAATAACAATCAATTTACATATTCTACATACATTTATGCCAAAATATAGTACTGCATAATCACAACACAATACAAGTGTTTTGTCAATGATTTTCACTGACAAATGTGCTCGCAGCCAATCAGATGCAAGAATTTTAGGAGCTTAAAACAGTTATCTATGACTGACAAGTTTCATGAAATGCTGCCCTTATGCCTACTTTACTGTTTGTGGAGATTAAAATGGAGCTGTTTTCATATGCTTTATAACAAACACCAACTTCGTATGGCAGTGATAATTGAGATGATGGAGTTAAGAGTGTTTTCTTGGTGCTTTATGTCCTCAGCGAGCTCCTCCACAGGCTGAAGCGGAAAGGAAAGCTGACGAACAGAGCGCTGGAAAATCTCCTGGGTCCCAACATCCAGACACTCGACCTAGGGGGCGCCCTTGTCACGCAGAGCGCACCCAAGATAATCGTCCGGCAGTGCCCCAACCTCATGCACCTCAGCCTGAAGGATTGTGGGTATCTTGTCACCGACCATGTCCTCATCTACCTCATGAAGGTTTGTGTCAAAATAGGTTTGTAAGTTTTGGTGGGGCTGGGGGAGGGAGCATTGACCTTTGACCCCACAAACCATGAACCTCTTCCCCTGTACTTGAAAATGACTGCTTTGTTCAGTGAGTAGAGGCTCAAATGTTGAATATGGAGGACTGACAATATTAGTTACCCCCTGCTTGTTCACATTATATGAGAAATATCTACAGTCTGGGGCCATATTCTGGTCTGATGCCAGAGGCTGAATGGAATATGGCACCAAACTGCAGATATGTCCCATATGACATGAGAACAAGCAGAGCACAATGATTTTATCTTTTAGTATAATCTCATCGATAAATTTTTGATGAAAATATGTTAGACCCATAATTCATATTTCAGATATTTTGGTCTACCTACCACTTGTGCTTTCTTCTCTTTCTTTCATATAATAAACTAATTACTGCATGCATGTACCGTTAGATAGTACATGTAGTTACTAGATTTTAACCTGTTGAGGACAAGTCCCGAGCATACCCGGGCAAATGTCTATGGGAAATGCGTGATGTAGCAAAAGCAAACCATCCTCAACGGGTTAACAGATCAAGTGTGAACAGCATGAAAATTGCAAAAAATACAATGGGGACAATCTGGCCCTCATTCACGTAATACGGGATATATATTGCATGGTTGCTTGACCACTCAGATTACAGAATTCACCATCACTAAAAGATAAACCATCATGTCTTGGTACGGTTGAAGGTTTGGTGGAAGAACAGCTCAGCCTATCTATGTGTTGATGTTGTCATTGCAGGTGATACAGGTGATGGGGAATGAAATGCCTCTACTTTATTAGATTTAAATGATGGGGGGGGGGGGAGACTTACTCATCAAATAGCATAATTGCGAGCATAATATGAATTCTATTTTTTTTACACCATTATTGATTCTACAGATATGATTCATTGCTCTCGAAGAAATTTTTTCGAAGATTTGCATGCAAATGAGAGACATGTAAGGCCACGACATCATCATATCATCTGATTTGCGTGATGGATCTTGGCCATTTTTAACTAGTGTGGGAAAGTACTAGAAGCTTTGTTATTTAAGAATGTTCTTTTTTGTCACTGACGTTTGAGTAACTTTTCCCATTCTATTCATTACTTCAAATTCAATTATTAAAGCAATGGAAAATGTGGGTTGACTTTAACTCTTTCTGTGCCAGACACTTTGGACAGTGTGTACAATGCTATGATGTTTTCTGTGCCAATCAGCACTCAAAAGCACACTAAGTGTTAATAAACCATCACTGAAACAAAGTTTCTGAAACTTTTGTTATCGCCACAGAGACTGCCCCACCTGAAGAGCCTCAACCTGTGCAGCTGCAGCCACCTCACCACCACCTCCCTGCATGTCATTCCCAGGCACCTGCCACACCTTGAGGTCCTGGACGTGTCCTGGGTGAGTGGCCTGACCGAGCGGGACATCCTGGCGGTCCTCGAGGGATGCCCCAGCCTCCGGAAGCTGCTCCTCCTGGCGGTCAAGCTCACCTTGTCTGAGGACACCTGCGTGAAGATGGCGACATTGTGCGCTGAGAGGGGGTTAAAGGTCACCTACTGCAAACAGGATGTGACGACGGTCAACGGCAGTTGATGCGGGGTTGGATTTTGAGGAGTGAGGGTAATCCACCCCCCCTCCCCCGCCCCCTCCTGCTTGCTCCTTCACCATAAAGAGGAGGAAGAATACTGCCAAACATTGATGACCGTGTATGTTGGATCATTATGAGGTGTGACAGTCTGTAATAGAAGTTGAAGCACCGGGTCAATGCGATGTGTTACAACAATATTTTTAAGCACCATCAAGATTGCCAAAAGGAGGATGTGGATAACTTTTTAAGTCTCTGCTTACTACAGGTGCACTGTCGCACATCCAGTCCATGCAAGTCCTGTGGTCCCACATATTGCTTTGCACTGAAGGTTTTAAAGACGTCGTAGACCACTCACAAACTCCTCAGGCAGTGCCCCGCACAGAACTCTGGATGAGTCTGAGATGAGCATGGTGACCCAATGATTAACCCATTGAAAACTAGTCTCAGGTATACTTGGGCAGGTGTCTATGGGAAACACATGTTATAGCAATATCAGCCTGTCGTCAATGGGTTAATGGGGTTCACAGGAAAAGAGCCAATCTGCCACTCATACTCCTGTAGCCCCCCATATCTTGGCCATACTAGCTGTCAGCTCACCTGCGGGTGCAGACTCCAGTGTTTCAATACACTGTACACTCAATTTTGAATAATGGTCTTCTGATCGAGCTAGACTTTGCAGTCATGGGTGTTGTCTTTCAATTTTTTTATTGTTTTATGTGCGCACTGTTTTGTGTATGTTTGTGTTTGCAGCTATGTGTGTCATTGCTGAACACTGCTTACACAGCCAAATATGAAAAAAAAAGATAGGGATTCTGTACATTTAATAGTATGTCAGTTAAATAGAGATATACATAGATACAAGTGTATATTATTTTACCTGATATATTAATTTCAATTTTTTACACAGTGCATTATTATCTTTTAAAGGTATTGAAAGGCTGCTAATGTCTTGTATCAGCTATACCTTGTGACGTGCATAATACATTTATAACTGAAATTGTAAAGTAGATCGAGTATATTGTAGTAATTTGTTGGTGTGTGTCAGTGTTTACTGAAAATAGTGACGTTTAAGTATGTCACCAAATTTTTGCATCTCCACAAAAAGAGAGAGGTAGGATTGTTTCTGTACTCTTTTTACAATTCACATTTTTCCTTTTTAATGCATAATGAATCATCAACAACAGTGCATGCAGTCATTATGATATGATAAGTTCTCTGCATGAAATCTTGGTGGTGTCAGATTTTCTTCCCATTTATATTCTTATGATTCCTTTTAACTTCCACTTGCCTCTGTTATGTTCCTGCTCTTCTCTTATTCTTAATCTATTTGTCTCTCCCTCTATCTCATGTACAGCATTTCACTCTAATTATTCATCTACCTAGTTATCTACTTATCTATCTATCTATCTATCTATCTGTCTATCTATGTGTATCCCTATCTATCTTACTATCTATCTCTTCTAATGTATCTAAGTAACTATCTGTGGGTATCTATTTCACTATCTCTCTATCTCTTTCAATCTGTCTGTCTTTGTATATTTCTGTCTATCTATCTATCTATCTATCTATCTATCTGTCTTTCTATCTATCTATCCATTTTCCTTCTGTCTATTATATGCTGTACTCTTTTGTTTCCCCAGTGACAAACCAGTATCCGTACCTCAGTTGCAATTATAGTGCAATATAACTTTGTTTGCCATCATGAAGTGGCATTATTTTTAAATGTGTGACATCAGACCTTTGACCTCTTGGTCACACATAAATGGATATTATTTGGCAGATGCAATTCACAGCTTGAAGCATTTGACAGACGAAAACGTGGCCCGAGATGAGCGAACATAGTTATAACAAAGTTTCCTTACAATGAAGTAAAAATTTACGTCCTAAAATTATTATTTGTGCATCTTTATTTAGTTTATTTGTTTTGCTGTTATAACATTTCGATATGACAGAAGAAAACTGTTGGTCTGGAGGATTTGTGATAATGGAGTCACCTATATGAGTCTCTGCAAAAATGAGTGACATGTTACATTTTATATCTCCTATGAGAGGAGTTATAAAGAAAAGTATACGACATATTACACAGCTCAATTAATAAAATATTTTTTTATACCTTAACTGAAGTTTGATGTGCTTTGATTTGATCTGGTCTCAATAATAAAAGACTGCTCTTGACTACTAAATGCAAAAAGGACCAACTTGGATGTTAAAGTGTGTGTGCTACTTTACAAAACATGGAATAATCTTTCAGAAGAGCAGTTGAAAAACGAATCCAAGCAGAAAGAGGTATGTTTTTTTCAACTGCTCTTGTGAAAGATTATTCCATGTAAGTGCTGCATGAATGTCTATCGTTAATTTGATTACACATTCACAAGTACATTCAGATATGCACCTAGTCCATACGTGAATATTTATAACACAATTTTCATGAAGACCTATCCAGTTTTATACCTCTGTTACAACTCAATTTCAAAAGAAGATCGGCATGAACAAGTGGCCTTTATCCGCACATGCTCAGATTGTGTAACTGTTCATCCATTCAAATGTATGGCACAATAGGCTTTTAATAGTTGATACCGTTTGCTGACTATTGCTAGTCACCTGGGGCGAAAGACGAGGGGTCGGCATCATTCGCCCGTTTTCTTGTGTAGTTCGGTAGGGGGACCACGACTGTCCGGTGAAATGGCTTCTTCTCAAAACCAATTTCAAGTGTTGCAGCGCACAGCCCCATTTGAACTGGAATAGCGCCACCTATTGTTCTAATATGGCTCGTAACTTGGCTGCCGAATTTTCACAATCAAAATGTCCACTTCCCTGAAGGGAAAAGGCGGCGGAAAAACAGGTGACTGATTTCCAGAGACCAGTAAGCGAGGAAACATTTTGAGAAGTGAAGCTGGGTGCGTGGCAATAGCAAAGTTTAGCTCTTAAGGCTGGGAGGCGTTTGCAAATCCTCGGATACTTCCTGCCTTTATTATGTACAATCCATTGTGAATTTCAATTGGGGAGAGGGTTGATGATAGTTAATGGCGACCTTCATGTTTGTTTTGCTGTACAGTTTTTTAGATCATCTGCACATATACATGCACGCACGCGTGCGCGCACACCAACACACAAACAAACAGACGCACCCACACTCGAAATACAAATACAGTCAAACCTGCCTTAGCGGCCACCTGTCTATAGCGGCCACCTGTCTAAAGCGGCCACTGCAAAATCCCCCCGAGAGAAAAGCCCTGTTAAAGACCCTGTGTATAGCGGCCACCTCTCTAACGCGGCCAGCAGCCACAAATTTTGTTTCCCGCGGGAGATATTAACCTGTCTATAGCAGCCAAAAACCCAATGGAGCCGTAGCCAAGTCGATAATTCAGCGTGTTTTTCTGTTTGGTAGCCGTGCGGGCAGCGTTCAGTGATCGCCACCGCTGCATTCATCCCTCATTCAGTCATAATAATGCACGATTCTTCACGACAATAAACATGCTACTGTGCAACAATTTCATGCACCGGCATGGTTAAATGCATGAAACACACGGTGTATGCATACGTACACACATACACTTGTACATGTACATGTAAGGATACAACGATGATACATGTACATTGTACATGTAAGCAATGCACACAAAGTTGGATTACCTGTCTGTAGCGGCCACCTGTCTATAACGGCCACTTTTTCCGTCTCCCTTGGGTGGCCGCTATAGACAGGTTTGACTGTACAGTCATAATATCTAGAGATAGATAAATATACAGATAAATAGATTATATTATAAAATGTGCCTTTCAAAAAAAAAATCAGAAACTACATGTATGCAGATATGATTATTTAAGTTATTGCAAGAGCTTCTGATGTGCTTGGTTGCCATCACAATATATGTGCGTGTGCGCGTGTGTGTGTCATACCATGGAGCTGCAGTAGCCCCATGGTCGCTCGTCGATAGACCATGTATAGTATACGAATAATTTATGAGTTGTGAGTGCATAGGGCACGAATATCGCACGAGGCGCGAGATGAGCCACTGGTCTATTCAACAAGGCGCGTAGCGCCGCGTTGAATAGACCAGTGGCGAATCTCGCGCCGAGTGCGGTATTACGTGCCCCAATGCACGAACAAAATCATAAATTATTCGTTTTATACAACACCTTGTCCACAATCACAATACAAAATTAGTGACCGCCAACTCAGGAAGGCCCAAAAATAAATGTAACAATTAGGCAGAGAATTGTAAACCACCCTGTGTACTGCTTTCAAACACTCGTCATGATTCGACCACACAGTCACAGGAATCACGAACTCCGCAGGGTCTATACCCATTCTACGCTAACGTTAGATCGAGTTAGGCCTGACTGTTAGGTCGATCTGAGATGTCGGTAGATCTAGTAGTAGGTCTAGACTTTGTCTATTTCCGAAAATGATTTTGTATAAAAACACAGAAAAATAATCAAATTACGGTTTCTCAACTTGAAATGAAGTCTTGATGTTGGGATCACTGTGGTCCACGTAGCAGATCAGAGTCAAAAGTAAAAACACAGCAGTACCGCTAGGTGTATACAGGCAACTAGCTAGGTAAAGTAACTGCGCGTACACGTTAACGTTGCAGTACTCCGCCGCGCCTGGTCTGTGAGACTTACCGGCAGCGCAGCGCAGCCGGCCAGCACGTACACTGTACAATGTAGTTTGCTGGCGCTTTGCTACGGGTGTGAGCCACAGAACTCTGTGAGCGGCCATGCATTAGTAGCCCCCCGCGAAGCCGTGCTATAGTACCTTCGAGCCGTGCTATAGGCCCATGCCAGGGGCCTATTGTATGGCTGTCACTCTCAATGAGTTTGATAGGTATTTTCTATTGAATGTCATGTGACATGTTCTTGGCCAATAACAATTCGACATCATTCTGAGGTGTTGTATAAATGAGTTTATCCAAAGCCTGAGTCTACCGCTCTCTGAAAACGAAGAGCTCCATGGCCGTATGTATAATACTGTACTAGTAGTCCCGTCCATGATCCGTGACTACCACTCTCCCAAAACAAAGAGCGCCATCTATAAACCACATTTCTCGGTCCATATGTGGCGTCACTGTATTACTTATTTTATTATTGCTTGGCTTCATTGTACATTTACCATTCTTTTCCTTTCACCCTGCTCGCTCTACCCGTGATCACTCCAAACAACGAAACATGAAGATAGACAAATGTAAAATATATACATAGAAACAACAACAGAAGGATCAAGTATCAAGTGATTAATTGACGAATTGAAAATTTCAGCAAATCAAATGCTCCAAGACCAGAGTATCACGTGCGTTTTAAAGAGGAGCAGGAATATCTTTGAAGGTTCGTAAACACAAGTGTGTGTCTGTTTGCGTGTGTGTATGTTTGTGAACGTGAATTAGATTTTGGTGACTATGACACGAAATAGAGATGTCTGTCCCAAAACAATCTGTCAAAGGAAGTTGACAGGTCATTGGATTATTGAACGAGTAATAACTTTGAGTAATTTCACTTAACCAATGGACAGCCATTGTAAGATATAATTATGATAAGGCGCTGGAACACACAAAAACAATTTTTTACGAGTCTTTGGAACGATGACTCGAATGTTCTTATAATGATCAAATGCATCGGGAATGTTGAGTTTGTGTTATTAATTAGGTTAACCTCTCTCTGAAATTCAAAACTTATATACACACACACACACACAAACACACACACACACAAACACACACACACACACACACACACACACACACACAAATAATAATTCGGTACCTAAAAGGGCAAGTTACTGCAATTGATAATGATTAATGATGACACCCTTTAAGAATAAAACACAAATCATATTGACGCAGCATTTAGGGAGCATTTGGAGAGCTTCCATGGTGATGGAACCTCTTTGTTGGTTGGAACGCTCTTTACCTATCACGTTCTAGTAACGCTTTGCGTTCTTGCGGTGTTGGGCTCCTGATCGTGTCCCAAGTTGAAATGGAACTCTGTACCACCTTGAGACATGTCGATCACTTCCTCGTCGACCGATGGATTTCGACGAAAATGTGCTGGGTAGATTTTTCTTCCTCGGAATTGAAAATATATAATGCTATACCACTACTGGAAGAAATTTAGATGAAAAGAGAAGTACGTCCTAAAATAAAGCTAAAAGGCTGCAAACTGACGCCTTTATTTGACATAAAACAACAACAAACAAACACACATACACGCACACACACATACGTACACAAACTCTCTCCACGTACACACATATCCGTGGATTCACGATCACCCATTCATTATTCTGTTCGATTGCTGGTGTGTATGTATTTATGATGATCGCATAATATGATATCATAATACATTCTCATTTTATATGTCTAGGTATTCGCGTATGGTTATTTTATAGCTGTTTATCAAAACTGTCCTGTCTAGAAGTACCGTCATTATGATCGCTTAGTATGATTATCATGATTCGTCTTTCCATCTCTCCCCCTTTCTTCAAGAGAATCAGAGAGAAAAACAACAACATACCTCTAGCTTTGCTCATTTGTTTCAAATCTCAGTAAAAGGCTGGACCCACGTCTACCGGGTCTACTCGTCAACTCGCTTGGGGTTGCCCACCACCGTTGACCGTCTCGTACGGGCACCGAAGACGGAGCGTTTTCGCTGATGACTTCACCAGCTGTTGTGGTAACGACAGACCGGATTAACACCTTCGGCCCAGCGATCCACACCTTCCCCAGGCCCAGTGCTTTAAGGGGAAGAACGGTATACCTTCTACCGCTCTCGTTCCCCGCTGATTTCCATCGCCTTTTTGGATGGTATTTCAATATCAGTTAAGAGCACATGAATAAATTTTAGATGAAGACGCTGTAAAGTTCGGTTGTGGGAATTTGCATTTTTGACGCTGTCTCGATTTAGGAAGATTTTTCCATCAATTATGATACCATATCATCACTAATAGATGAAAATATACATTTGTACTATTTATAGGTTGTAATCTTGATAGTCTTTTTTTCAGATGCAAATGCAATATTATAATGTTCATGTTTAATCTTTAATATACTTAATGATCCACGCTGCATTATGTATTTCTTACAAATTGCTAGAACAATGAAATTATGATTTGTGTATCAAATGTATAGGCCTACTTTACTTAATGGAACTTTGTTGGATGGAAATAAATGACAGTTGATTTGAATTGCACTGAATTAAATAATCAAATTATATCGCATGAGGATGGATGACGTAACAACAGATGCCATTCTGATTCGTATACGCAGTAGACGATGCGTAGGTTTGCCTGAGAGGTGCAGAAAGTGTCAAACACAAGATGGAACACCTTCATGGCTTCTGCGATTAGAAATGAAAGAGAGAAGAGAACACAGCATGAATGAACTTTATCTTGTCCATGAGAATTTCTCGTCCATGAGAACGCAGAGCAAATTTATGTTGCTATATATAACAAGGTGTATTCACCGATTACTTCTTGTGCATGTTGACCTCGTAACCGCAAATTATAACGGTTACGACCTGATGTTGAATACTCGAGGTGCCATTTCTAGTGGGCTATTCTCATATTTTTTTTTATTAAGACCACCCATGGTGCTTGTCAATGAGGGCTACTATCTTATCATAGCTGAGGGTCCGGATCATGCTGGGATGCCATAGGAAATGACAGACTGACACACAGACCGACACATACACACAGACAGACAGACAGAAAGGCACGCACACACACATACACACAAGATGTAATGCATAAAATGATGATGCATATATTATAATGAAAAAAAAAACACCTCCACACACAGCATAGACTTTGAAAGATCAGGACGATAATTATCAATATTTGATGCAATCTATCTGTAATTACAATCAATATCCTTTAAAAATAGATTATCGATATCGGGTGGATTTTCCTGCCACACAAGGTTTAGTTAAAAATACATTTGATAGGTAGCTGGTAGCTAGCCCATTATTTAATATAATATGGCATGATGATCTAATATAATGAAGTATATTATATTGTGTTATATCATATCATGTTATATTATATTATATTATATTATATCATATTATATTATATCATATTATATTATATATTATTATAGTATAGTATATTATGTCATATTATATTATATCATATTATATCATATTATATTGTATTATATTATATTATATCATATTATATTATATATTATTATAGTATATTATATTATATTATATTATATTATATCATATTATATTATATTATATTATATTATGTTATATCATATCACATTATAATATATCATACACTATAAATGTATATGTGTAAGTAGTTTTCTCCCACTTATACATGAAACAGTGTACAATTCGTTTGTTTACCAGAGGGTACACGCATGTTATGAAGTAGTCTGAAATCGTTGTGAGATTGCCTCGTACTTTTCTCTCCTTGGTTTCACGTTATTGATTTCGTGCGAGTAAAGTGGAATGAAAATGCCAGTAGGAATCGAAATAGCCATAAATCTTATGCTCTATAAAGACAGCTTTTGACAAGAGATGGAATACAATGGTAAGGAGAAAAAAAAAGAAGATGAACCAATTCATCAAAAAACTGATTCTTATGCGCTGTCCCTTTGCCGCTTCATGCCTCTAACGACGAATCATCGTGTAATTACAGTTTAGCGGAGACAGGTCGCGTTTCCAAATCAAGACTTCTCTCCCAGGTGGCCGCGAGTGCGTGAAAGGTTACGGAACGATGTGCGAAGCAATCATCAATCACTCGTATACTTAACAGACGACAATATCGCAATTTTGAATTTAATCTGCGCATATCGCGCTAATTTGTTGCACCGTAAGTATATTGAATAGGCATGCGATGCACCGTGTATACAACGAACCTCACTTTGCGCCCTGCGTCAAGATTTGTCTCGTTTCCTCCTTTGATCGACTGAGATTTTTATTTTTGTTCTGTGTTGTGGTTCTTAACACAGAGCAGATCACCACCAAGCGACCCATATCTTGCGCTGTCTTGATCGTAGACAAAGATCATGCCGTGGCTTATCAGACTCAAACGCGACGCATTTTCGGCGCATGTTGAACATGGTGCACCCTTTTGACGGGAAGCCCTACTTTTTCCATTACGTGAGAATGACACTACAAACAAGACATAGTGTTTTTATTTCTTCTTATGTTAGGTTTCCAGCAACAAGAATGGGTGAACGTTATTGTCAATTCATTTTTCCTTTCCATTTTTTTCTCTCCGGGTTTTGGAATCCCTTGCCTAAAATATGATGCTTTGTTTCCATAGTTTTCTTCGTTCTTTTACAAGCATTATATGACGTTGAGACAACATGGATTTTGTTCGATGAGATGTGCTGATACTTTCACAATTCAACTCCATATTTGAGTTCCTTTATTTCAGGCAACTTGCCCAGTTTGTTAGTCCAGTAAATAGTTGTTGCTTATGAGGTATCTGCAAAACACAAGCTCTCTTTTTTGGCTGCCTCCTCCATTTCCTACAATTTTGATTCGTACTGTCATCAAAGTTACATTTATTGTTCTTCAGTTCGTTGTGTCTTCTCTTATTACAATGTTGTATTGATATTGTGTAATTATGTGTATCTACATATCTTACTGTGATTTCGTTTGTTGGAAATGAAAAAAAAATATGAAATGAAATGAAATGAAATGAAGTTGGATATAAAGCAAACACAGCCCTGACAGTGGTACAGATTTTTATCGAAATCAGACCTTAAAATAGGGACAATTATGGAAATGTGAAATTGCAGATGTTTTCATAAAACGGTGATATGAAGTAGGTACCATATTCGCAAATTAGATGAGGTATAGCGATGCAATGGCCGCACAAGCCTCCTGTTTGACATACACATTATATTGTTGGTTTGATTTATTGAAGGCAACTAGCACATGGTATTGGAATACACCCCAACACTTCCCCAATGTCATCCACATTACAATTTGTAATACTGCATTTTTTTAATACTGTACACTGAATTTGCACCGACCAGCTGGTACTATATATAATTATTATAAAACATAACTAATATACTCGGTATGGTGTTTCCTCATAATTACATACTACTGATTTCTAGAATGTAGACAAACTGCGAAAGAAGCTTTTTTATCATTATGAGAAGGAAACAGGATGATGCAACTAAATATGTAAGTATTTCTAAGTAATAATGATAATGATAATAGGAGCCTACTAATGAAAATGATAACAGCAACGATGTACTACATTTTCAATTACATATTCACTCTCGCGATACTTTGGTATTTTTGTTCTGAATAAATGTGAGCTTAACAAAGAGAAGACATGTGGGTTAAAAAAAAAAGAAATCACATAAGAGCCTGCAAACGGCTGAAACAAAATGACTCCTATATGGTTAACTAATTTGCCTTTCCATGTACGTTATGCATTATTTCGTTACTTTTGTTTCTCTTTCAATGATTGTTGGTACTGTTCATTATACCCGTTTTGGGACGACAGACATGATTCTAAATCGGAAAGAACCTGTCTCAAATTGGAGGCTAGCCCATGCATCTATCGACATGATACCATGTATAGTTAGTTACGACGAATAGCACGACTAAAAACAAAATGGGTATTAGATTGATTTAAAAAAAAAAATGAGGAAACATATCAGCAGCATAACTCGAGTAGATATGAGTTCCATATGTGGCAATGATATTGTGTTCAGCTTGAGATTGAGCACCCCTCCCCCCCCCCTCCATAAAAGAAGAGGAACAAAACCAGGAAATGTTGTTCAAAATGAAGAAAGATAATCAAATTTGAAAGGAAATCACATGGAACATTGGCTGGAAACCGAAATGATAACTGCAACTGCGACCTGTGACGAAACATGGGAGAGAAGTTAGGACGACTGGGGGGGGGGGGGGGGGGGGAAAGGGGGGGGGGGAGAGGAGAGGCCGGGAGAGATTACGATTAGATTGTATGTCTCAGATGATTTGCGCAATTCATCAATGTCGAGTTGCGTCTCTGACGGCAAATTGTCGGCAAGCCTATATTCTCTCCTTGATCAAACCCATGCGCGAGGGCCAAGAGAACGAGGAATTCCTCTCGATCGCATTAAATACACTTTTCTCAATCCCCTGACACAGAAATATCGATTGTAACAGTGGAAAAGACTTCCCCCCCCCCTTCTTCTGCTTCTCTCTGGATCCACGTGAGCCTGTGAGAGTCGCTTATCGGGGAAAAGAAGAAAATTGGCCAACTGCTCGCCAACCTTTGGAGGGCCCGGCACTCTCCGGGGACCGCGTCGTCACGTAGCACCCTGTCATCCAGCGGCTCCGAACGGTCTGTTCGCAGACAGGTAGAAACGAAAAAGGGGGCCGGTCCTCGGGATGCGGGACGCAGTGGGGCACACTAAGGAGCTCCCGAAATATCAATTTACCCTGCTCGATCCATCACTGTCGGACCCAGTGCGATGCTACGATCGTCCCCCGATGACTTCGTATGTTCTGCTACAATTGTTTTTAATCCATCACAACCTTTCGTCTTCTTTCAATCTTAAAGGCGAATGACACACTTTACTTCTTTTTTTTTGTCAAGTGACTCACGGGACCAGCCTTACCTGCTTCGATCATTACGTTTCTAGAAGGTGGTTCAAAAGAAATTATTGATAATTCATGACTATCAATTAATCATTCGTCATCGATAAGATTTTGAAAGGGACATGATCATCAATGATTGAAATAAAAATACCAAACTCCTCAGTCTCCTTCATTTCTGAGCTCGTCATCCACTGCCCTTCCTCGTCATTGTCATCATCGTTCGTCATCGAGTTATCGTCATCATACATCCTCAGCACCCGACCCTCTTGGCATTGTCATCTACATTTTTCGTTCTTCGTTGATACACAATTATCGTCATTGTTTTAATCAAGAAGGTGGGTTGTCACACAGATCTCGAGCTATTCGACATCAACCTTTTGGCTGTCTTTATACGCGGAAACATACATAGATACGACACAGAGCTGTTCGCGTGTTTTTCGTTTATTTATTAAAAATCAAATCTAAAAAAAAAAAAACCCGAGGATATTGCTTATACTTGACCATTTTGTTTCGTTTCGTGTCCAAATTTGTAAATCGGAAGATGAATGTATAGAAAATAGACGTCACGACAGCATTTCACGTACCACGTGTTAATACCAACTTTTGACGTCTTATGCTATTGTCTTCCGCTGTGATCTGTTTTGTGTAATTCTCATTAATCATTGTTGATTTATGCTCTCAGTTGGGCAAGATACGAATCTTATAACAAAGCAGAAGCTTTGCTCGGTCATCAAATAATCATGATTAAGAGAATGATACCCAGCAGTTACAAAAGTAGATTTTATATCAGCGTGAATGTTTGCAGAAAATACATGAATATTCATAAAAAAGGAAAAACGCTTCATGCAAAAGATTTCAAAATAACCCTAATTGGAACATGAACCAAATAAAAACGCCAAGATTCTTTACGTTTACCTATCCTCGCACACCCTTCACTTACAGTAGAAAGGCCGAAATTTACAACAGATGATGTCATGGAATACTGTTTGAAAGAGGCAGAGCGTGACTTTAAACTTTCGGAACACGTGAGACGCGTTTGTGGTGAAATACATACGCCTATGGCACCTGGCGTACGAATGTAATTCCACATCTAAACACGAGTTAACTATCATCTTCTTTTCATCTATTCGAGAGAAAGAGAGAGAAAGAGAAAAGAAGCTAAAGTATCGAATGATTGTCTTCACAGACCGTCGGCTACAATTACAGAATAACGTTATGGAAAAGTATTGCTTTTGTTCATGTTGTCTCTGTCTTCTTCGTCAAAGAGGGAAGGATGATCGAAATTAAATCGTTAGGATTTCGTAATTACATTTTGAAGGCATATTGTCTTCCCTCATTGCCTTAAAGTTGGTAGAAGAAAGCGCAATCAAATTTGGTAGGGATCTCTCTCTCTCTCTTTCTCTCTCCCTCTCTCTCTCTCCCTTTTGAATTATGAGTAGTGCCATCTTAACAGGCAACGAGAATCTTACATACGGCGGGCTGCGAACTTAAATAACTTTCCTTGAGCGCTTTAAATATATTTTGGAAAGGCGCTATAAAATGCTGGTTATTATCATTATTATTGTTATTATTATTATTGTTAATAATAATAATAATAATAATAATAATAACAATAATAATAATAATAATAATAATAATAATAAATATATATATATAAATTATACATGTATATTATATATATATATATATATATATATATATATATATATATATATATATATGAAGAGTTTGTTTGCAAAAACCGATAAGTCCAGTTTTGAAGATTTTGAAGTACGGTCTCGGTCATAAAGTACAAAATAGTACCTTTTAAATGACATATTGGTTACTACATATAAGGTACATTTTTGAAGTTATGGTCAAAAGAAGCAAATATTTTCTTATTATTCTATTTATTTTTCTTGACCTTTAATCGCAAGTATTTCAATTTGGCAAATATGGACTTATCGGTTTTTGCGAACAAACTCTTCATATATATATATATATATATATATGTATGATAACCGAAAGCAACAAACTCAGCAGGTTCTTCGTTAATTCGACATTGTTTCGATTTTCCATTACAATGCTGTATTAAAGGTCCTATCGAGCAATGACCAGACATGATGCAGAAGTGTGAATTATGGAAAAAGCAGTGCCAAACAAGAGAAGAACGAGACAATTTTGACTGACGCCAACTTCCGTTACTCGCTCTGTTGTCCGCCGAATCGACTGTCCCGCACATTGACTGCCTGTTTGATTGTATGGACACGCATGTCTCATTTCAAACATTTTCAACCTTTGACCTCCAACACTGACCTCTGACCCCATAACCCCATTGAAATGAAAGGGGGACGGAGTGATAATTATTTTAACATGATCTGGGAGGGACAAGGAGTCTGACAGGGGGGGGGGGGAGGGGACGGAGGAAGAAAGAAACTGCACAACTATTTTCTGGCATGTGTAACAACGGGCCTTGGGGAAAAGCAATCGACTGTTAAATGGAAATTGGAAATAGGGCAGAACACAAACTAAGCAATTATTTTCACATATGAAGGAGGAGAAAAAAATAGCCAGGGCACAACTTATACGCCAAAAGTTCAGTCATTAGTTTCTATTCATCGAGTTCACTTGGGACGGGGCAGGATCGAGAGGGGCGGGTATATAGGATGCAGAGGGGAAAGAAAGGGGGGGGGGGGGTTAGTGACAGAGGTTGGAGCGGCTAGATCACGCGCCCAAGCAAGTACTCTGTAAAATGTGAAATCAAAAATCTTTAAAAACAGAAGCTCTTTGGTGAAACATGAGGACTATTCCTCGGAGTTATATATTGTGAGTCATCGACGTGACATTCTAAGGAGGAGTGTCTCTATCTATCTATCTATCTATTTATCTATCTATCTATCTATCTATCTATCTATCTATCTATCTATCTATCTATCTATTCATCTATCTACATTGTATCTATTTACGCATCTATACATTATCTTTAAGAATTCCATAATCATCCGTTTGGTATTTAGGCCTATGCATTTACGCAGGTCAGCTATTTTATTGTTGTCAAGTGTGTCTGTATTAAATGTGTGATATGAAAAGATGAAAAGAAAAGCGGAGATAGATTTGTTAAAAAAGAATGATAAAAGAACCAAATTTTAAGAAAGTAGGTGGGAGGAGAAAGTGATGGACGACTTTGTGCATGCGACAGCGAATAATTTCCTGCAGATTATATCATACCGTTTTTAATTCGGAAGTACACGGAACATTACAGATCTATATGCATGCAAACGACGGTGACTAACTCGGACGACTAAGTTACAGCGAGATTTCATTTCATATCATATCTCCTGTCTATCCTCCCTCCCCGAAAGTCTCTTCAGCGTCTTCCGTACAGTGACGCTTCTATTCTGCCAGGGCTGTATTATCATAGAGCTCCATGGTATTACTACACATTCCAGTTTTTCGAACTGAATGCTGCTGCTTAAGTGTTATAGATGACGTGTCGGACTCTCAGATGCACCCAACACCAGAGGGAACAAAATATCTTGAAGCTCGTTGGAGTCGTCAGGAGTCTCTAATGATCGCCATTTTTCACCTGTCACGTGCTTTGGCTGGCCTACAACAAGCAGCGCTTCTCTGGTTTATTTTACCTATATCCCTGGCTGCCTGAGCAGGATCGATTTCCAAGAGATTCTCAAGAGATTAAAAGTAAGACAGTGGATAACGGAAAAAGACAGGGGGAGCAAGGATGAAAGGTGAAAGAGCGTAAGTTACTATCAGGAAGATTAATATATCGTCTATACGAGCGTATCCTATGTAGATTGAAGAAACAGAGAGAGAGGGAATGAGAAAGATATAGAGGTATAGATGGATGGATGGAAAGTCAGTAGATGGATAAATAGAGAAAGGAATGAATCTTGGTGGTCGTCAACTGATTATTCGTCAGACATAAATATTTGCGCGGACGCAATTAATTTGTCAAGCTCGATTTGTATGCATCGGGATTTTCATAAACCCTGGATACGGTATAGTTCGCATCTCCGAAACTGATCGAGAAGACATCCGGGAGACTCCGCAACCCCTGCCTGTAGTATTCCAGGGTGGAATGAATAGATTGATGTGCCGGAAAACAATAGACCAAAACTATATCATAGGCCTAATACTTACATTACAAGCCGACGAATATCTATCCATTCAATGATAAAAACGATCTTATATAAATCAACCCGACTCGCTCGTCTTCATTGATTTCATGTAGAAAACGGTGACTTTATTGACTTCTATACTACACTATGCTACAACATTACACTACGCTACACTACACTACACTACACTACAGTATACACTACACTACACTACACTACACTACAATATACACTACACTACACTACACTATATATTAATATATGATATTTTGAAATTTCTCCTTTTTTCGGAAAACATTTCAGCAAGTTGACGATGTTATGCTCTTACAATTTCTTATTATTTCACACTCAGAAATTACAGAAATCTCACATTTCAGCTGTATAGATATAAAACTCAAAATGAAAAAAGAATAAATGTTACCTCTGATATATCTTAGTACGGGAATATGCTTTATTTACTACCTGTATTACCCAAAAATAATTTTTTTTTTCTGAATTTCATATATAAATATATATGTATATATATTACATAATTGAAAATTGTGAAGGCATGACATCATCAACTCGTTCATTTGAATATTCATAAGGATTGGACAAGAAGTGTTTTCCGAAAAACTGTGAAATTTCAGAATGTCGTAACTTCCTCATTTCTTATCCGAATTTGATCATTTTTGCTCTGTTCTGCAGGCTTTTTTTTTTGTCTCTCTCTCTTTCTTATGAACTTGAAGAAATTTTGGGGTGGATTTCTTCTTTAAGAACACAAAATTTCATCTAGCAGTTCAATATAATTTAATTCAATTCAATTCAATTCAAATGAAATTTTATTTCGAATAACACATGTTTGTTGTACAAATTCAATGAAAACAAAACGGACAATGTCTAGAAATTCAAACGTATATGCTTGTATCTTGTCACATCAAGTTATTCAGCGAAACTAAACAAAATATGCTTGTGTGTTGTTGATCTTTCAACGACTCAAGTTATTCAGCGAAACTAACAAAAAGAAAGACACCCCCCCCCCCCTCCAAGAAAATCCACGAAAAGGGGGGGGGGGCGGGGAATCGGTTCCACAATGGATAACATCCGGGTACGCGGCCGAATATTTTGCGGAGCACACCACGGACATGGCACTTTGAAGGGAAAAACAAGAACTGAATAGAAATGACGCGATCTATGTGTGTGTGATGGACCAGGTGTGTCCGTCTGTGTATGCGTGTGTATGTGTGCGTGTGTGTTGTGTTATCAACTGCAAAAGTCATTACTGTACTTACATGAGTGGACGGAATAAGTAAGTTCTGACAGCGGTGAGTTGTTGTTATTGTTGTTGTTGTTGTTCTTGTTTTTTCTTACCTGTGAGTAGCCCTAGGGTGGTCTCTGGGATCACTGCAGATCGTCCAACGTGTGGGTAATTATGACATATCGCGTGTAATTAACACACGATCCTTTCCAATTAGAAGGCAATAAATCACAACCGTGTCCATTGCTAATGGTGCGTGACAGCCAGGGGGATGATTCGCCCGAGCAGAGGCCGGTAGTCTTCGGCCGCAGACTTGGAGTGCATCGACTTCATTTCTGTGTATGAACAACGTGGTGTCGTCTCATCACCTCATGAAAACACCTGCAAGTTTAACATGTTTGATATTTATGTCATAACCATTAATCATTTGTAGTAGCTTGTACGTGTGAGACTAGGCGCAATTGTCTTTGTGTTAAAGACTTAGTATGTGCATAGACATTTTTTGCGCGAATTTGTGAATTCTGGCACATAAAATTCCTTCTTTCTACACGCGCCACTATACATGCATGCTGTAATTATGATTGCATACTCATCCCACGCGTGCGACATTTCTAGCATTACTTACAATGGACACCGGCAACGAAGGAATTGAGACAATAAATAAGTAGTTTTCCTAAACTTGTTCCCCCTACTCGAGGTAAATTAATGTACCTGCGAGTCACACAGACAGCGAAGGGCTGCACTACTGCCAGCACTGCTAGTGTTATTCTACCTTTTTTTCGGGTTGAAGTTACAAGAGAAATAATAGATATCATGGTATGAAAAAAAAGACCAAGCATAATATTGTGCGCCCTCTACGCTAGTGACTGAGAACGTAATGACTGGTGTTCAGTGTGCGTTTGTTCTTTGACGAGATCGATCGTTTTCTTCTAATTGTATAATCTAAGAGAGAAAGAGAAAGAGATAGAGCGAGAGGGGAGAGAAAGATTAAAAGGGAGTAATGATGTAAATTTTTGGGAAAACGAAAAGAGAAGAATAAGTTAATGCTGTTTAAGACAAAATTTTAGATGAGGTGATTAGAGCGAGATCTGCTTGTGAGGATGTGCGAAATACAGACTGTAATTGAAGAGTTTGTTTGCAAAAGCCGATAAGTCCATATTTGCCAAATGGAGATACTTGCAATTAAAGGTCAAGAAAAATAAAGAGAATAATGAGAAAAATTACTTCTTTTGACCATAACTGAAAAAATGTACCTTTATATGAAGTGACCAATATGTCATTTAAAAGGTATTATTTTGTACTTTATGACAGAGATCGTACTTCAAAATCTTCAAAAATGGACTTATCGGTTTTTGCAAACAAACCCTTCAATTTCTTCTGAACATGTCTATTTTTCTATTAACAAAATAATTACACTTAAAAATTTACATCTATTTGTTTTTATACATTTGTTTTGCTTATTTGTTTGATGTATCATATATATCCTTGATTAGTCTCTTCCCGTCAAGACTGGTCCCCCTTTTTTCTTTTTTTTTGTGTGTGAAAAGTTAACGCTTTCTGGCATGGATTACATTTAATTGGAGTTGTGTTAATGGAAAAAAGAACAAATAAAAAGCCGAAACAAATCCAAAAAGGCGAGAAAGAGAGGAAAGGCAGAAGTAAAAAAAGAAAGCGCATAAAATAATATGAAATAGTATAAAACCATTTAGACCATATAAACTCCTATAAACGATAAAAGAATATAGTCACATAGTTTTCTCTCACACACACGCACACACACGAGTCATAAACCACACTTATACTCCACATGTGCCTTCTACAATGATATACTAGCAGAATATAAGTACATATCCGCCAAGAAAGCATTTTCCTATATCTTGGACACAACTTGCATAGTTTGTACTTTACTATGTCAAGATGAATTATAGGATCTTGTTGCTTCGTGTCATGGTGGTTTGTCGTGCAAATTTAATAGAAATGATCCTTATTTGAACACGTACACACAGAGATGTTTTCAAACTATGTATCAAACTATATCATGACCATGACATAAACAGGTCTGTTACGCCACATCGCCTCTTTTAGTCAAAGAGTGGTCGGCTCTTGAAACAGTCTCCCTTCATCCGTAATCTCGGCTCTTTCGTTTAATACATTCAAGTCCAGGTTAGTCAAGCACTAGTCCTCCCTACACCAATTTCAAATCAAATCCGTTCACCCACCACGCACGTACACTAAGTTTTAGGTAGGATCACGTACAACTCGAAGGAACGACCGGAAGTCTCGACAGGACTACCTACTACATGTACAAGTTGTACTTCCTTATACTGATGCTGATGCTGAAGAGACGCTGCTCAAGCCTAGCAGATAACGATGATTCTATCCATGGTCAACCCTGACTGATCGATACCTGCAAATTTTTAGATCTTCCCTATAATATCATTATGCAACTCTAGCATTCCTGAATCTTTCGTGAAGACAATCTCCTTCAACTACTTTCAAAATACATCATAAAAGGACGTTTTTCCCCTCACATTTTATATAAATTCGTAATCACTTTGGAAAAACATATACGACACAAGGCCGATATCGGTTAGGTCTTCCATAACGGGTCGCTGAAATCATCCATCCGTTAAGAGAGAATTCCGTCAACCCCGAGAGTTTGAAAAGTAAAGAATGGTGAAACACGCCGAGCCCGAGAGATCACGGGAAACCCAATGAGGCGCTTCACTTTCCCGCCATCTGTGTTTTCTGGCCCTCCGACCCCAGCACGAGCAGACGATGCATCTTGGCGCGAGAGAGCGACGTAGCGTGACTAAACCTGTATGCCTATGATGCATTGCCTTTGAGCACGATCCTGATAGTCGTAGAAAATTAATGACACCAGTGCGTTGATGTGATTATCGATTCATCTCTTTTCCTATATTTTATTTTTTCCTTTTAAAGAAGACTTTTCGCAACATCTTTCCTTCCTGCGACCACTCTTGTTTCAAATTATTTTTATGTCTGTGTCATGTGTTCTTTGAGAAGTGCACTTTTGGAGTGTACAGTTTAAAGGGGATGGCTAGTAACTGATCAGTGGGAATCAGTGGGAATGCTGGAGGATGATTGTTCCAATCCTTGTGGGATTCATTTAAGAGTACACTATATATCTATTCTTGTGTGAAAATTATTTGCTTCAGAATGGTCTCATATTCAAGTAATGTGCAGTTTAATGTTTCCAGGTAAGCGTCCCTGGTCAGTGACGGGGCATTAATCTGCACATTACTTGAATATGAGACCGTTCTGAAGCAAATAATTTTCACACCACAGTAGATATATAATGTACTCTTAAATAAATCCCACAAGGATTGGAACAATCATCCCTCAGCATTCCCACTGATTCCCACTGATCGGTTACTAGCCATCCCCTTTAAAGGTAGAAATGACATAAATGCAATACAGGCGACTCCCGTCCGCGGGTTCGGCAGTTTTCTTTATATCAGAACAAATAAAGTGTATAAAGATATCTATGGTAATTTTGATCACTGAATTGTACTTCTTTGCATCCGAAATTTCGTTATGACCGTGATGGTTATAACGGGAGTGATAGTGGTAATTGTACATTTCATAGTTTCTCATACTGCGTAAATGTTTGGTCTCTTTACGTAACAATCTTGTGCTTTAAAAACACAATATGAACAGTGAGGGAGTAACATATCTATTCAAAATATCAAGTAGCTATGCATATGCCCAATTATCACCACTGCAAAGGAGAAGTTCTGTCTGTATATTATCAAAACTACTAAAAAGAAACTCTAGATTTTGTTTCTCTCATTGAAATAGAATAATGGTAACGCTTTGCCATAATGGCCACTGTCGTCATCGTCGCCATCGTCATCCTCCTCATCATGGAACTCTGGCAGCACTGTCACCTACGTACCAGTGTCATCCTCCTTACTGTCATCATTGTCGTCATTATCACAATCTCGTTCGTTTCCATCGTTATTTTCCACATAGTGACCGTCAACATCGTCACCACCACCACCACCATCACATTTCCATAAAGTTCGTCACCCTCACAGTGTTTTGGATTGGACCTGTATTTTTTACAGCACAGTCGTCATCATCAGCAGAATTACGTGTATTATCAATGCACATCTTAATAAATCCCAACCACCATGATCATCATCACCACCACCACCACCATCACCACCACTACCATCATCATCATCATCACCATCATCACCATCACCATCGTCATCACCATTATCATCATTGTCATCATCACCATCGTCGTCACCGTTATCATCATCATCACCATCGTCATCATCGTCATCATCATTATTATTAATACAGTTGTATCATCATCATCAACTTTGTATCCATTAGCATCAGCAGAGCAAAGTTCACAATATTTTGTTGGTTTACTCATTGATACAGCATAATCAATGAACGAGCTCATAA
Organism: Diadema antillarum; assembly: GCF_040938485.1. NCBI lineage: Eukaryota > Metazoa > Echinodermata > Echinoidea > Diadematoida > Diadematidae > Diadema > Diadema antillarum. The sequence continues at coordinate 216,132 of NW_027272421.1, read as the reverse complement.
TGGTGGAAACCGCCTGTAGAATGTTTCTTTGGAAACGCGTAGAGCGTATTCCGATTGTTAAAAGACGACAGTGTGTCATTTTGTAAGTGACTGCATTATTGCTGTGAATGTTATCATGCAATATCATTACGTCGCCTTTAGTGCCAGCTACAGATTAATTGAATTTGGTTTGGAATGATCTGAATGTTTTTTAGATAACTGAATGAATGCCGTTATAAATACAGTAATTACAGAATTTTGCTTCACTGAATTGGAATACATGGTATCGTGGTTAATAGTCTCACGAAAGAGCCAGGAAAACCTGGGCACAAATCCTGTAACACATACATCCTTGGACAGTGTGTATTACCCACAAGTGTCCCCTCCTGGTGTAAACGTTGCTGGATAACCATGCTTGAAAAACATTATTGACGGTGGTGGCGCCCTCTGGTATAGAACAGCGCTTACATCGCAGTTGCTATTCTCGGCGAATACGACCGAAAACATCACCGTTATTCTGCATCCGCATTAACATAATCAGATGAAACATAATTTTTTTTTTTTTTTGGACGACGTAATAAAAAATCAGCAGCAGAAGAAAGTTATCCTATCAAGCACGGTCTCAACATACAGGAACGACATTTACGATACACTCAAAAGATATGCACACAGATTGAGGGGTTTCTTTTTACTCTAAATTGACTTTATTAGTGATCTGTTGAGATCATTAAGAAACAGTTGGTTCGCGACCAAAATATCAACATCTCCTCGGCAAAACGAAATCCATTAATGAGCTGTTCACTCCATCCATCCCACACGGCACATGACTTCTTCGCAATCTTTTCCCCTTCACTCTGGAGTTTCCAACCCTGATCAAGACGAACACAAACCCACTCTATTCAGAAGAGTTTTCATGTATTAAAACTCGAGATAATGTCAGCCTGCTGGCCTTGACATTTAGCCTGCAGACATAAATGAATACTACCCATAGTGTCTCATTATCGTTCATATTTTCACATTCTCTAAAACACTGACATTATGACAAAACGCCCTCCACGCTGAATGAAGGAACAGGAGTTGATTACAATCTCTAATCACACGACATGATTCTTACTACAGACGATACTGTATAGGCTGTCCTGACAACCGCACACGACCACTTCGTGTAATAGGTCAGCGGACATTGGAACAATATTGGCGTTTTACTTTTATAAGTTTTAGATTATCAATGCAAGACATTAACGCTGGCAAGAAATTTGACATGACATTCGCTCTCCAGATCGTAACAGCTGAACAAAAAAAAAAAAAAGTGAATGAGTATTTATGAATACAAACAAGATTTGTTGAGTAAGATCCGTGTTGAGCAGTTCTAAAATATTTGCCTATGAATACTGCGAAATTTTGCTACACTGCCAACGCAACATTTGATCGCATGTCACGAACTAATTCACTTTCAAACCTCGGGTACCGTTTGGAAAGAAAAAGACAGGAACGTCGAATATGTCATATACTGAACCTATCCCTAAACCTCTACCGAGGGTAGAGGTTTAAACAACAACTGAAATTCACACTTTGGCCATCGATTCACAGGAGAAAGCCTGATTCTACCTATAGAGTTGAGTGTAACAAAAAGGACAGGAAATCATAGAAAAGGGAACAAATGCATCACGGTATATTCAATATTGTCACCACTCTGTTCTACAGTTCGTGGAAAACAGGAGAACATACGCTGCCAAAACTGAACGAAAATTCGTAAATCAAATAATAAATGACCAAATCTTTGGTTTTTATTTGTTTGAATGATGTAATACTGATGGAATTTCAATCTATTAATGTAAATGGTATAATTAATTTCATTAATTTCTCTACTAAGATCAAATTTAAACAAATACTATCAAGTTCATACTGATCTCCAAGCATTGAAACACGTTTTATTCTGTTCTTGCTCAGTGCAGCTAACTGTCAACATTAAAACATCGAAATCAGGGCAGCCGTTTGTAAGAGCCATCAGGGATATATTCGTGTGCTGTAATCATCTAAATGGGTTGAAATAATTCAAAACTCAGGAACGATTTATATTCTTTTGTAAAGACATAAACAAATTATTAATTCTTATGGAACCTCTGGCGAACTGTGGGCGACCCAGCACGCCTGCCTTTGGCTTCGGTCTGGTACTATTCATCTTTATTCTATTCATATCCACTGATTGGAGATTTCACTCTGTACCAGAAGTAATGTTAAAACATGACATCCTTTTCTTTCTACTCTGAATGCATTGACATTTTCCACTTCTTAAAGAGTTTGCAGTCTTAAAGAGAACACTGAATTTAGTCATCCCTTAAACAATCTCGCACCTCATCTCGTCTCCCGGCCGGACTCCGTTCAAATCATCATCCTATACTCCTCCTCCTCCGATAGGTCATTCGTGTCAAATCGTGTCCATGGTAACACAGCACAAATCCATCTTGCAGTACATTTCGTGACTTCCGTCCATCATTCTAAAAATCTTCATGATAATCATGGCGACTTCTTGTCTCTTTACTTTTTATTCTTTCTTTTTTTTGCGAGGCTTAAAATCTCTATATTTACACATGTCATTTTGGAAAAGAAATCATGATTTCTCTCCAACAATAATAATTCCTTTTCGTGCAGTTCACACGGGTGAAAAACATCCCATGATTATGCAATAATACAACATCAATAGATATCATTGGTCGTCATGCTTTTTTTTTTGCATTTCTTTCTCTCCAGCGTGGGAGTTCCTTTGGTAACACTGACCATTCCGTGGGCATGGCTACTACATACAGTCAGAATGTGTCCAAGTCTTTCAATGTCTCACTGATCTAGAGTTTACAGTCCAATGAACACTGACAGGTGTACAGACGTGAACCAATACTCGCGATTTCAAGCAACATCGTCCTGTTCGGTCCCGACTATGACGTACGAAAGAAAACCCACTCTGATCGGTCGGTCTCCGAACTGTACATGATGAAAGCACTATAACGCAAAAATTCCCTCGGCAAGCGATATATATACACGAATACTTTGGGTCTTCGATGACTGGGCCTGATCTGGAGAACCCCAGACTCGAAATGTAACAAAAGAAAAGGAAATCTTTGTACAGAATTCTTTTACAAACATAAAACATGTTCTCCATTCAAAAATGGGCTAAATTCGACATTTTCTCGTCTTTTAACAAAGGTCCGATCCACAGATACATCCTCTTGCTCCCATCTGGCAGAAAATTGCTACATCATCGGCTGCGTGTAATTTCTCCTCGGATCTATGCCGCCCATCATGGTCATTGCGGAAGGGTCATACGGGAACTGGCCATTCGTCCGGCCCATGTACGACGTCAGTCCGTTGGCGCAGTAGCGCGAGTCCCTCATGTATGACGTCATGTCACGTGAGTAGGGCGTGGGCCTGGTGTTGGACCGGAAGTAGCAGCTGCCGTAGTTGTACTGACCGTCCGTGGCTGGATATGACGAGTACGTGGCGTCCCCGGTGATCGTGCCGTTGGTCATCGAGCAGGGCGGGGCAGCGAGGTCGGGAAAACCTGGGTTTGGGTTGATAAGGGAGGCCGTGTTGGCGAGGGCCGAGGTGCTGTTGTCTGTTGACATGGGCGGCGTATTGGCGTTGCCTACGGACGGAGTTACTTGCTTCTCAGAATCTGTACATGTGAATGGATATAATAGTTCAAGCAGTCAGACTCTTCTAACGGCAGGTAAGCTCCAGAACAACCCCCCCCCCCCAAAAAAAAAAACAAAACAAAACAAAAACCAAACAAACAAAAAACAACAACAACAACAACAAACAAACAAACTGCGCAAGTAATTTACACCAAACACAGACACGACGGCAATGTGTGTTTGTTCTCTTAAAACGTATTAAAGAAAATCCCCAACTAATACTCTCATTGGTTTCTATTACATACAGAAATCAGAATTAACACAGAATTACAACGGAGTCGGAGATTTACCGAATGGTTCGACTGGTATTCCACTGAATTAATTTCATGACACACTCGGTTCGCGGAATTAATTGGGTTCATACAGTGACGTCACTATGCCATAAAAATTGACAAGACTATTTCTGACATACATTAAACGATTATGAATCATTTCATAATTAACATTTTAACAACGGCATTAATATTGATAGAACCATTGAAACATAGGAAGGAATAAGAGGCATTAGAGAGTAGGGAATGTTGATAGTAAAACATAATTATTCTTACTGTGTTCATTCTGATGCTGTGTTCTTTGCACGGGCCGGCTCCGCGTGATGCCGACGATTTGCAGCGAGCTGGGACGGTGGTGGTTGCGGGCTCGCGGGCCGTTGCCGTGCGGGAGGATCTCGATGATGCTGTGGAAGACAAGGATGGTATACGAACAAGACAACACGATGAACAATATGTAAGGAAAACGCTCAAAGAAAGGAGAGAGATATGGTTAGAGGCTGACAATGTTATGCGACGCGGATGTACGGCTCTATATTATGAAGCGATCGAGTTACAATAGTGCTTGAAAAATCGTCCATGCAAAGCGGGATTTTACCCTACAGGCAAAAACATTTGGATTCAGTAGATGCAGGGACGAGGAGAACGCATCAGTGAAAGTTCGAGGAATATTGGACGATCGGTTCAAAAGTTATGAATTTTTAAAGTTAAGGTTAAATCCTTGTGGCGCGACCGCTGAATAAGAAGACTACAACAATTAGTGACGTCACAGCAATGAAACGACATTTAGAAAATACAGAGAGAATTCCACAAAACTTTATTTTTAATGAGAATACTTGTTGCTGACATAATCATTATGTCAGGAGTAATTCTTCTAAATCCTTCTACCTCAAGAAGAAGGTAAGTCAGTTGCTCTTTCATTACGGAAGAAAGGGAAAATAATGCTGTCCAACTGTCTGTGTGTTAAATAGTTTGCTTGTGTCACTTTCAAGCTACGAATAACACTTTTCCACCGCGGATGGCGGCTATCTCACAAGGTTTACCACATTGATGTGGTGTTCTGGTACTTAGCAGCTCCTCCTCCTATCGAATGTGGCGATAAGTATACCTCCCGCGCTGGCATAATGATTAATGGAGGACCACGTGAACATGTTATCGTGAGAAGGGTGCTAATTGTTTCTACCACCACCACGGCACCATCCCGTGGGCGTCATTTGACGGAAACGTGATATGCAACCAGTCTTTGCGTTTTTTTCACTGGGGGCGTTTTGAGATACATTAGTGGAGTCACGTGCGCGCAAGAGGACTTCCCTTTTACACGATGTGCCTTACAATGTCTCCATAAAATGTTACCACTACCTCATGGCGTTAAATAGACTTTCAAAATATTAGAAGAAATAACTAGCTTATCAAAACTCACTGAACAGGTGAGAATGATAGGTTAGTTCTGAAAGCTATAAAGATAATTATGTCACACCATCAAAAATTTTTTATGGCTAATGGACAATGGTTGTAAATAAATAAATAAAATAGGTATAATATATGTATATACATATATATATATATATATATATATATATATATATATATACAGAATATACATATATATATTCAAAGAACATAGGGGACTTGATCGATAGTAGAGTTGATGGATTTATCTTCCCTATCATCATAAAACCATCACACACACACAAAAAAAAAAGATAGAGCGTATGTTCAATACGAAGAATTTGACTTTGATTAAATAATTAAGATCAGTAGAGCTGTACACAATGCCTAGACTTGGTAATATCATTTTTGTCTTCAACCACGAAGAAGTGCCTTCATCCTATTAAAAGAATAAGGATATTTTCGGTTTGTGCAAACAATCACCTAGGTCGCTTGTTTTCAGTTACTTTAAAAAGAAAAATCAAGACGTAATAATATGCCTGATATCCGTATCGTATGAGTTCTTATAACCTACATGTAATTAGTCATATGAACATCGTTCCATTTTACGAACATGGTAAAAATCAAACAAGCATTTTTACCCAGTATATCCTAACCACCCCTATTAGACTGACAACACTAATCTACAAAACAATTCGATTTTAGCCATGGCATCACAAGGTATCAAAATGTGATCCCCTAATATCATCATAAAAGGGTACACAAAACAAAGAAATCAATGGAAAATAAATATTTCTCGAGTAAATATGCGGCTGAGTGACATCGAAGAAAAAAAGAATCAAAACATACAAATTCAGAAAAAAAATCTTTTTGAACTAGATGAAATGATATGGGGGGTTAATTTATTCTTGCATGTCAAGGAAAATGGGGAGAAGTTTGATACAGCCAGCCAATGAGACGCTTGTTACTCTAATATTTATGACACTTGTTATTTTAATGCTCATGGCCGCTTAAGGACCGCAAATAATCAATTTCAAGAAGTTACATTTATCATGTGGTTTGATTTTCTTTTCTTTTTCCACTTGAAAGAGTATTTGGAAGGATTCAGAGAGTCGCGGGAATGCAAGTCGAATAATATTTTCTGTGATATCTATCTCTTCATGAATGTATAGATTAAGTTTAGTTTAGGTTAAGCTTATCATCTTACGTATTGTCCACGAATAAACAATTTAGAGTTGAAATGAAAATGTTATCACTTGTATTGGTTAACGTCTTCACTTCAGAGTTTGAGCATTTCACTACATCATGCCTTATGTTGACACCACATTTACAGTTTGAAATTAAATAAAAGTTAGGCGAAAACAAATGGAATTTGAAATTTGTCTACAAAATGTAATGTTGTTTGAGCAAAACAAAACAAAAAATGTGGTTAAAACCTTTCCTAAAGTTTGTGACGCCAGGGGGGAAGATGCAAATAAGAAAGTACAATGTATGCATTTCTGGGTTATTTTGTCGATCAAAAGTTTTGATGAGAGAGCAGGGGGTGAAAATGGATATTAGTAAAATAAATGATAATGATATTAGAAAGGATAAAATATTCAAATTACCGGGGGCAGCTGTTCTTGTAGTTGGACGCAGCTACCCCCAGATCACGACACGGCCCATAACTGAAAATAATCAAAACCAAATAAAATGAGGAAATTATATAGGAGGCCTCTTTACAGAAACAGAAATAACAAAACAATAATAACACAAAAAATAAATAAATGAATAAATAACATGACAATTAACAGAACATTGCTGAAATTTCGCGGTACAGTTTACAAGTGGCATCAATAACTTTCCATACTCACTGTATTTTCATTCTAGACATGTCAGAAAACAACAAAAAACAGAAGAAAACTCACGAGTGATTATTTCATTGGGGAACGCCGACCAATTCAATGATGGTCTGCATCTGATTAACAGTGAAAGTGGACTATCGAGGTGGAAAAGTGGGATATGACCAAAACTGTGTTCCATTTGCGGTATTTTTGGTCACAACTTTTCCATTCGCAACTCAATGCACAGCGTGTGGCATGAGAACACAGCACCAACACAGGTAAACAAATACTCCTCAATGAAATAACTGCTAACCCAGAGAGATTCCTATTTTCCTCTGTTGCTTTATTTCTTTTTTTTTTTAATTTAAAACAAATCTCGTACGAAATGGCTGTAATCTATACAGGGATGGTATTGATTTGGTTGAGATGGGGGCTCACATTTTTATGGTGATTTTTTAGATAATGAGAGACTTCTCATGGAATATGTAAGAGCACATCATTCTAAAAGGAATTCAAAGTCTATTTGACAATGTTTGATGAAAATTGGTTTGAAATGGCTCATATATCTAAATCAAAGCAACCCTAATGGACCCACCTTTTATTAGGATCGCTGTATTCTACTTCGATTTTGGATATCTCAGCCATTTCAAACTCGCTTGTCATCAAATAAACTTTGAATTCCTCTTAGAATCGTATGTTCTTCATAAAGAGATTTCTAAGTACCTCGCAAAAATTTAAAAGCTGAATCCTCATCTCAACAAATACTATAACATCTCTCTAAGGTACTTTTACTTCCTTTCCTGGACCGGAAGGGACATTGGGGGAGGGAGTGAAATATTACGCAAACCGTTAACTCACCAGTCGTCTGGATCGCACTCTCTGAAGCCTTTGGCGAAAGGATTACTGGCGATCTTGAGTTGTGTTATCTGCGAAGAGAATAATAATCATGTCAAGAGATAAGTCCAGATCAATCAAGGCCCACATATCTGTCATGATGGAAATCATCTATAATATATAATGTAAGCTTCGAAATGAATAAGGAGTTACCGATGTCTTCAATAATAAAAAAGAGAAATATGAATAAAACCCTTACATATAATTTTGAACTTTTTCACTGAATTTGAAAAGAAGAAAAAAACGTTACACACACACACACACATATATATATATATATATATATATATATATATATATATATATATTATTTATATGTACGTTTGGAAAAATGAGATGTAAAAATGATTTTCTCATTATACTAATAAAAAGATTTAAATGAAAAAAAAAATGATATCATCTTGACCTTGAATAGAAACTTTGTTAACCAAAAAATCCATTTTGAAAAATAAGATTTGATTTCGAACTTTTGAACCAAATACGAGAAAAACCAAAAAGAATGGAAAGCAACGTTGTAATTAAACATTCAAACAAAACTACTGAGACGTAACAAAACTAGATTGACACAGCAATACATTTTGTTCAACTCTAAAATTCCTCCTTAAGTATCAATGATCAAAAAGAGTGTATTTCAAAAGCCAAGCAAAAGCCTGAATCTAGATTTTGAGCTTCTGCACTGATTTCGAAAAACGCTGGTATACTTTCGTCTTTTTTTTTCGTGCTTTCACTACAACGAATTTCAACAATAGCTGCAATCAGCTTTGAGATAAAGCAGTCTTAATGAAATATGGTCATTGCTATAAACACGCTTTATGCATTCCTTGATATACATTTTAATAGGAAGATTAAATGAGAACTTACCTGTTTGAAATTTAATCTTGATTTTATAAGTAAGTCGTAGAGAAGAGACTACATGTCTCATCGGGTGTAATATGAGATCCCGCTGGTCACGTGTGTGGCAATTTTTTAAAGCTGTACGAGACTACAGGATATATTGATAGGAAGATGAAGATGTTGAGAACTTTACCTGCATAAGGCTACGTAAGTCGCAGGGTGGGAAGAGGAGGGATGTAGTCTCTTCTCTACGACTTACTTATAAAATCAAGATTAAATTTCAAACAGGTAAGTTCTCATTTAATCTTCCTATTTTATTACGTAAGTCTCCGATCGAGACTACATGTCTCATCGGGTGTAATATGAGATTTCAAAGCCCTGTAGTCACGTACAGAACAATACATCTGTAAGCCATCAACGGCATCACTACAGACAGACATACCTGTGCACTCTGTGCAGACTGCCATTCCATATGCAGACTGAAGTTGCCAAGTCACATTTTCAGTAAAGCCTGGGCAAATTGGTTAGTATCTTGTAAGGGCTTGCAATAAAACTTGCGGAATGTCTTCTCAGCCACCCATCCAGCCCTTGAGAGGATTTCTGACACAGGCACCTCACTCCTTTGTGCTGCTGACGTAGAGGCCGCCCTTGTGGAGTGAGCACTGAAGATCTGTGTATCAACACCAGCGTCATGTAGGACAGTCTTAATCCAACGTGCAATTGTTGCTTTGATGCACGACGGTGAGGCTTCTTATAAGCTACTAACAAATGTCTCTCCATCCCTCTTAGATTCTGTGTCCGCTGCACATACTCTTTCATATAATTCACTATGCACAATCTCCTATCTGGAGGGTACGCATTTAGTGTGACACTGAATCCCGTATTTCCAGGCTTGTTTTGTTTCAGTGTGTTCTCAAAAGAAATCTCCACAGATGATTTTTTCCACCTCATCCTGTCCAGGTGGATAACATGAAGAGACTGCACCCTTTGTGCAGAAACAAGTGCTATCAGCATAGTCAATTTCTGAGTAAGTTGCTTCAGATTAAGTGCCTTGGATGGAGACAGCTTTCTGAGGTAGTCCAATACGACTTTAACATCCCAGATAGAAGAGTAGCGAGGAGCAGGCGGCTTTAAATGAAAAACTCCTTTCATAAACCTATTTACAAGTGGGTGCGACCCAAGAGGCTGTCGTCCACCATCAACTATGAGAAACGTGGAAAGGGCACTCCTGGCTGTATTCAGGCTACTGTATCCAACTTTTTCTTTGTCTAACATATTTGTAAGAAATGCAAGGACATCACAAACTTGGACATTCAAATAATTAATGTGTCTCTCTGCACAAAATCTTTTCCATTTTCTGATGTACACCTGGTACTGTGCTTTAGTGGATCCTTTCCACGACGCAGCTATGATGTCTATTGTCCTTTGTGTGAGGCCCTGCTCTGCGTAAAGTCCCTTCCAAGCCTGCAACATAATAGAGACAAGTGATTATTCAAAGGATGTGGGGTGCCTGAAACTGGTTGACATAATAATGTCTTACTCTTTCGAATTAACATGGGTTCCTCAACCAGCATACTCTTAAGGATAGGGTACCAAACCTGTGTTGGCCAATTGGGCACCACTAAAATCCCACATGCCTCATCCTTCTGAATTTTCTGCAAGCACATTGGCACTAGATTGAATGGGGGAAAGGCATAAAACTCCCACTGACTCCAATCAACTGTGAAGGCATCTACTGCCCAGGCCTCTGGTTCAGGCCTCCAAGAAATATATCGGTCTACCTGTTTATTTAGGCGGGAGGCAAACATGTCAATTTCAGGCACACCAAATCTCCTGATTATTCGTTGAAATATGCTCTTATTCAACATCCATTCTGTGCTGTCCGAGAATTTTCGAGACATGCGATCTGCTTCAATATTCAATCGCCCAGGTAGGTGAGCAGCTGTAAGCCAGATGTCCTTACTAATACACCATTCCCAAATATCAATGGCCATTTGATTACATTCAGGAGATTTTGTGCCACCCATATTGTTCAGATATGCGACAGCCGTTATGTTATCTGCTCTAACAAGTACATGATTGCTCCTTTTCTCTGAGCAAAAGGCTTTTAGCCCATGACTAACTGCTACCATTTCTAGCAGGTTAATTTTATTCTGATTTGCCTCTTTCAACTCATCACTATTCCATCTGCCACCTGTTGAAGTGCACAGATTTGTTGCCCCCCAGCCTTTACCACTGGCATCTGTGTGGATTTCCACATCTGGTTTTGCCCTCTGCATTGGGCTAAACTGTGACTCAAGGTTCCATATCCACCACTGAATTTCATGGATGCTTTCTCTTGACAAGGTCATATGCCTATCGAAATGTCCCTTGTTCCTTGCAAGGGCAAGAATCTTGTCTTTCTCTAAGGCTCTATAATAGAGAGGGCCATATTGTACTGCTGGGAATGATGCCACTAGTTGTCCAATAACCTTTGCAACTGTTCTGATAACAGGTTTCTCAGTAGCCAACAGTTCTTTACAAGACTGCTTTATGTTCTCCTGTTTTTCTTTTGGAAGCCTAACACTCATATCCAGAGTGTTCAGATTGAAACCCAGAAAGGTAATCTCATGAGTAGGCTCTAAAACTGATTTTTCAGGGTGAACAATAAACCCCAAATTTGATAGCAACTTAGTAGTTGCGCTCACTGCTGCCTGCATTTCCTCGGCAGTTTTTGCAATGATGAGTGTATCATCTAGATATGCAATTACAATGTGGCCCTGCTCCCTGAGCGTTGCCAAAACAGGCTTTAGCAGTTTTGTAAAGAGCCTTGGTGCTGAACTAAGCCCATTGGGAAGTGCTTGAAATTGCCATAACCTTCCCTGCCATGTAAATCTCAGGAATTTTCGAGAATCTGGGTGGATAGGAACCGTGAAGTATGCGTCTCGGAGATCGACTGAAGCTAAATAATCTCCCGGAGAAATAAGCGGTAGAGCTGTCTTGATATTATCCATCTTAAAATGCTGATACAAAATACTCTTGTTTAATTCTGTCAAATCCAAGATGACCCTGAGGCCGCCATTCTTCTTTGGCCTTGTGAAAATATTTGATATGAATTCCCCTTCTACATGTTCACATGCTTCTATGACATTTTTCTCAACCAGCTTGTTGATTTCTTCCTGAATCGAGGCCATTTCCTCAGAATTTCTTTTGAATTCATGAAGGGGTTTTTCCCTACAAGGGGGATATTTAGCTGGGTCAAATTCAAGCTTGTAGCCCTGTACAGCTTGCAAAATATATGTATCAGATGTAAGCTCTCCCCAGTTGTGCATATGTAGCTTCAGTCGACCTCCGACTGCAATATCATTGACATTAGATGTTATTGTCTCCCTTACCTCATCACTGTTTGGGAGTTGCTCTATTTCATCCTGCCCTGCCCTTGGCCGAGCTTCCGGTACTGTGGGGCTTGGCGTCCCTCTCGAGACGCTGTCGGGGTAAACGTATGGGGAGCTTGTGGGGTCCTCTTCCTCCACTGGTTTCGTTGGCCTAAAAAAGGCCTAGATGTGCTCCCTGACGAATCCGCGTAGGATGTCCGCGACACCCAACCAGCTTCCTTGTATCTGCGTTGAGACCCTTGGCTTGGGTAGGGGTGATAGGCCGGCTTGGGTCTTTTAAACCCGCCTCTCATCACTCCGGCCGCCGCTTTGTGCTGGTCTTGCAAGTCCTTTACTTGCTTGCCCAAGTCATCCCCAAAGAGATACTTGGTTACAGGGTTTGTTGGTTTGCAGAGATGAGTAAATTTCGCATTCAGATCCGGCTTGATCAATTCTTTACGAAGAGCATTCATCTCAAAGTTTGCGTTGCACAACAAAGCTAGAACGTCTTGCTGTTCGGGGGATATGTTGCTTGGATCGAGCAGGCTGACGTAAGCCGAGATACCTCTTGTTAGGGATTTTTGGACCCTCTGAAGTTTCACATCCTTCGTACGAACAGGGGCAGAGAGGTTGTCCCAGATCGTCTGATTCACTTTCGGGGTGTCGATCCCTCGACAGTTCGACGGCACTGGGTATTTGCTACTTGTCTCATCGAGCACTTTCTCTTCCAGATGATGGCTCATCAAGTAGTTGACAGAGCTTGCTAGCTCCTCATCAAGAGGCTGTCCAATATCTGATGCCACCGCAAATTTAGCAGCAAAAGCTGGTACTGTCTGTGCTTCTGCCCTATCCACGCACGACTCCAGCTCTGAGCTATGCCCTGCACTCAAGGCATGCACCATGTCATCATCCTCAACATCCATTTCTTCTGTATGTGCCAAGTCATAATCTGCACTAACGCTAGAAGTTGAAGCAGAGGCTGAATCACTTCCACTGCGATCAAGATGTCGGTCTGGCTGTGCATGTCCCATGCCTGCCACCCCTTCCCTTTTACTGGGAAGAGCCTCCATGAACTGACAGAGCAAGCCTTCGAGTCTATCAAGACGACTGTTTACGGTCCCAAAGTTATCATTTGTCAACTTTGACGAGTTGGATTTCGTAGCAATCCGAGGCCGAGTCGCCGCTACCGCCGCGCGGTCGCCAGCCTCCATCACCGCCGGTACTCCCCGTCCACGGCCCGTGTTGGCAGCCGTACCTTTCGCTGCCGCTGCGCGGTCAGCTTGGCTAGCACTCACCGCCTGTTGTGACTCCATTGCTGCTCTGTTTTCGCCCGAAGATTCTGCCGCTGCGCGGTCAGTTTTCTTCTCTTTGTTTTCTTTTTCCGCGGCCACGCCAGCGGATCTTCTATCCTTCTGTTCTTTCATTATTCTGATAAGTCCGAAAGGAAGAATTTCCGCGAAATTCTTGAATATTCGAGGGTTGTGAAAAATCCTTTTCACACACACAAAACGCGCCAACGAATTGCCACACACGTGACCAGCGGGATCTCATATTACACCCGATGAGACATGTAGTCTCGATCGGAGACTTACGTAATAAAATAGACTGAGTGTTCATATCGAAAATAAAAGGCTGCTCAGCAAATCATGGGACACTCGCTCGAGTTGATTTGGTGAATGAACACTCATTGGTACAGAGTTGCAGAATACTCTCAGGAGAAACGAACGCGAGAGAACGAGGGACCTAGTCCAGCGGGGTGTCATGATTTTGAGGAGCCATCGCTCCTCAAAGAAAAGGGAACAAAAAGCAATGTGAAAATAATATATTCCATAACCGTGTAGGTTTCAGCACTTCATCGAGTTCATGAATATCATGCACTCCTAAAAAAAATCATCTCCGATGCTTTAAAAAAAAAAAAATTCCTTTGTACCAATACAGAGAAAGAGTGAACGGATTTCGACAAATTTCTATCTAAATTGTTAGAAAATTATGCATAAAAAAGTACGTGCAGAAAACACGGAGAGAAGAGCTATACGACTCATCCGGTCGTATCTTTCATACACCAATATCACCTGAGCGATCCAGTTGACCAGACAAGTTTTATGTCACACACGTATGGATGAATCTAAATTCACGTCGATATACGACATGTAAGTCATGATTAAAATTCGGACCCTTTCCCCTCTCCCCACCCCCCCCCCCCCACCAAGCCAGTAGTTCCTTTTAATCACCCGAATTTCCCGCCTTTGAGATTTCAAGTAATTGGCTGGACAATCGCGCCCAGGGGGTGGTAACCTCCTTCGACGGACATCGAACACAATCCGCCATCCGCAATAGGCCAATTAACCAATTAGCGCGGTAATTTAGACGTAATAGATTCCAACTGTCACGTGGTCTGATATGACCGGAGCCTGTGTGTGTCATAATATACTGGGTTGACGCGCTCACTCAGACGGCTAACCATTTTGGCGGTAAAAATTCTCATTTGACTTTAACGGTGTAATTGTGTACATTGGATAACTGTTATGACGTCTCGTGTGTTTTCGAGTCCTGAATTCGTAAACCGCATGCAAGGAACTATGGGTAACTTAAAAAAAAATGTTCTTAATGAGTCACAAGATAGACAAATCAATATGAATTTCAGTAATGGACAGTGTCATCGCTTGGATGAAAAAAAAAAAAGAAAAATAACTGGTATGACTGGACCGGAAGTGATTTTAATTTATGCGTTTTAAACATGAACTAACCATATCTTCCAGCATTCGCACCGTACAACTTTAACACCCCCTCCTTTAACCCACTGAAGACTAGTCCTGACTATATTCAGGCAGGTGTCTGTAGGAATAGCATGTTATAGCATAATCAGTTCGTCCTCAGTGGGTTAAAACAAAAGATTCTAGGTAGGAAGAGGGACCCCAATACTGTCATCTTTCCCTGCAGCCTGCGGGCGCAAGGGTGCGATCGGCGAAGAGGCGCCAAGCATAATTCCTCGGCGCGAAATCCGATACAATATCTATTTTCTTCTATTGGGGGCAAACGGGAAAAAGCAAAACAATATTCATGTTGGGGCGAACCGTGGCACCGATGACGGACTGAAAGTAGGGAAACGTGATGAAAACTGTGACAAAATGAGGAAAAATAGAGAAAGAAAGCGAGAGAGGGGTGGGGGAAAGAAAGATGAAAGGTTGGAAGAAGGGGAGATCATGCAGCGGAAGATGGGAGTTTAAGTGTTTGATTGGAGTCCCTGCGGTGGAACCTGACGAAGTTGTTTTGTGATTGGATAGGGGATCATACGGGGGAGTCAGGTCTATTATCTGATGGGGAACATTGTTTCCCCCCTCTGATCCTTGAACCGTGAGAAAAAAAAAATCGTGACATATTTCCCTCTGGCCAAAGATGCCAGTATATTATTATCTTCCTCAACATTATCAGCAACTTTTTTTCGTCGTTGTAAGCTCAGCTTGTTTAATATTTTCTCATTTAATTTGCCAATACTTTACGTAGTTCCTATTCTTATGATTTCATCTACAATCATTCGTCAGCTTCATTGTTACTATCCATGACATTTTATTGTACCATGCACATAGCTCCTATAATTTATGGTCAACATCCTTCTCTCAATCACAATGTTTTACCGAATGAGACACACGAGAAGTATGCACCGAGCAGCTACACTCTGTATCCTTCAATAATTTTTGCTATACATACTATGGACGTCGACTAAATCACGATTGGCACAAAAAGGTTTGCACCGTTAACTTGTTTTCATTATCCTATAGAGTGTGAATTCAGTGATTGGTTTATCAGTTCATGACGTCAGACTAAAGTTCTTGACACATCTTCATGCATGGGACAGGGCTACAATGCGCACTTTGTCAAGACGAACTGTCAAGTAAAAGCCGACACTCTGCTACGCCATTCTTGTCATATTCCTTCTCCTCTGCCACACACCCTTGACATCCACACATACCCACATACCCACGCACACACATATATACACACACACACACACACACACACACACACACACACGCACACACATATATATATATATATATACACACACACACACACACACACACGCACACACACACACACACACACACACACTTATATACACAAAAAAAAGAGAAACAAAAACACGAAGTCATAGAGAGTGCAGACGTCGCGCTTTTGGTTCTGGAGTGGGGAATAATGCGAATTCGCAGCCAAAATAAAAACACTGACCCCATTATTTCCGTGTTTAGATATACCCCTCCCCCCGGAAAAAAAAAGAAAAAGTAAAAAGGAAAATAGGGTCATCTGGAATACCACAAATTGTACTCTCTTCACATCGGAAGGCATGAGATTGGCTGTTCCATAAGAGCCTGGACTCTTCTGTGTCGCTTTTGTTGAGATTCATATTTCTTTCTTCCCTCGACCCCCCCCCCCCCACACCAAACCTGCCTCATTGCCACTTCAATCGTTCCTGCGTGTTCAAAGGCTTTCAACATCGATATTGTAGTCAATCGCCTCATTCACATAATAAATAACTCTTTAAATGGCATAAACAAGACCACAACCGAAATGTACAGTTTGGCTTAGTATAGAATGAGAATGCCAAAGTCGCAGTAGGCCTATAATATATACACCATAATCCTATAAATAAAAAGGTGGAGAATTGAGTAACGAAGAACACAGTAAAAGAATATACACATAGTACAATTAGCAATACTGCATTTATGACATTGCCACCATCGCATTGTATAGGCCTACACCTAAAAAAAAAAGTGCATTTCTCTAAACACACATACGGCACAGACATCCACAGGCCTCGAGACAGAGCAGTGGCGGGAAGGAGAGAGATAGGGACAGTAATACATGGAACGAAAGAAGCTGCTCTTGAAGACTTACCCTGTGATTCTGGTAAGCTGTGACAGCCGTGAACTGCGTCTCGGAGAAGATGAAACATTTGAAGTCGCGCTCGGGAGCGTTCTCGAAATCCTTCCGGCCACTTACGTGGACGACGTGGAAACGAGGTTGGTAACGATGCATCGAGTTGAGAATAATCTGAGGAGAAAATAGATTGATACGCGGAACTCATCAATTCAGTACACGTTGTACCATTTTGTTTTTGGCTATCGTAAAGTTATATATTATTAAGTAACTTCTCATTTTAAGCAACATTCAAAAGGCAAATAAGAAAAAAAATTACGTTGTCATTACATTACTGTAAGGTTCATCAAAGTTTAAACATATACATACATAGATACATACGTACGTACATACACGCACACATGTTATAGAAATAAAACAAATATAAAGGTGTTATTCAGTAAAATGCATTTAGATAAGTACATATATCTAATAATATAAGCACACTATTTATTCATGCGATATGATTTACTGTTCAGCCTTCTGGATATCCGTCTAATCCGTGTAGGCTACTTTTCTTTTCACATGTATTATAATGTTTCAAGTTCGCGTCATAATAATTCAGTGACA
The DNA here is from genome assembly GCF_040938485.1 of Diadema antillarum. NCBI lineage: Eukaryota > Metazoa > Echinodermata > Echinoidea > Diadematoida > Diadematidae > Diadema > Diadema antillarum. The sequence goes on along the minus strand of NW_027272421.1, from coordinate 198,418 downwards.
TTACATGATATTGCCATAATGTTGTCATTGTTTGCAGCACCCTTCTCTGAAGTCATTGGATATTTCATAACCATCGTTTCACAACCAATTGGAATGTGCATAAAACTCACACGATGCCGACTGATTAAGGTAACATGAATGGGTAAAGCTCTTCTTTACAAAACAACATTCTGAAGTAAGAACAAAATCTTGATTTTTCATTCCAATGTTCGAATCTGACTGACGTTGAACGAAACAATACTTAACAGTTTTGTGTAACACCGCTATTTTGTTGATTTATTTGTGGCTTGTTTGCTTGTTTGATTGTTCGTTTGTTGTGTCCACTCACGTGGCCGTTGTCGTCCAGTAAGTTGTTGGTCAGCTTGAGTTTGTCGAAGGAGACGATCTGCTTCATCCACATCGCCCCGCGGGCGGGCGAGTCCGGGTGGACGTGTATTCTCCCCGGCATCTCCGGGTCGGCCTTTCCTGCGACCAGCCAGCTGGAGCTGTGGAACGCGTAGCGATAGCGTTTGTCGTCGACCTAATGACCACAACAACAACAATCATAATGTATTGTTTTATTGACTGCGTAAAGAAATGATTGGGTTTCTAGCCATTAACTGTATACATGCAAAGGCAACAACTTTCGTAATAAATTAGTTTACTGATCTCTTTAAAACGAAAACAATCAGAAAGGGATCGGCTTATCGGATTTAAAAACAATCATTACGAAATAGCATACTAGTCGCTGTTTTCAAACAACAGCGACAACAATCACAGCAATCTTTAAATATATAAATCATAGTATTGTTCCCATAAATATTAAGAACACGTCATAATCATAAAACAGATCATAATAGAAGCCAAAACGTGATGTAATCTCACCCGTCATGACAGCATGAAAACATGATGATTTTCGACCACGGCTGAATTTAATCTTGGCAGCAACCACGTATAATGGAATGGATGTTTCTACTTCTTTTGATTTCTTTTAATTTACAAATTTTAAGTTCCTGTCAACACGTATCACTTCACTGTAAACCTTAATACTTTGTTCCGACCACTATTAATTCAATTTCAATTTTCAATTCAATACAATTAATTATTTCCATCATAAAAAAATGCATTAAAGTATGCATTGTTTTTTTTTTTGTCGGTTCATGTTATTGAGCAATTTGAAAAAAAGAAGAAGAAAAGAAATACAGATCTTAAGATATAATACAAACGTGCAGATAATTATATATGACTGTATGACTATAGTTCCATCGCTGATAGGAAATCAGTCCACTCGGCGTGATCAATATCAAAGAAAAACAAATAAAACTATAGTTAATAGATGTCAATTAAAGCCACGTAAACCCTAAGACATGTAAGATATAAAGGAATTCAAGTCAAGATTTGTTCCTTAGTTTTTGTTAATCTTGATAGAATTGACTCCCCTACATTAATATAAACATCCCTGAGTATTTAGCCCCTGCATTACGACAGAAATATTGTCTGAACATAGCGCATATACTTACCGGAACAAAATCCATCATTAGGATATACTCTGCCATTGGATCCATTCCCGAGATCTTTACCTGAAATGTTGGGAACATTCGCCTGTGAAGCAAGATAAAAGATGACACCCATGAATGTACCTGTCACGGAATTTTAGAACTAAAGTGTTAAGTCAACGGTCATTTTGCGTCTTTTGAGAAAGATGAACCTTGCATTTTTAAAGATATAAACTAACGGCATTTTAAACACCTTACGTGGTATTGGAATTAAGGCTGAATTCACGGCAATGGTCGATGCAATGAACTGGCACAGAATGATACAAAGTAATAAAAAGATCATAAAATAACCTCATTTTCACTGCAATTGGTAATGGAAATTGTCGTTCAAGTTATCGCTGAGACCATTTTTAGATCATTCACGGATTTCAATAGATCACTTATCACGGGTGCAACCACGATTTTTCATCTTCAGTGAGAATGGAATGGAGTACATCGATGTTAGGTGTGTTGGAATGTTTGTATTTGTATTCACCTGATGTGAAATACAAGTAAATGTATCATCACACTGTTTGGAGAGTGCGCTGATTTGAATAAAAGCAATTATCATTTCATTTCATTTCATTTCATTTCCACAACACATAACATTTGCATAGACACATAATAACACAAAATCATACAGTCCACAGTAACAGTCGGCGGTATTTTCGTACAGCATATGTGCATGTGTACGTGTGTGTATATGGTGTTGTTGTTGCTGCTGCTGTTTTTGTGTAATTGTTGTTGTTGTTGTTGTTGTTGTTGTTGTTGTTGTTGTTGTTGTTGTTGTATGAATGTCTAGTTAATGCATCCAGTCTGGTCTTAATCTCCGTTATTTTTACTGTGACCTTTCAGGTGTAGCGTGACTCAACGCACACCGTACACAAGATGAGGAGATTGATGCGACACGAAGTGCGTCAATTAGTCATCAATCGCAAGTGCTTGAAAATTAGTGACAGAATCAACATGAAGTCCCAACTGGTAAGGTAAACTGCACACCTAATACGCACAATTATACACGTCCGAGAATTCATAATCTTGGTGTTTCTCCCCCCTCCCATATCTCTTTATCACTTCCGCACTCCTCCTTGAACGTCGCAGTCTAATCACGACGTTAAAACAAAATGGCGCAAGTTTTCTCGCTACATTGCGAGTTTGGACAACCCTTCGTAAACAACAAACCTCGAGTTTGTTTTTGACACTGTCATGTTGATGGAAAATTATTGCTCAACATATCAGTTTTATCCCTTACCTCGAGCACTCCCACATTAAGAAGCAAACATCAATGAAAAGTGCTTCTGAGGTATTTTTGCAACTTCGCCATTGCATGCATCAACTGACGTACAGGCATCTTAAGTTTCTCTCAAACGCTTGTTTGTGCAAGCTACATTCCGACAACAAACCTTGTATATATTCGACAATTCATCATTTCACATTCAAGGAGTAACTCGGTCAACCCCGGACTGCCAAGTTCTCTTCCGCGCCGTGCAGTTTACCCGGGGACATATTGGACCTGTCGTCTGCAAGTTATATTTACGCGCGAAAACACTTGCACCCAAAAGTTGACAACAAATTTGTCAACGTCAGATATCGGTGAGACTGTGCATTGTCAAAATGACGTATTCGAGCGGTCCGAATCGGGGTAATATACAATACGTGTGTTTCTTTTTCTCGCTCGCTGTCCCCCTTCCCTCTCGGATCTTAAATGCGATGGTTGGCCAACTTGACACATTGTGGCGTATAACCATCTCATATTTCTCATCGACTTTGTGACCTTATACGAATTTGTCAGCCCCGAGGTCAATTACATGTACTGAACGGTACTGACAGCATAATTATATGACAGAAAGTTTTTTTCCCCTCTTTCAGCACTGACAGTTTATAGAAGTAGAAACATTCTGTTCCTCGTTTCATTTTTGGAATAATCATTAACCAGTTTCACTCCAACATCCTGCTTGTTCTATGTCTAGAATTGACGTCCTCGATGTTGGAGGGATAAGTCCTGATCAGTGGACAACATCATTTCAAATATTCGAATATTTCTTATTCTGCGTGATTATATCTTTAAAAACGAGCAACTTATACTTCACACAAGACTAAAGGATTTTCATAGGCCATAAATACTTTCACTTTTAAATCTGGCGGCAAAAACAGAGTCCGTGATTTCAGACTGGACATCTCATGCTAGAATGTACTAAAAAAAATTTACTGTTGTTACTTCGTCAGATGATACAAAGAACGAATTTAGTGAAATGATTTCGGCTGAACTCGAATAAGATGACAAGAGAAAATATAGGGCAAATGAGTAAAGCTAACAAACTTCGGTTTCAATTAAGAAAAAAAAAAAGCCCATGTAATAATTATTAGTATATCTTAATATTTCAAAATCTTAAAAACAGATGATTTAGAGTTCCTGACTTCACTGGAATGTAAACATCAGAACATGCGAAGTTAGTTATGTTCATCTTCAGAAAGACCTACCAATGCGACATAAAGTTCACATGAGTTGCATAAATAATTATTATTCTCATGGCATGTAAAGAATTCTCATAACATAATACGAATGCCTATTGCTCAGTTATTTTCGCAATTCTACATATTGTATTGCAGGAGAAAGTGCTGTGGACAATCACCAATATCTCTATAGCACTGTATTCAAAATCATATTCTTTAATATACGCCTAACACTCCAGTATATCTACATTCTCCATCTATCTACTTATATAGTACACACGTTTAGACACGTATATCGTGAGATATAAACTTATCTCTATCTGGCATCCCGTATCTATCAAACGATTTCAAGATGTTATCTGTTCGATATTACGGGGTAGCGATTCACGTCCGATTTGGTTAAAGGCATTGATGTGAATATCATGTCGCATTCCCATGAAACCCCCTTCACCCCCTCACAATTATCATCTTTTCCAAGAGTTTCAAACCCCAGATTTTTTTTTCGAAATATGCCATATGTATAATTTATCATCAGATTCTTGTATGAATCACAAAGAAAAGGAATAAAAGGAGAAAGTGAGAGAAAGGGGGAGGGGGAGGGGGGGGGGGAGAAAGTGAGGAAGTATGTAGGCGAAAAAGAATATGCTCGTACAATTACTAGTAATTACTGGGCAAAATTTGAGGCGTTATCATCCGCCATCTACAGCGCGCACCAACGATGCCCGGCTGCCGATACTCCGGGGTTCGCCTCAGGCAAAATATGACCTCAGGTTCCGCTAGCACCCGCGGGCATGTCAGTGATGTGCAATGGTCATGGAGGAAACAGGCAACTTGTATCAATCTCAAGTATTTCCTCTAAAAGAAGAAGAAAAAAAAATCATTTCACTCTTACGCCATTCATTCCTGGGCTTGTTATCTATTTTATTCTTAAATGAATCTATACTTGTGAATCAGAATTCAATGGTTTTTCGCTGCTATGACGCTATAGGTCTGTTGGGAGAAGCGTAATTGCACGGTTACATTGTGACACGCGACTGCCGCAACTGTTGGCTGCTCTGAACGCTGACTCTAATCGATCAAGCACGTGATTACTATGATTCACCAATCATGGAATGCAATAAGCGCGCAAGGGTAAATCAATAGAGAACTACTCACTATTTCTCTTCCTGAAGTCTGTAGATGGCAATCAAATGGGATAAATTTCTGTCTTGTATTTAAATTTTCTACTCACTTTTCACGCATTTGTGTTTTTGTTATTTTGTTTTTACACTGCATGAAAGATGTTTTCATAATGGCAAAAAAAAAAATGCGTGCGTCGCCTGTATACTGGAAGCATTACAACCTGTAATGGTAAACAGTTAATTTCATGAAACTCGTTAGCGCAATAAGACAGTTCAAAGTTACGAAATAACCTTTCTCTTTTTCTCTCAGTTGGTTAGGCCCTTCATTCATTTTCAAAGCGACAATATGCATAAGCTTGCCCGACATGACAATTCATAGAATTCATCGGTCATGTTCAAACAAAATCAATGATGCGCATGCCTAAACTAGATGACCAGAATGGTCCATCAATTAACACTCGGGAAAGGCGTCAATCTCATCATATTTTGCATTGAATACATTAACAATCTTTTTCTATTGTCTATTGCCAAATATCACCTTGGCTGTCAGGCGGATGTGCTGGCAAGCACCATTCATGATGATTTCTTGAATAATCAGTACATTTAATACAGATTTTTGTCTCAGTGAAGTTAAGAGCCATGAAACATGCCGTGTTGGTACAAATGACCTTTTTCTAGAAGCTCATGTGCAAAGTGGAACCCCGAACTGCCTTGTGGAGTCGAAGGAATCGCATGGCAGAGAGAGCGACGTGCAAAACGCGCAGGCACGAACCCATGTAGCCGTTGCCATTCCTGAATACCGCAAGTTGCGTCCTATTCATTCCCGCCTACCGATTTCGCTGCGACAATGATGACATTTTCGCCAGTATTTGACAGCATTCATGAGGCAGACAAGGGGATAATACCCGGCTGTCAGCGGGATCAAAAACTTGAAGCACTCAGCCAACGAGTGATTGAACTATTCGCTATCGGGTTGAGCGAAAAGTGCAAGGCAGTTTAGGCGCTATAAATATAGCGGGATGCCTCCACATTTTTTTTTTCCTTTCTTTTATGAGTGGCGACTCGGATCGTATACAACGCACCAGTCTGTGCGCATGCGTACGCGCGCGGGTCGTGAAAATCGTGTCAGAAATTAGCCGACAGATGCTGCATACAGATTTGGAAAATACATCGTGAGAATGTGTGGGATTTGATGTGCCCGTACTTTCAAAATTCCCCAACATTTTTTTGCAACGTATTCCTTCACATTCAGCGTACATTACACAAGTTCTAGTGGCTTCACTGTGCATCGTTTCTCATTATCTACTACCTCACATCGATAACACTCGACCAATCGCCAACTGTTTGTATGTAATAATGTCACCTGTTTGAAAAAAAAAAACTGTTGCAATGAATCAAGAGCTGATGCGTTTATCCTCGCTTTTTAATATACCTTCTAAATGGATATCATAATTGTGAACGCAGAAAAAAAAATACATATAACGGGCGAAAGACGGGGGGAGGGGCAGAGGTATGGGAGGGGAGGAGGGGAGAAGGGGTGGAAGGGAATAACGGATATCATTACCCCATGCAGTACTATCCAGTTATCTATTTACGATACCAGCACAGTGTTTGATGTCGACATAATATAGTTACGTAGTTACCGAGCAAAATCTGTATAGGTTTCCTATCTGTTTAGGAGGGCATAAAACGAGGTATTACGGACAAGTACATTAGAGGCCAAAGACTTTCTCATTCTCCTGCAAGATGCAGAAACTTGTGTCAGATTATGTTCGTTTCTAGATTTCGTTTAAATGTTATTTTTTTCCACGTATAAGTGCTGCTACCAAAATATCGGAGTTTTAATAGCACGCGGCATCTGCCGTGATATGTTTGTCGTCCCGTTGTAAAAGTAAATGATTGGCTTACACTTGAGACAGAATGGAGCATTTTGCATCTAGCGATGTAACACAACCTGACTTCTTGGACATAGTAATGAATAACATCCTTTCGCTTGGTTTAATTGGAGGACGGCTCTCTTCAAATACCGCAACCACCCCATCAGTACGTAAGTAGTAGGCCTACACCGTATGTGATGTGGTTGCGCTGACCGAATTAATAATTGAACACTATACAAAGGCCTATATAGTATAGGAGCTTACGTGACGCTGAGTCTGAAACAGCAATAGTTTCTCAGTTTCCGACTATAGTAGTTTTTAAAACTGTTTCTACGGTAGAGTTGAAAGAGAATGACAGCGACTTTTTCACAATAAGCGTATCGTGCCAAATCTGGTACAGCTGACGAATACGAGCAGAAATCCGGTAAAATGTCGATACGCGGACTATTGAAACTAAATTGATGGGAAATGCGTTAAAAAATTACTCAACTCCATATTTCAACAAAGCTGAATGAAAAAAAAAAATGAATAAGACATTATCCAAATTGAAGAGTGATTTTGTGCACATGAGAAGGAAATCGACATAAATGTCAATAAAAATAGAGGCCGCCGAAACTATCGGCAACTCCGACAGATTGATAGAACACATCCGAAGAAAGATAATAAAAAAAGTAGAGAGTTCCAGCAAAATCTAGACGAAACTGATGACCTGTCAGGAACAATAAATTTCACGAAAAAAAAGTGTCCCACATAGTAGTCATGGTAGTTTCCTCCTCCTCCTTATTGCATTCATCACCTTCAATTTATTGTAGAAATATAATTAACGGTTCAAACTGTCAGTTTGGGATTATAAACCATTATGTTGGTATACGGTATGCCGATGTATGGATAATGAAGTTGTATGGAAATAAAACTTTTTGAATTTGAATTTGAATTTGAATTTGAAATTGTATCATCGATAACTGTGTCAATCGATGAAACTTTATATACGATATCTTTCGCCATCATGCTTGATGATTTCGGTTGTCCGGCATGGACTTTGTTCTGGTCAGTGTTTGTCGGCGTCAACGTCCGAGATGCATTGTGACTGCGATGACCACGCTGCCGGAACTCTGACACTCCGCATTTCCCGCCTTAACAAATTAGAGCGATGACAAATATCGTCTGCAGCGTCCGCAACTGCTCAGAAGCCAATGTTGTGTATATACACACAAAGAGAGTCACCCCGCCAATAAATAATTATCGGTCACCCCTGGATAATTACATTACACACTGAATTAATTGATCGTGATTGCACAACACCGCAAATAAAAAAAAAAAGCTAGAGTATAGGACCGCTAATTGTGGCAGAGCATGCAGTATTTTGACGAATCACGAGGTTTGAAAATAACCGCTAAGCAGACCATGTCAACTGATCAATCTACAAAGTGATGGTACATGGGGGTGGAGTGAAAAAGTGTTAAGCACTGTATCACTTCAAGCAAGATCATGATTGAGTATGTCATACTAGAATGTCTACATCTCAAGAACAACGGGATATCGATCTTTGGGTAGGTATGAATCAAATCAGTCTAGAATAGAATTCACATTAAAATTCAATAGAATTCATAAATGTGGGTAAACATCGGGTGATGGCAAGGAGATATTTTGTTCTAGAAATCTAGCCCGATTTTTACCGTATCGTTTCTTCTTTACCTCCTTTCGCCCTTCTCCGCATTTTCGTCAACTTTCACTCGTTCTTGCTTGTTTTTTCTTTTTGCAAATCATCGTTGGAAAAAAATGGTCGTATCTTTCTGCGTCCCCTAACTTCAATTGTCGACGTAATTTATAGACCCGAGACTAATGTTTCCGATTGATTACGTAAGATTGTGACAATATCTCTGAAGTGATCACACATGTGCTGGGCTTTCCCGCGCTGACACGTTTACGATGCACTTCGAAGTCGGTAATTATCTAAAGGGTTAATGATCGACTTTAAAAATAAAAATGTTGCATGCAAGTAAAAAAAAAAAAAGAAGTAAAACTTATAATGATGCATGCAGGTGTCTGCGGTCCCAATTTTGTTCCCATAATTACGCAGATATTAAACTTCGGAGGTCTATTTTTGAGAACTTCGTTTGTTTGGGGCAGAAGGTTTTTATTTCTTTTCTTTCTTTCTCTTTTTCTTCACTCTTAATTCTCTTTTTTTTCCCGCTGAATGTTAAGCTCTGAACGACAACAGGAAAAAGAAGGTGATTTACGATTGGTAATGAGGACGAGTTTTTGTTTGCCTTTCATAATGAAATATAGGGAAGTGAGGCACTCATGATATAAGTGTTGGGCGACGACAGATCCTACACAGAACCCGTGAACATCCGCCCACTTAATGAGCAATGAATGAATGTCTACATACCACTTATGGAGCGCAGACTTATTATATTTCGTCACCCATTCTCATTCAACCGGTGAATCGATGTGGAGGATTCGGCAGTTCGCAAAAACCCTTCACTTTTAACGAGAGATGGAGCGGGCTCCATCGAATTCAAATGTAATTGATTACAATTCCAATTGTAAAACAGAATCATTACTTTCGTTCTTGTAAATTAAATTGCCAGTATGTTGGATAATATCTTCGTAGCTAAGTATCGATCTTGTAGCTAAGTATCGATACACTTCGGTGTCATCATAAATAATCATTAAGGCGATTAGGTGATGAATACTAGCATCCTCACCATAAGATACCCATCACCGTGGAACGAATAATACGAGAATGTAATTATTGTACTCTATTTAAATCTATTATGACTTTTATTACAAATGATGATATTACTGCACTGCAGTGACCTAAATTTTGTATCATTATGTCGTATTCGTGCTTCAAAAATAGCAAAATCATTGCTTTTTGGTCAGAAGGCCCTATACGACACATGCTTTGTTGTGGCAATACCGCCATGACCGCACTGTACCAATACTCTTGTCGGTGCCGTTGATGGATATTATCACACTATTACTAATATTGTCATCATCATTCATCAATACTGCACTAAATACTGCTGTTGCCGCTACTACTACTACTACTACTACTACTAAGTACTACTACTACTACTACTACTACTACTACTACTACTACTACATTACTAGTAGTAAGATAGTGCTACTACTGCTTACACTACACGTCAATACGGAGTAACCCAACAAAACACAAACATGGAAACAGAATCCATGTGACTCTTCTTTGAAAACAACAGCTGACGAACTCGCTTGAAGCCTAGAGCTGATGGGCACATCATTGCAGTCCGCGCGTCGATCGCTTGCCAAGCCCAGACGACACGACACGGTAATCAGACATTTTTTCCACTGACGTCATAGTTTTCTTAACTCGTAGACGTCGCCGCCGCCGTATGTTTGAGGCCACCATACACAGGGGGACCCTCTTGCGGGTCGATATCCTCGCCCCTTTTCCGCCCAGCTACCATGAATGTTCACTGTTGGCGAGGCCACGCGCGTATTAAAGATTCCCGGATGTTCACCTGTTGTGTGTTTACCGATAGGCCAATTAAATTGTCACGGGTCATTAATATAACTGTCTTCATTACGCAGGAGGAGCACGAGTAGTCATTGAGAAAAGTTTAGAACGCAGTAAAAAAAACCCCTCCTCATTGAAATCTCATTTTGCTTTTGAAGGTTTGTGAAGTAGACAATATTGTGTTTGGCATGATTAATGTCCCTAGTGTATACTATTCAAAGAACTACAATCGTTGTTTTTACATGGCGGTGTAAACAAGATCAAAAGTACCACAACGATCTTTCATCACAGTGATATTGAGTCCAATATAATATGAGATTTATAAATGTGTATTAGCGTTGGCTAGACAATGATAGGGTGAAGACAATAACCCCAAAACTACCTGTACAATGATCTTTTGAAGTGTCCGCATACATATTACTCGAAAGATCGCTTCAAAATCAGATACATGCATCAACTCAGTAGTGACGTTGTGGTGGTTTTAGGGATATGAAATACAAAAAAGTACGAAAATTTTACACGTTTTGCCAGAAAAATCAAATACAGAAAGTATAGATATTGTGATGATGTCATGATCGCACAAGTTTTGTATTTTTTTTTCTGGGAAATAAAACTTTACTATATCAATGTTTCGCTTTAAATTTAAATTCAAGAAGAAGAATTGTCATCCTCCACATCGAATTAATCTGGAGTGGTATCGAATTACTGTCGGTGACCTTGAAGGGAACTAAAATTGTGATTTGGGTATAATTGACGAGGAAAAAATAATTTCATGTTGCTTTTATACAATAGACAAGGTAATGGCATTCTTAATGCTGTAATTTGTAACTTTTTTTTTTCCGTACGCACCACGGTTACATGGGACAAAATGTACATCAACCTGAAAACAGATCATAGAAACATATTAAGAAACGGCTGAGATGACCCTCTGAAAGTCTGCTTTCTGCAAAGCGTCTCTCATGTTGTAAACAAGCACTTAACATTACTCACATTACATTGATACGGTGAGCCTCTCCTTGCCTTTTTTTTTCTGGCCTCGACACACTCACTCTCTCCCTTTCTATCTCTCTGTTTTCCCCTCCTTTCTCACTTTCTCTGGCAAACTGAGCGAACTTTTTTGAGTCATCACGCCACGACTCCGGGTATGCGATTCGCTCTCTGATGATCTTTAAATTGAGACAGATCGCAGCTTACGGACGAACAGCTGATGCGACGTTTGATCGTCCAGACGGTGCGGGCATCTCCACAGATAGATCACTCGTCGCTTCCCGCCTAAACGATTTCTACCTCTCTCGAATCCAGTCTGAATAAGCCATTGTCCGGTGACCTACGTTCAATAGCGCTGACCCCTTTTATCTATTTCGTTACCAGCATCCCAGCGAGGTGTCTCTTTCCACCTCTCTCAGCGTGCATCCCATCGAAAGCATCAAATTCCTTTGTGAGATAAAAAAGAAAATACCTGCGTAACCAAGGAGGTACAGTGTGCAAGCCTAGTACCTCTTTGGCGCCACTATTACCTTCATGCACACTATGGAGCTATAACACAAACGCACAGACCATACCGATAGGTAGTGCAGTAATGAAGTTCAAGCGGTTAAGTGGACTAGGAGCCAGAATATAGAATCGGTTCGAAGCCTAGCTCTGATACCTCTGACCAGGGAGGTGGCCAGCGTTTGCCGCATTCGCAAATTTTGAAATGTGTCTCAAAGATTCGATTCTCATGATTTAATCTTAACTCTGGGGTCACAGTCCATGTCAGTTAAACCATCATATCTCATTATTCGGCCGTGCCGATAAATGGAAGGCTTGATATTACTGAATGACCTTCATTGCTGCACTGACAAAAAAAAAAGAGCCAAACTTCCTGGGTACAACTTTGGCGAAAAACAGTGAATTCTTAATGAAAAGCTCATTATATAGCGCCATAAAAATATGCCATCCCCCCCCCCCCCAGAAAAAAAAAAAATAAGCATAGCAACATTTGAAATGATGTAAGAACTGATACACCTCCGCAACTCGAGTTGTGTTTGACCAAACCCAAACAGAACGTGGATCTATGTAGGGTATATTTGCATCCTATCACCCCCTCATTTTTGACTTCAGTCCATCATTTTCTATCAATTATCCATAAATCAGCTTTGACAAAATTTAGCCGAATGTAGTTATATACTTCTTCACAAATACACTGTGAACATAATGAAACTTCAGAAGTTATTTACTTACACCTTTCTCCCCTTGGCCTTAACTAAGATTTTGCCCAAAATGAAACAAAGTCGATGTCACGTATTCAAGCATCAAGTTCTTCAAAATGATGTCAAATATATCTTGATTTATTGCAAAATTAATAAGACAGCCACATTTGAACCTTCCACACGTTCATTCCCGAATTTTCATACCTCCCCACAAATCTCATCGCATGAATAGTCATAATAATATAACAGCAATCCCGCGCCAAACAAATACAAAACTCTCACAGGTAATGTACCGACTAAACATTAAAATCTTCAAACGACAAACAAACAAACAAACAAATAAAGTTGTTAATTAACAAACAAACAGGCAAATAGAGTGCTGTCCTGTGACCCAGAGCGTCATTGGATCCCTTTATCTATGTCTTCTGCAATGTTCCAAAATAGATTATTCTTAACTCATCGATTCCTTCCGTTGACAAGGAAAAATTCGCGAACAGTCACATGCATATCCGGCACTGATGTCCATGCCCACACATTCTTAATCAATGGTGAGAATGGGTTAAGCAGCTATCGAGACAAATGCACCACGTATTCTCATTCTTATACATATCTGGGTGTTCTTTTTTTTTTCGTCAAGCACCAGGGCGTAAAACGTATATATACGTCATCTCTTTGACGGAGTGAAAATTGAAAATCGTTGCCGTAGTGTAATGGCAGTAAAGCGAGTGTCGAAGTAATTGTAAGAGATGAGTCATCGCTTTAAAGGGGATGGCTAGTAACTGATCAGTGGGAATCAGTGAGAATGCTTGAGGATGATTGTTCCAATCCTTGTGGGATTCATTTAAGAGTACACTATATATCTATTCTTGTGTGAAAATTATTTGCTTCAGAATGGTCTCCTATTCAAGTAATGTGCAGTTTAATGTTTCCAGGTAAGCGTCCCTGGTCAGTGACGGGGCATTAATCTGCACATCACTTGAATATGAGACCGTTTTGAAGCAAATAATTTTCACACAACAGTAGATATATAATGTACTCTTAAATAAATCCCACAAGGATTGGAACAATCATCCCTCAGCATTCCCACCGACTCCCACTGATCTGTTACTAGCCATCCCCTTTAAAGGCAGACGACATTCTCTCGAGATCCTCAGAAAAAAAAAAAGTTAAATATGAACGCAGTGACATGTATGCAGCCTTTATAGTCACGGATAGTAAAAATCTCGTGGTATACCTACAAGAAACGAAACAATTTCTACCTGTCAGTCCCGCATACTGATATCCGTGGAGGTGTCTATCTCCTGTAAGATGTTTGATGGTAAAAAATGTTCATTTTTTTTCTCGATATCTAGTGTCATGTCACATCCTCGTAACTAATTCAGAAATTCAGACTAGAAATCTAACGAAATCGAACTTTTCCATCAAATAAAAGTGCAGCCATTTTTCTATCATTAGAAAACTCGCCATGATCGGAAACAAATTAATCAACTAAATTCCAGTCTCCTGACCCTATAATAATGTTCAATCAAGAAGATTTGCCTAAAAGGGTTTCCCGACGTTGGGAAAACAATCATGTTTCATTTTTTGGATTGTATGTCACCGAGTTTCACTTTGGCAAGATAGATAGATAGATAAATAGATAGATAGATAGATAGATAGATAGATAGATAGATAGATAGATAGAGATGAATAGAACTATAGATAGACAGAGAGAAAGAGAAGAGCGATTACGTCAAATGTGACGTGAAATATGAAAAAACATGCATGGTGCAGTCACAGATCGGACAAACATATCATTATCCGTCTCAATACTTCAGCATAATAGAGAACTGAATCTGCCTATGTTTATTTCAATTACCACTGACAGGACACCCTTGAGCTTTACTATAAGATGAGGGTCAATTTGTGTCTTACAAGTTTACAAAAGTCGCATTAAAGAAAATGGCAGATTGATAATCATGGCGATTGTCTGCAAAAAGAAAAGAAAAGAAAAAGATGTGTGTTACAGTATAGAGCTTGGACGGTACTCATGCAAGAAAATCCGACTGAGCTGTGAACATCATGCTGACGCATTCTGTTTGTATGGTGTTAGCTGGGAGAAACTTATATTATATGAGAAGAGTCCTGATGGATTTCACACGAGACTCCGGCAGATGGTAAATATTGCGCCCTCCACACTCCATCGCAAATTGATGTTGTTCTTCCAGCGTTTAAGCCCAATCCTTCTTCACCTGTTCCCACAGTGTCAAGACCAATGTCAGTCGCTTAATAGATTCCCCTCCCCCTTTTCCTCCTCCTTACCCCCCCCATCTCTCTATTTTCTCTCCCCTCTCTTCCCTTTTGAATATTCCATCTTTCTCCAGCCTTTATATTCCTTCCTTTTTCTCAATGGGCAAACTATCGTCATCCAACGTGCGGTGTCAAGGCTTGGTGAGTTGGCAATACGTGATTTCGTATGTTTCGTTTTTTTAGTATTTCTTTATATCTTCAATTTCTTTCGTTATTTTCGTAGGGTGGAAGGAAGGGAGGAGGATGGGTGTTTGCCTTAATCAGATGACATTTTGCAGCTTTCGAAGATAACCTATAGCATAATATGTCACTGATGGCAATGACCTGGCCACGACTTGTCTCGTTATATTGAATATTATTATTATAACCTACTCGACTGTATTAATTAATTTCGTAACATTTACATGTAGTTACATCATACACATCTGTATGCTACAATGAAATCATCATTGATGAAAATGGAATAACTGCCGTCGGAAATAATCTATCACCCTGATTCGCGAAAAGTCAGACAATGAAACTGCTGAAGCATCCTTTTGTTATCTCTATATATTTTGTTCTAAATAATTTCATAAGTATAGTATGTCCACATGAGTGAGGATGTTCAGCGTGAAATTGCAAAAGTCTTGCAAGAGTGACACGTCTGTTTTCATCCCTTTTCATGAAATTGCCAATGTCATGACGACACGCCCATGCCGAAAGCTCCTCTCCAAATCCACACATGATGAACTGCCTTGAGTGGTTGTATGTATTATTATTGTGGTCGCGATGGCGGCTTTCTCCTTTGACCAGCCCCCCGTGAAGCCGGTGTGTCACCCTCCGCTTCCCCGGCTCCATCATCATCGCATTCTCGTCCGGCGCTCCACGACGAGCGACTGGACTCGAACGAATTCGTTGCCGCCAATGCTTTTATTCTTTCCTTCTCGTCCGTGTACACGTGCGGAATATTTGAACGTAAGTTATGTATACCAATGGCTTGGAGGTGTGTTGTAGCTCCATGGTATACACCCATGAAGCTACCGAAGCCGCCATGAAGCTACTGAAGCTATTGTAGTTCCATGGTAAGAATACCTATCATGCCTATGAAGCTATTGTAGTTCCATGGTAAAATACCTATAAAGCTATTGTAGTTCCATGGTAAGAATACCTTTGAAGCTATTGTATTTGCATGGTAAAATACCTATGAAGCTATTGTAGTTCCATGGTAAGATATGAAGCTATTATAGTTCCATGGTAAAATACCTATGAAGCTATTGTAGTTCCATGGTAATTGGTATACCTAAGTACTAAGGGAGTATCCAAACCAATCTGGAACATGCCGTCCCTCAATACTTGGAAACTCTTCCTCTCGGTTCTTTGAATTCATCTAAATCCTGAAATGCCTCCTTTAGCGTGGATCTTACTCGCACTCATTCATATTTTGATATTTCGATATTATATTGTCAACAAGTAAATTGTTTCAATTTCTTGACATGACAGTGATAATTCTGGGGGATAATTTTCTGTGGACTTGCTAATCTGAACTCGGGTTCTGTAAGTCAAATTCGGTGTGCAAACGAGTATCATTATAGTACCAACCCTCCATTGGAGAAATTGTCGGTCTCACTTGTACATGTAAGCTATTGGAAGTCTTTTCGTTTCGCGTCTGCTGAGGAATCGTAACAAGAACAAGAAGACAAAGACAGAACTGGGACAAATAGAACAGAATACAAGAATGTATGAAGCGAAGAAATGTCAACATGCCAAGGACTGGCGGGAGATGTTCTAGCTTGCCACTCTGTACAGTTATATATTCAAATCATTTGCCATCTACTAATTCCTCAATATACATGCTAATATTAGTCAAATATTTCAACTTGTACCGACAAGTTCAAAGGCTAAAGCTAACCAAACAATCTGACGGACAACCGCGCGCTTTGAGATTGCACTCGCCAATATGCAGTCATGGAAGCGCGCGCGTATACAGATCAACGTCACTCTGCAATTTCCAATATCGAATTAATTATCCGAATTATTCCACACGGTGCATTCAATCCAATACCGACTACCCGGAGTGGGTCGCAATTCCACTAACCGACTTTCTCCCCTTGCTAAAATAAATACGAACCGGAGAGCGCCTTTACGGCACAAAGCTTGGGCAAACATTCGGGTAAAACCAGACATACGGTTTCTCGGTTCCAAAAGAAGCTGTTTCGGACATAGTATCGATTTGGCAGTCATCCCCTAAGACGGGGCTTTTCCTGTATGCGAGTGTCGAATTTAATTTGATGAGATGACGGTTCTCGCCCAATTATTTGGAGTCAGGATTTTCTTCAAAGTCCTTTTGGTACAGCAAGAAGTCTCTCGACCTTTTCGGAGTCTGATCCATGAAAGTGCATCTCGAAATATACGAAATATTACACAGCAAGGCAAGTCGAATTCACGGATATTATGCATGATATCATAACGGTAAAAGTCACGTGCGAACACAGAAAGCCAATATTTTTGGTTGAGATTTTACAGTATATAGCATCTCTTTATATACAGTGTGATAGTAGAAATGTTATTCATTATGATGGTCTCGTCGTGATGCAGTCAACACCCAGGGACGTCGAATACATACAAAATATAATGCCCATTTACAAACATTAATATATCTATATCTCCTTACAGTTATATGTAATCATACTATACAAACATATCATACTATACAAACATATCATAATATATAAATTATGTCTGATTATATATATATTTCATATATAGAAAGATATCAAGAGGTGAAAAACTTAAAATTGAATTAAAAACTTAAATAAAAGGGAGAATAATACATGTAGTGCCACTTCCTCAGCAGTGCTTCGAAAGGTGAAGATGCGCATTATAAAGGTATACATTATTTTCATCCTTTTCTTTTGTCTTTGGCTAATATTTCATATTGGCCTACATACACAATATACCTAAAACTTAATGCATATAAAATGTTCCCTGTCTTTTCGTATTGCCACAGCTCATTTCTTGGGGGGGGGGGGGGGTAACTTGCAGATCAAGGCCAAGGCTGTAGAGGCGTTCTCCGATTTTGCTTCACCCCCCCCCCCCTCCTCCTCCCTGCTCCAAGTCTAACTTGCGTGATATTCCGAGAAAAGAGTGAAATAAGAGCAAAGATCGGT
Source organism: Diadema antillarum (assembly GCF_040938485.1). Taxonomy (NCBI): domain Eukaryota; kingdom Metazoa; phylum Echinodermata; class Echinoidea; order Diadematoida; family Diadematidae; genus Diadema; species Diadema antillarum. The sequence goes on along the minus strand of NW_027272421.1, from coordinate 180,320 downwards.
ACGGATCAGAAGTCCCCGACGTGTGGGCACGCGGTATCATCCGTTGAAATTGACGAGATCAGTGTCTGACCATGGGCACTGGGGCCACACGTTGTAGCCGAGCGTAATCTCTACCCGTGAAATTTTTCCTCCCCTTTTTTCTTCATCATATTTTGAAAATTAAAAAAAGAAAAAGTTAATCTCAAGACGTGATAATGTCATTAATCACACTGCATCGCCTGGATTATGACGTGAGAAGAGAAAGAAGCACGCCGTAGATTACGTTCAAACAAAAATTAGAGACAACAGCGGGGAAATGTTGGCGATAGAGAGCCTTGGTAATCATACCTTGGAACAGTGCCATCAGAAAATAACTCAGTTCTTGAAAGAAGACAACCGCACTCAATTATACAGCATGAATTCTCATTCCAATATAATTATTTACGGAAGCAAAATTTGACTGGGTGTAATAAAGTGTTCTTGCTGAAATTCGTGCTGAAACATACAGTTGTGTGTACATGCATAAGCAACGTATACTAAAACTGCATTTTGAGCAAACATATCTCAATTCATCTGCATTAACAGACAACGAGGATCTTTATAGTGTTTATGTGTACTTCTACAATCGCAGTTTATACATCACAAATCTCTTCAAATTAATATGCCATTGATTACCTATTTCATACATCACTCAATTAAGTTGACGATAGACAAGACCAGTGCAATTTTAGTAAGTTCAATTTCAAAATGTGTTTGGAACATCACATCTCAAAACAATTTGAATTTTATGAGTTGGAATGAATTAAATATGCACTTTGTAAGCTTCAAGGCTTCACAACTGCACCATAAAATATCATTCTAAACTCTTTTTTTTTCCTGAAAGGCTAATAAAGCAAATCAAAACTTCTGGTCATAAACTTGATTTAAACAAAAATCTTGAAATCTTACTTAAGTATCTTGAAAGATCGATTGGTGGTTATGGATTTATGTACATGTATGTATGTGTACATCAGTCAGTATGTGGTACAAGAGCAATGATGAGCAGTATTACTGCGATGTGACGACCCCTCCCCTTCCCAAGCAGCTTCGCTGTCATGTGCTGGTTAATGTGAAACATTAATGAGATGTCTGATTTCAGAAAAAGCTCGCACCGGCGGCGAGTGTAAACACACGGTAAACGTCGGCTGGCTGCAATAATTAAACTAAATATCGCACAATGACGTAAACAGTTGGCCTTAATCCATCAACATTACGGCAGTCGATTTACAGAACGACCCGACAGCATGGCCGTTTTGGGCCCCACGTGAAAGCTAGCTTTCTACATACGTCGCCACTCCTCTTCTCCTAGAAGTGTTGAATGTGCTCTCAATACAAATGATGAAAAAAATGACTCAAATTTTACTTGAGATACTACGGTTCGTCTCATTCTAACAAGTACTGTAATTCAAAATTCGTTACAGATTGCTGGAACAAAAGGAGATGTGTTTTTTTTTCCCTGTAAAATCAAATTACAAATGTCTAAAAAGGTACTAGAAGACCATGATTATGAACTTGTACAAGAAAATCTTGTATCTAAACCTGCTTTAGCATCTCGATTATTATCGAGTTCATTTTATATTAGACGAAAATGTTTCGATGCACTCTGAAGAGCTAGCCACTATTACAAGAACAATTTTCACCAATGGGTTTTCTGCAGTGGAACCTCTCCGCAATGCACGTCGACAAAGACGTTGTCATTTCAAATGTATTACAAATACTTTGAAGGGAGCCAATGGCGTGAGGAACATGATGGTAAGTTTATAAATATCATAATCATGAAAATATTATGATACTATATCAATACGAAAACCCTTCAGTGCACGACATATTTTGCCTAGTAGGATCTATACTTAGCTGCACATTTCTAACACAGAATACACTGCACATAAACTGAAAAGTACATTCTAAGGAGAAAAATATTGTCCTAGGACCAGATTAAGGATGAGCGATGAATGGAAATGACAGTGTAGAAGGCTCACAGACTTGGTATCTCTTATGCGCCAGCTAGACGGCAGAAAGGAGTAAAGTGCTTTCGTTACGAAATAGTGCGATGTTGCTCAAATTCTGTGAGCGTCTAACTGATTTTTTCCCTGATCAATTCACCGATTTTCATCGATTGATCACTCGTTCCATTCCGACATGACTTGAGGTGTGCGTGCGTGAGCCCACCACCCTCTCGGCACTTCTCTCGACCCGAGCTGGTATTCGCTCGTCAGCAATGGATGATGGGGAAAGAAGATGAAGAATGGGGCTGACGATAGAGTGGCAGCAAAGGGGATCTCACCGAACATGTTCGAGGTCGCGAATGGGTGTACACAAGAAAACAAAATTCGCCACGGATGCGTGGCAGGGAGGCGCGTCATCGCACGTCGATGCTCGGGTCGTCCTCCCGACATTAACCCCTACTGTCTCGAAGAATCTGCTCGTAAGTGTTTTCCACCCGGCAGTTCCTGATCTTCTAAATTCCCTGGGTCGTCACTGTGAACTTGAATTCCTTGCTTGCGCCTATATTGACACCAGGGCTGTTAACAATTCACAAGTCAAAATCCCGGGGATTCCAAAGAGCAACCAGGGAGCTTATCATGCGTTACATGCATCTCGCGAAGCAAAAATTATTACTAGGGACAAAATATCCCCTCAAGCAAGGCAATCAAACAAAAATGAAACGACAATTGCACTGTAACATATTCGCTGAAGATTGGTGATATATATACCTTAATTAATTTCTTGAAAGTCAGACTACCGGATCCTGTATGCCCAAGACCACAACGTATGTGCCCGATACACTATACAGGACAAGCAGTGACAATCGCACCTTTTTAAGGAAAACTTCGAAGATTGCAGGCCCTATCCTCACTCTTCATGGTACAGTCGCACTCAAACATTTTTGTTATCCACTCGTCCGAACCTCTCGATGCTCAGTATGACATGTGTGATTCGAACCCTAGGTCTGATTATGGAGCTACAACGCAGATCCGTGGATCTGATCGTCATTCATACACTACATGCCACACACCGTTATCATTTACGAATTCCAATATACAGTGCATGCTGTCATCACAGAGCGTTGCTATGACAACCGCACTGTGTGCGCGATGCTTCTGATCCGCAAGCTGGTCGATGTACTCTGAATTCTACCTGATGTACAGTTGCAAACTGTCGCCATCCCTCTTATTGCATCGCTTGGCTCTACGAGAATAAGAAGGAAATCTTGTCTACTTTCGAAGATTATTTGCAAACACTGTGAAAAAAACTGCTAGGCATGTTATGCCGTAACATACAGTTCGCGGGACGGTCAGGGCCCATAGAAAATATGAAGAGATTGATCGCAAAACTAAGCTAAGGGCCATTTTCAAACATTTCACAGTATTTCCACCATCACATAGAGCAAAAGAAGATCATTTCATTGATACCCCAGTTGTTACATTACAATGAATAAACTTGAATTTATGATTTCAAATATCCAACATATTCTTATTATCATCTTTGTTTTGTTAGCTGGTTTAATCACAAATATCTCGAATTGAAAAGAACGGAGTTAACTCGCTTTGCAATAAAACTCATCATAAAATAATTGAACCAAACTGGCACTCTTTGCAAGGTATAAGTGTGACCCGTCACCATGAAAATATATGATGCTGATAAAATATCTGTCTATAAAGTCGCCTGTTTTCAACTTTACTCTGTGACGGTATGCACTATCAGAGCATAGTTGGTGGAGGGTGGCACAATCACACTCATCATTGTGTCATGCCTAACCGCCTGAAGAAGACGTCACTATTCCACAAATGCACGGAGAATGTACATCGATGACTGCACTGAATGAATGCGTTCAACATGGTCCGGTGAACACACTGACTGATACCAAGCGGAATGTGCAGATCCATCAAGAACTTGTCGAACTACCAAGCAAAAGCGCCTCAAGCAAAAAGATGTGGAAAAGGAGCACAGGTATACAGTACAGTGGTGAGTATGACTGTGTGATCTCAGTGACAGTGAAGGTATAATAATATACATAATCATAAACCATTCATTATATAATATATAATACATAATATATACTATATAATATATAATATATAAATAATATATATATAATATATAATATATCATAATATATCATAATATATAATATATTGAATATTATATATTATAAATTATATATTATATATTATATAACATATATTATATATCATACATTATATATTATATCACATATTATAAGTATCATTATGATGATTATATCATACATTACTATGTCTGTTGTGTTATATAATGTTACACGAATTATTCCTCCAGTCGAGGAAACTATTTATGATAATGATGATAATAATTCTATTTCTTCATTTCATTTTATTTACTTTTATATCTCTAACGCTGTCCCTGGTACATAAGAATGTTGATGATTGCTCTTGGAAGTCTATGGTGTGATGGTTTTATCTTCTGTCCACAGTTCTAATTCTAAGAAGTTTTGAAGGTCATTTCTGTTTGCTTCATGTAACTGCATGAGATGATTTTGGACGGCGTATATTAATGACTTATTAGCAGCAAGTGAATGCGTGATTGTATCTAACCTACAACACTAACAGTATGTAGGTTCTTTTTAGTAACACATTCATCCAAGAAATGATGTACTTGGTGCACAAGAAACCAAGGTGGCTATCAACAGCATCTTAGTTTGCGCAACGTTCAGAGAACATTATAATCGAAGCTGATTTTCTAACAACTTTGTTCAACTGGTTGGTAGTTTCTAACGACTTTTGAGGTATATTACTTGAAATAAAGAGGAAGTGAGATGGAAGAGTTATACACCATCGGCTTACAGTCTGCAGATTCTACAAATACCACTGTCAGAAAGTCTACGTAATGTATTATACTTATGTATGGGAGGCGACAGACAGTCTATGAGGTGCGTATGCTCCTAACTATGTCTGAAGAAACTCAATACGTGCTGAATGTCAAGGGCAGACCATGCAGTCTATATGGCAGTGCGCGTTTCACATGGAGAGGATCCCCGTATCATTTACCACGTACCTCCTCAGATGTGGGTAAGGTATACGCGGTGGTGAAGTTTGTTGTCAATGCAACGGGCCAACTCGGCCCGTGGATATCGCAGAACAGTGATAAGTACTACACAACAAAGGAGGCCGGCTAAAAAATGTATAAATTATTCGATCATAATGCATTATAGAGAGGTTTGCAAGTACAAATGGATGAAGCCTGAGTACTGTAATACTGATTCCGTGGAATTCATTTGACATCCTTTGTGCATTGGAGGACATGCTCACATCTTGGTCATCAGCAAATCTGATGACCAAGATGTGAGCATGTCCTCCAATGCACGACGGCTGTCAAATGTAGAGCATTTCATACATTTCATACTTAAGGTGAAGAAAAATATCTCCCTCTCAATATTTGACAGGCTATTTGATGTAATGAACCTATAGCGAATTTCTAATGAACCAAAGCAGCTATACGAATTAATTTCATTATCTTGTGCAAACGATTTTATAAAGTAACAGAAGCGAATTTCAAAATATAAAGCCTTCCTTTGATCACCTCACTTCCTTCCTTTGTTTGAAAAAACAAAACATAACACTTTAAAGCCTCTTAAATGAAAAGATGGGCACTCGTTTTTGTTTAAAACTGTTTTCCAGCTTTGATTGTTGACCAGTTTTGTAAATTTATCACGTTGCTCATTTACATTTTGTATGGATTTGATATATCTCAATAAAAACATAAGACCATAAACGTGAAAGATCAAACATGGAAGTACCAGTCACTGTGATGCGTATAGTCCACTGTGATTGCATGTTGTGGATGAATTCTTCAGAGTTATTGAGGTCCATTTGAACTTGGCGACCGAAGAACCTTTGTTTATTGCGTTCATTCATGAACTTAGGGAATCAGAAATTTGCTGTTTGATCTCTTGTCCAAGCTTAAATGTCTGTGAAAGCAATGTATCTTGACATTCTGAATTTTTCGTTTTTTTTTATAATGCATACTTGATCTATTGATTAATTGAATTATACTGTCGAACAACTTTCAAATTCCAAATGATATGACAAACTTCCCTGCATCTTCCTTATATTTAACTGCGTCTGGTGGGTAGCTTTCCTAAGAATACAAAGTGTGGAGAAATCAATAATAATGACATCAGAAATTACCAATATCGATGACTTATATCAAGCTTTCGTGGTGACCAGTCACAAATTGCACCTCGCTTTATACGAACATGGGTAAGTAATGTACCTCGTCTTTCACACTTCAGACGCGTCAACACAGTCATGGATATTCAATTTTCACTTTCTCGGAGTTTGCTCTTGAGGTGCCACGAGTGTTTTGGTCCACCTTTCAACATTGCAGTGTATGACCAAAAAACACTCTCCCCTGTTTGGATAGTACATCCGCCGACACAGTTGGCCCTCGGAAAGTGCAACGGCCTCCCTCTTTTTTTTTTTATAGCTTCTGCTTTTTATTTCGTTCTTTTTTCTTTACCATCAGACACACGGACCAAAATAGGAATACACCCAACCTCCCAAGAACCTCTCTTAGGGATGAAGTAAACTATTTGGAACTTATTTTCCTCCTCTTTTTCTCTCGCCCTCCTATCATTTCCACTTTCATCTAGGGATGCCGTCGATAATTCAGACACCAAATTTTCGAGGGGTGATCAAGACCTTAAGACGGCCTAATTGCGAACGGCACTGCCACCCGGGCGGCCGCTAATGCTCCTTGGGTTGTCTTTCAGCCGCTGGTATCTCGGGTTGCTGCGGACCAAAGGCTACAATCGGAGGAAAATCAAAAGGATATTTCTAGCACGTCCCCTTAATCCCCTCATTCGTTCCAGGGAAGACGAGGTTGCTGAATTGGCTCGAGGAAGGAAAAAAAAAAGACCCGGGCGTATCCCGTTCTTGAAGACGGAGCAGGGTGTGTTAAGGGGTAGAAGAGAGGAGGAGTGAGGGGGGGGGGATGGGTTAAGGGAATGTGTGTGGGTGTGTTGGAGAGGAGAAAGGAGAGGGAGGAGGAGGGATGGACGGCAGAGTTGACGTATCAATTTCAACATTGTAATCGTGTTCAGTTGCTATCCTTGAAGATGTTCTAGTTGGTAAAGATCAACAGTGTTAACCGTTTAAGAAAGTCGTGAATCTTCTTTTGAAGAAATTAGATTAACAGGGCGCCCTCTAGGAGTATCCTTGCGGAACACCTTGGTTCCTCACGTATTCACTTTCTTTTGTCGCGATGAACACATCGGCAAACAGATTCATCGGCAAACAGAACATCGTATACCTGATCCACACTTCTGTAGGGGATACCGTTTTATGGCAATGCTATCTAATCACGACGCATGTCTCTTCATACTTCAAATTTGCACCACAACGTGTCGACCTCGAAGAGGCACGTTAATCAATAGCGGTATCATCAACGACCTAAGGTCATCGCCATTATCTCAGAAAGGACCGATTGCCGCTTCATCTTCTCCCCCACCCCACCCCTATATAACACCCTGCCCCATCCCCCTCATTCTCCATCTCTCCCTCTCTCTCTTCCGTAGAGTCTGTCGCGGAGAAATTGTAGTAGAGAGGGAAGATGCGGTGACTTACATCGCATTTTCTTTCCCCACATCTCTTTAATCCCAAGACTGATAGGAAGGTAAATATGTCCTGATGGGCACAAGACGTATGCTCTTGTAATCGCTCTCTTAGCCTAGGCTCCAGACTTTGATTCCAATAATTTTTCCCAGTATAGTGCCAATCTTTTTCTTCCGTCATGATGGCTCTCAATGAAGACATTGTAAAAGGGGTATATGTCAGACATGAGAAGGGATATTGTGATGGAATGCTCGTGGCTTTGAATTTGAAAACGGGTGAGTTTTGCGAGCGGGTCATCAGCAGTGAAGAATATCTCGTAGGTGTTTGGTATTACAAAGCACTAATGGATAATTAACATCTTCATTAGATCTGAAGTTGATTGAAGTATAGCACGTATATGTCTTTCTTTCCTTTGTGTATATGTTTCAGTGTAGTGACTTATCGGCAAAGATAATTATATGAAGAAAATAAATGTACAATCACTGTAATTCAACATTGACCTCTGCTTTACATCATCAAATATACCGGCGTCTATACTGCCAGAGAAACGGTTGTCGCAAAGCGGACCTGTCAAAAGACTACAGGCTATGTAGCGAAAGTGCCTCTTGTTACACATCGGACATGCTAGGCGAAACTAGCAGTAACGAAAAAGACGGTCACGTTGACATTCAATATGAGGGACCGAGGCAAAGCGAAACAAGAGGCAAAATTGCCTGCGTGAAATTTGAGCGCGTGGGACTAAGAGGAAAAATATTGTGAGACGTTCTGGGGAGAATGCGCGGCGCGTCTGTGACATAGATTCTTCCTAGAGATATAGAGAGACTGCTTCAAGACAGACAATGACGTCTTCAAACTCTTCATGTCCATTTCTCATGTTCCTTTTTTAACGGTGTGAAGCATGTCCACCTTTGGCCCCTGTGTCGACGCGCTGCTTTTATCTATCACGAAAAATCGAACACGTAAAAGTCAAGCCAACTATCACATAGACAAGCTGCAGGCTCAACGGATATTATCGTAACAATTGGGTAAGAATATGTTTCTATAGACAAGAAGTCAGCTAAATTATCTTTGACGCCAAGCGCCTTTGACATTAATGCTTATTTGCATACTGAAGTACAAAATGATTAACAAGAGGAGGAAAAATGTGCAGCACCAAACCCCGGAGAACAAGTGAGACTAGGAAGAAAGAGGATTACGGGAAATCTTATCATATTATGAAATTCCTTTTCAATGCAAAGATTGTGTGCTTCTTGTAAAGGATAAAGTTTTGACATTAATGAGTTAACACACCACACTGCTGAACTAAAGATTGTTGTCAAGCATTTCGGAAAAGAGGAAAAAAATCTGCGCCCCTTTGCCAGCTAAAAGAAACTACAGTTCTGTAAATATATAACTACATGTATGTATATCTATATCTATACATCCATACATACACATAATAAAGATATACTTTTCACAACAGATGGTAACGTTTAACAGTGCTTTCCTGCAAATTTGACCGCTGTGTTCGTAATCAGCACTCACCAGGTGGAGTGAGGGTGAGCAGGTAATTATACACAAGCGATCACTATCGCCTAGATGTCTTCCTTGTTTTGGCAACAGAAGACGTCCTGAAGGTCGTGTCATGGACGTACTTCCCATCATGCACTGCACTTTCGCTGTCTCTTCACCTAATACAGGGCTCACACGAGTAAATAATTCCTCATAGCGACGTGTGTTAAAATTCAAAATAATAATAAAAAAAATCTGTAAAATAGCTGGGAGATATGAGGTGTTTCATCTTCGGTAACCTGAAAAAGTGAGGCACACCCTTTCGTCCATCAAAATTTCAAGGGGGGTTCTTCAGCTCAACTCTGTCCAAGGGTCCGCAAAGCCAGACTACGAGTTCTTTTTACTCAAAAAATCACATATTTTCTGTACACGCACCCAATCAAATAAAGTCCCTTCAAATTCCATGAAAAAAAAAACCTTTTTTATCTTCCAACAAAAAATGTAGTTTTAGAGGAATTCACGCTCAATATCTGTAGCTATTCAGTTTTTGTTTTTTTGCCAAACTGCCTTTTCTGATTTTAATCAATTTTTTCTTCACTTATTTCAATATTTTTGGTACGATTTTGTGATGCGGTCAGGGATATTCCATTATATTTACAGGTGTGACCCCTACATGTATACATGTGTTTCATCCAGCATACGAAGGGTACCAAACACTCAGACCGGCAATTCCATGTGCCGTGCTAATGTTTATCAAGTCGTGTATCATAATATTTTAGCCTAAGGTTTACCGGTCATTTGCTACGTTCTCAAAGTCTCTTCTGAAATACAAATGGAATTATCAAACTTCCTCATACTATACCGGCTTGTCTTTGGCATTGGCATGACCTCTTTTCTTTCCAAATGTCTGAGTACTTGTCATCTATATCGACGATTGTGAGTAAAAAAAAAATAACAATAACAACACCAAACACACACACACACACATATACATACACATACACAAGACACACATTAAAATCAACTACAAGGAATAATTTTGTTTTATTTTTCACCTGTCACAGAACAGGTGGTGGCGTGCGAAATGCAAGCATCTAAACGTCGATGAAAAGACGCTCTATATACCGTAGAGCCCCGAGTCACGTGGTAACTAAAATCCCATACTACATGCTGTCCCATTGAGGCAACGATACGCAAGAATCATACAACTACGGATAAAACCAAGAGCATAATATGAATTTAATTAGATTAAGGGATGCACTCAAACCTATAACTATCATTTACCTTATTTCGTCATAAACAAGCAAAACGAGTGGAGATGTTGAGGGTGATCGAGGTACACCAAAAATAAAAAATAACACACTAAAGTGCCATCGTCCTATATGCTTTCAGTGAATCGGAATTACAGCCGAACCTGAAGAATGAATGGATGATTGTGGTCAGATCGAGTCGAGTTACAGAAATGAGTTGACATCATGGATCATCATGGAACAGCATAATAATTTTATATTATTATAATCTTCGACAGTTGGGGGAAAATTCTTCCCATTTTCAACAATGCTTCGGATCTGGGTTATGACAATACGGTGATTCCATCACTTGTTCTATTCTTGTTTCAGCTTGCTTTCTTTTTCTTCGTCTTTGTCTAACGATGCGTTCACACACAGGACCGTTTTATTTGTGCAGAAATCAGTATACGCACACACATACATTTTCTCTTCTTCTGTATTTCATCTTCCTATTCCTTTTTCTCTCAGTCTCCAGCTATAAATACATACATACATACAAGTGTACATAATAACATACCCAACATACACGCACACACCCTGCAGACACACACACACACACACCACATAATTATATATAATCTGTCTTTTTCTCGCTTGCTGTCTCGCTCCTTTCTTTCTGGGGAATGGTAAAGCACATCAGAGTGAATATTATATCGTAGAGGTTTTATATTCTGTCATGTGTGTGTACGGATCTGAACGCTTCTTGGGGCGGGTGATAATGTCTCCTAAGAGACCAGCGAAAAGTCGGTCAGGCTCGCTTGGAATCTGGTGCTTCGTACGAAAACACCGCAACTTCAAAAACGGGGGGAAGCATATGTACAGGCTCTCCCCCGCCTGCCCATGTATTTATTAAGAATGCATTTTGATGTCATTCGATCCCACAGATACTTGTGACTGTGTGTTTATCCCGGCTCCGGAACAAACCACGCACTATGAGCTGAACCAATAGTATAGTCTTGGCATAATAATGCACCGCTCTGCGGCAGTTTCCGAAAGAGACATTCCAATTGTTGAAAAAAAGCTTTAACCGGAGCATATCTTTATCTAATCATTTTAGCACATGTTGTATGCAGAAGAAATACAGACTCTTGATATGTTTGAGCAGAATCACTGTTTTCATGTATTTTCTTTTTATCGTGAAGACGAATAGGAAGACAGCAAAGTCGAAAAACACTTCTTACAGTCAGATGATCATATGATAGTTAATGATCCTATAGAGGGCGGCAATTTCGTTTCTTTCATAAGTATCAATATGAAAAGAAATAAATATATAATATATATATATATATATATATATATATATATATATATATATATATACACACATTAAATTGTGTAAGGCACAAACGGAGATAGACTATTCGTATTGAACTGCAAATTCCAAATAATAAAAGTCAACATTTTCACATTTTCCGGTATCAAGACCGCTTATTTGATTAAAATCGAATTCAAATCTGACTCGTTGATCAAGCACTATCTTCGTGTGCACATAAAAACAAACAAACAAACAAACAAACAAACAAAAAAACAAACAAACAAACAAACAACAAAGGTTTTTATGAAATTATGAAATTTTTTATGAAATTCGCAAAGACAGGCAATGTTCACTTGTTTTGTTCTCTTGAGATATATTTGTGCTATCATTCTCTCCCATTTGCTTTGGTCTATGGATCGCTAAACATTTTTTTTTCTTTTTTTTTTTGCCATGACCTATTTTAGCACACCTACTGCATCATAACAAGCGATAAAGTTTTAGTACCCAGTCTTTGTGTATAATCACTTTAATGAAGTCCCTGCCCAGTTGTAGCAATGTTTTTCTCATATTCTGTCTGTCTGTCTATTTGTCTGTCGGTATGTCTCTGTTGCTATAGCTATCTCTCCCTTTTGTTTGACAACTGGGCTTGTTTTCTTGTCGTTGTTGCGTGTTGTTGATGTTGTTGTTGTTGTTTTTTTTTTTTGGTGTGGGGGGAGGGGAGGGCTGACACTGGCTTATGAGCTTTGTACGCTCGAGTCTGACCAAAGCAAGGCCTTATGAAGAAAAAAAAACCACACTATTATGTTATTCCCTCCACTAAATGGGCTTGAACGTAGAGTATGCCTCTTTCTCTTTTATAGGCCTACTCATACAACAACTGAGATGAAGATTGAATTTCGCTTGAAGTGACTCTTTGAAGTACGGCAACTGGACTTTAAAAAATCAAATCATGCACGCTATTTGTGTTAAATGTCAGATTGTATAATGCTGATGAAACAAAACAAAACAAAAATACAATGGGTGTACCGCAGTAGCTCCTGAGCGGATATGTCAGAAGAGCGTGGATATAAATGATTTCTGTATTAACCAGAGGGATGATCGTGATGTACGAATACATCAGTCCTGATAATTTTGTAGGTGAGACGGTGGCATCTGGTCAACACATGTCAAACTTTGAACAGGTTAGTGTGGGGTGATGGTGTGTGTTTGGGATGGGATGGGGGGGGGGGGCGGCGGGTGGGGATGGGGTCTTCTTACCTGCCAGCTTTCGTCACGATCATTTCCGTCCCCAGGGAGTGAAACTCGTCCCACAGCGCCTTCATCTCCAGCTTCACCTCCACTCCGGCCACCTTGGCGCTCATCGGCTTCTCGTCCGCCTGCCGCCTTTTCTTCAGCGCCTGCAGGTCCTGCTCGCCCGAACTCTCCCGGCGCCCGTCGCCCCCGATGCCGCTGCCGCTGCTGGGGCTTCCGTCGCTGCCGTACGCCATCGGTGAGGACTCGCCCGTGTGCGAGCGGTCGCTGACGGAGTTCTTCCGCTTCGGGTTCGGGCTGGTGACGTCCGTCTGTCCGTTCAGATTGGCCGCGGTCAGGTGGTTCGATTCGTAGTCTCCGTTCGCTCTCGTACTATTAGTCCCTGCCATGTGAAAAAAAAAAGATGTGTTCATACCTTCATTTATTGCCACTGAAAATGATTTCAAAAAATGAATCTCCGAATTCATTATCAACAACGACAAACTCTTTATTGATTTCCGTGCTTACTTACTGCAGCCTACTAAGGGCATTTTCTTTCAGCTGGTCTCCTCTCTTTCCTATTCAAATTTCATCACAAGCAATTGAACACGGTCTTATTTGACTTTCAATTCTTTCACACATAACGGGGCCAATGATAAAAGTACTTGTCAAGATGGACGCTTGATTTAATGTCCTGAAGTGCGTCGAATGCCTGACAGGAAACGTGCCACACTCACAATGCACGGCTTATTGCAAGGTAGCCACAAATCTACGGCGACGATAACAGTACTTCGTACTAGTATAAGGCAGAGCACGAGCATTCTCGTCAAACCTGTGAACAACGGTGAATGCGTTTCGTAGTTGGTGCTTGTCTCATTGTTGTTGATGATTGCACTATTGTTTCTTTCTATTTAGATTTCACTTTCACTCTTTACGTCATCCCTTTCAGCATGTGTTCAGTGCGGACCCAGCGTGAACTCTGTGGAGTAACCAGGTTGCGTTATCCAACTTTTCCCGGGAAAGCAAAACAACTCCCATTAATTTGACATCTTGTAAGTATCATGTACAGTTATTGGATCTGATAACATGGCTTTATGCGATCCTTGTTCATATCTTTTCACGACCCACAACAGGCTGATCGAGGCTTCAGGCTTCAGAGAACGTGTGCCTACGATACTCAGCGACATATAGAACGACGTCATAAAGACCATTTTTGCAACAATATGCAGGTCCTGTGTTGTAGACGGCGACGGCTTGGCGCTCAAATTGCTGTTTATGAGAGACGTTCTCTGAAAGTGGTAGGATAACATCGTTGCCGGCACGCTAAAGGTCAACAGAATCAAGGTTCTCGGCCAATAGTGTTATAGCAACATTTCAGGCAAACACACACACACACACACACACACACGGAGAGAGAGGGAAAAAAAGAAACGCAGAAAGAAAAAAAACAAACAAACGTATGGCATACATTTTAATAGCTTATGTTATCGCAGAAATTTAAGGTCAATGTTTCCATAGCTAGTAAAATTTGCTATAAGGGAATCCACTGCCAAATAAATATGTCAAAACATCGTAAACGGATGCAGCTACTTATTAAGCTCGTCAGAATAAACACACACTTGCCAGCATTTGAAAATACGACCAGAAAGATATTTTAAGAGAAATAGATTAACACCCCAATCACTGTAACAGGAAAACCAGTTAAATCGTTGTACAGTATGTCAAACTTTGGCCACGTCATATTTCCAAACGTTGTTTACTCAGGTAAATTACATCCTGTTAAAAACAAATTGAGTCGTCCATTCAAATTTTAAAATTATTTTTCAATTTCTTTGAGGGAGCCCACTCTGTGCATGCACATAATTTCATGTAGGCCTAATATGATCCATGATATCTCAAATAATCATAAGGTATTCTTTTTTTTTTTGGTAACTGCAAATACCAAATTTGTTTATGTCAAGTTTACCTCTACTGTTCTTTTTCACATGGTACTTATGTTCTTTTTATTATAAATGTTGTATTTTCCACTGCATTATCAGCCCGGAGACTGAATGTGAGTTTTCTTTTTACACCGTATTGAGATAAAGCAAACTAACAGAAAAAAAATAAAAATCCTTTACGCTACAACCATTTCCGTTCACTTGAGCTAAACTCACTGATTTTGCACTGGACGAGTTCGTCAACTTTTTCAGGAAGGAAAAAAAGATACATCTCATCACACGTTTGATTGTATCAGCATACGAGAAGTAATAATCGATTAAGAAATCATTACAGTCACGACTCTGAACAAGTCACGACTCTGAACAAGTCACGCATCGATAATCAATGCAGTACCAGAATACACGTTGCGCACACAGACACGTCGTAATTGGACTGAATTCTAGGGGGCACTAGGGCTGTCTTACCGTGTTTTTTTTTTTTTGAACGGTCAATATAAATACGTAAATGAGTGAGTTGATGATGTCATCAAATCACAACTTGCCATATAGTTGGTATATAAAACCTTGAAATTTCCTCTTTTTTCATGGGAAATTATGCTCTAGTCTTTTTTTTTTCATCCAGGAATAACATTATAATTATCTTAAGATTTCATTGCAGAAAATTTGAATATCAGTCAGTTTGTTGTGCAAGAAGGAAAATTGAGATGTGATGACATGATCAGCTCACTCATTTGCATATTCATATCAGCTGTTCGAGAACTGGCCTGGTCCGAAATTCCCCTTTACGGCAATGATACCAGACGACAGCAGCGAACTTGAGTGACATCCAGTATAGAGTGAACATTTCTGCCCACCGAAGTGAGAATCTTAAAGGGATGATACAGTTTTGGTTGCGATGGGGATTCTGGTTTTAACTTTTTGCGACATAATTAGAAACCACATATATGAAACATTAAAGGACAAGTTCACCTTCATAAACATAAGGATTGAGAAAATGCAGCAATATTAGTAGAACACATCAGTGAAAGTTTGAGGAAAATTGGACAATCGATGCAAAAGTTATGAATTTTTAAAATTTTTGTGTTGGAACCGCTGGATGAGGAGACTACTACAGCTTGTGAGTCATATGCGTACAACAGGATAAAGAAAATGTAAAGAAAATTCAACATATTTTCACTTTTTTCGCATAATAAAAGAGCACTTGACTTGTCTCTTTCTAAAAGCAGGGGGAATAATATTACCCCTAACATATGTCGGTAACGAGTCAAGGGAATATGTACTTTTTTCAAAAGATGGAATTTTGTGGAAATTCTCTTTATATTTTCCTTATATTGTTGTACGCATGTGACATCTAAGTTATTCATACACTGCAGTAGTCTTCTCATCCAGCGGTTACTACACAAAAACTTCAAAAATTCATAACTTTTGAACGGGTTGTCCGATTTTCCTCAAACTTTCAATGACGTGTTCTCCTAATATTGCTACATTCTCTCAATCCTCATGTTTATGAGGGTGAACTTGTCCTTTAAAGAGCATGTAACTTAAAGAGGAATTTATTCTACGTTTATCTGACAAAAATTGGTTTTGAAATGGCTAAGATATCCAAATACAAAGAGGTCCTAATGAAGGTGGGATCCACTATGATTTGTTTTGTTTTGGATTATTTTAGCCATTTCTCTCAAAAAGTTAAACCTGAATTCCAATCTCAACCAAAACTATACCATTCCTTTAAAGATGGCAAACTCGGAATACCTGCATACTGGCGACTTTGGTCATATGACATTTAAAGTATTAACAGTAATGATAACGATGATAATATAAAAAACAGTGACTTCCCGCTTTAAATATGACATCTTCTATTTTCATGTATAAAGGCAGTATATGAAAGAAGCTGAATTCAGTTTAAAAATTTATAAGGTGACTGATATGTATATCGTTATTTCAATATGAATTTAAACAGAAGCACGGATTGTTTCAGGTGACAATGTAGGTGCGCTGCTTTTATCTTATCCCTAATTGAAAAAGAGCAGTCAATCTATCCCATTATCGCCTTCCTCATTCGTTTACGTATCTACATCAAGCCTTGATTAAAGGTGACCTCCTGATGATTGTCAGATTTTTACATTTGAGCAATTATAAATCAGTAATACTGAGGACAGAGTTTCAAAATGTATGATAATTGGGATGAAGAATAAGAATATTTTCAAAATTTATAACAAATCGAAATGAACAGGATGATGACATGGCAGAGTCACTATAAGAATGCATGAGTTGGGGCTCAAGGAAGCAGAACAAAAGAAGAAGGCATGCATAGATTATACACAGGTGAACTCGCAAGCAAGCGGTATTGTAATGGAATTACACTGCTACATTTCTGAAATATGTGAACCTCCTATATGTCATCATCCTTGTTCAGTGTAATTTGTTTAAGGTTTTTCAAAGTATTGTTTCTCTGCTCAAGAACCACAATAAATTCCACAAATCTATACATGGGGTTGTCGATTTATGTACTAGGGCCTACATGATGAGAAATTATGAAAATCGTCTGGAATGTCCCTTTAAGCCGTGCTACGATGCAGCTTTTTGATTAAAAAAAAAATGCAAATGTTCTATAGCGTGTTTCATGTATTTTGCGTTGGCTTCACGGTTTGTTCTTGTACAGAAAAAAATTTGTATTCCCCGAATTGCAATCACCTGAGAGGGGGGGGGGGATGTTTCATCAATATAGTCAGCGCTGACTATTTCAGTAAAATCCGTGGTTTTGATTGGTTGAGACGCTCTTGTCACTGACTGTTACTATGGTAATTGTCAGCGCTGACAACTTTCGTGAAACGGTGCCCTGATATTATTGTTTTGATTGATGTATGATGACGATGATGCAGAAATACTGACAAACCAAACAAAGTCAGACTGAATCAAATAATATTAATTCAGACCAGAAACTGCACGACACATCCATACACATTCCTTGAGTATGCCGATATATGTTGTGCTTGAGTCATTGATACAAGAAAGTAAAAAAGCTATTTTTCTTTCTTTTCAAAGCAATGATATTCTGCATACACTGGCTCTCAGCTCTATAATCTGGATTCAAATACTCAGTAACAATAGAATAGTTGAGGAGGAATTTCCCTCATATTTCGACACAGCAAGTCATGCAGTTTTCCTTTCTCTTGTTTTTTTTTTTTTAGAAGAAATTTAAGATTAGCACCTCTGAATTTCAGTGCATAGTTATTCTAAATTATATTGGAATAAGCTCAGATGAAATTGGGCAGCCCAAGTTAGGGAAGACATTCAAGGTTGCCAATTTGAGGGAGGAGCACGAACTGAAAGCTTTTTAATCCTTTGTGTGCTAAGGAGTCAAAATGTGCACAAAATTTCACACACACACCTCTGGACCGGTAATTAGTGTGGCACACAGAGGTATGTGCGCGCGTTGCCAATCCAAGAATCAATTTAAAATGTAGCAATTATATGAGGCTTACGAAACCGCTGCAACTAAAGCAAGCAGGCATGTACGACCATCAAATGACTCAATAAAAGAGATTTATTTGGTTTATTTTACTGAGTTTATCTGTACTAAACATCAACAATGACGGAGGGGTAGTGAATTTATAGTAAAACGTTGCATCATCAAACCATACAGAGGCAAAATCGAGTCTCTCCAGAGCCGTTGATACCAGCAACTATTGAATATGACATGCATATCTTGTGAAATTTATTGTTTGTGTGATTAAACAAGAGATATGCGCGTGCTTCATCCTTTTACAGAATTAGGCCAAAGTGTTTCGGAGGTCACGTCGAGGAATAACAAACCTGTAAGTATATAGTAGGTCCTCATATTAAAGGAAAATTGAATAACAATGACACAGCAAAATCTGATGGGTAACGTCGTATCAACCCTGACGGTAATGTTCCAGTTTGATGAGCTTTATCTATTACGTGTTGATCTGCCTTATTCTAGTCAATATCATCGTCATTGCATGTTACGAATGTTTGTTGTTGTTGTTGTTGTTTCTTAAACAAAATAAGTTTCAACAGAAATCGCTCAAAGATATTATGATTGCATACAGGGCATGAATTACAACAATGCCGATACCTTATGTCATCAGAGGTGCGTAATGGACCATTGGTGTGACATCATCATGAATCTACAGAGAATTCTTATTACGACATAATCAAATTTTGATTTCCGGAATGCCATCCCTTACACTGTTATCTGAAAGCAACTGGGAATATTTTCCTTAACTGACCGAGATAACCTAGGGGTTCTTACTGTGGAAAAGCAACAACAACATAATAAACTAATCCATCAACAATATGTAAGACAGAGGGAATATAGTGTAGCGTCAAATCTAAAATTACTAATACATTTACTGCTAACAATATGCAAGTGACGGATCCTAACTGCCAATTTGTAAAACTACACACGGGTAACTGTCACATTACAGATCAACTTGACAGTTTAGGGCATCAATTTATACAATCATTGATCAAAGAACATGAAATGCAGGTATGGGCAAAATGTAAAAGAAAAAACTACAACCAGCGATAACTGGATCTATAAAGGTATCTGCTCCACTATGACGGTTCACTCAACAAGCTTACACAACGGCACGTGGCTGGGTGGACGTCGATTGGTTTGCTCGACTGGACAGTTGTATGAAGGGTATAGGTTCGAGTCTCTGTCACGGTTATCCTGTCCATAAGCATGCATGGCTACTGTCAAAAGATGACCTTCTCTCATCATGTTCGGGGGGGGGGGGGGGTAGAGTTGGAGAGAGGAAAAGAGTGGGGTGAGAGAGTATTAAACCTAGTCCCTGGAAGCAAGCATACAATCCTCCCCATAGGGGCGGTGAAGACGGTGCTCATCAATTGGGAGGGGGGGGGGGGGTGGGGTTGGGAGGGGGTGTGAGGGTATATTGGTGTTTGGAGGAGGTGGCACAGTGTACCCGCTGTACAGAGGGAGGAAACTGAAAAGTCACAGCATAGTCGGAATACATTCAATACATTCAATACATTCAATACATTCAATACATTCAAAGTGTAAAACGGCTCACTGTTAAAGTTGACTTCGTACAATAGAACATTACTAGATATTATGAGATTGTGGGGTTGAAACTGTGTATACATGCATGCTTTTAATTACGTCTTAAATTTCATTTCACAGTTACCAATGGATACTGAAGACAATTTGCATTTCTTTCTCAATTATGTTCTGTGGATGAAAAATGAAAATGATTTGAAATTGCAAAAAAAAAAAAAAAAAAAAAAAAGAAGAAGTGGGAGAACGTTCAAGAAATGCACCTCACGACAAACAAAATGACTCAATACATATTGACTCCGTAGAAGGACACCGGACAGGGTAAAACTTAGTCTGGAAAGAAAGAGAAAAATTTTATAAGCTCATCGGTGAAAATGTGATCAAACTCACTTAAAAATTAGGGAAAGTATGAAACTGTGAAGTTTCGCTAAGTTTCATAAAAGAAGTTCTCAAAGTCATTGCGAATATGCAAATGAGTGATTTGAAGATGTCATCGCCTCAAATCTTGCCATGAAATTTGTTCATAAAATCTTAATATTTACAGGGTGCTTTTTTTTTTTCAAACGCAATCATGCCCCAGTCTCAAATCATAACCTGGTAACTCACTGATCATTATATTGAAGTCATAATTTATTTATCTGAATAACATCATGTAGTCACACAGCAGAAGAGTTGAATCGTCGTCAGTTAGTAAGCATTCACGATAAATGGTAAATTGAGGTGACATCATCAGCTTACTCATTTGCATATCATCATCTGTTTGAGAACTGTTTCGCTAATACATCGTCTTTAAATTTCATAATTATATTTCTTATTCTTTAAATCTGATTTTGATAAAAATTTTCATTATTGCGCTTTAAATTATCTTTTTTTTTTTTTTAAATTAGGTCATTTCTGGTTAAAAAAAGGTCCTTTAAGTACATACTTAAAAAAAAGACAGACAGAAAGGCCACGATGGTATACGGAACTTAGATATTGTCCTGTTGGCCAACAAATATAGATAATCACTTTACATAAAAGTTATCGAAATTCAATGAAAAAGGGAATGGCTTGTAATCTTTGCATCAAATCGTGGTGCGGGAAATTCGCAGTGATAACTTCTCAGGGTAGGAGTCGCTAAATATCGGCCATAGACTTCAGCAAATAATCTTTTGGTCATAAATTATATACCGACAGGAGAGATGAAAAGTGATGGCATCATTACATCATCAAATTTACATTGTGGTTGCGACCAATATCAGATCTTGGCAAAGAGATTTCATAGTTAACAAACTATAAACTGTGCAAAAGAAAATATGCATTTCAAAATTCTGTCATTGTGTTTATGTCTGATTGCAATGTGAATTTGATGACACTTTGTCTATCAAAAGTAAACATAAACATGGAAGGGACATGTCTCTTTTGCTCACACCTTTACTTTTACCTTTGCGAGGAATCATAACGAAAAATGATTTCAACTATTTATCGAGGAACTTTAGAATGCTAATATTACCTTAGACCAACATGTCGTCCATTCTGATGAAAATTTAAAAACACAAATACCTCATTCGTGGGAAGACATTCATCTCTTCCGTTCCTGGGTAAGACGGAACGCCGGGGTGCGTCAAAGTTGAATGGAAATCTCACACACATAACCGTTACACAACTGGATTAACCCGTTGAATCAATATTGCAAGGTTCTTTGAGCAAAGTAAAGCGTGTTGCTGACAGTGAAATGTATTTACTGCATTTTGCTGAAGACATGTTCCCTGGATTCATATAGCTGCTAGCTCATGACGCTTCGCCCCAACTGCAATTCGGTCCACGGGGACTAATTTGTCGGGGGAGATTATCAATACCTCGCACCGACAGGAGCCCGGTCGGGACATATTCTCGCGCCCGCTCGGACTTGGCGGGTTCTCATCGAGCAAGGGGAACATTATGCAGGCAGAGAATGGGGGAAAGGGAAGAGGTCGGAGAAATGTATGATTTCTAGAATACAAACACAAACCCAGGTGAACTTTGCTATCATGTTTGCAAAGCATTGCTCTCCCGCACTGACACTTCGTGCTCTATTTGTTTTCATGCAATGTTTCTTCGTTTGTTTAAGGTTACTGATATGAATGGATGCTGTAACTAGACCTATACGAGCAGTAGGCCAAAATTTCATCCTTTGTAATTCAGTAGCAAGTTGTTTATTATGCACGTCAACATTTCGGTAATTATGTTTTTCAGAGGGTTGCCGAAAATCAACATTCTTTTCTTTTAAATATCTTAACACATCTCTAATACCAAAGCTAACTTGCGAAAAGTCACTGTGTGTCTTATTGCTCTTTCCCCTCCTTTGTTGACAAAACAATAAATCCATTGAAATATTCGGCAAATTTGTGATTAGTTCATGCGCACATTGGAACAACAATACAAACCTTTCTTCTTCTTTTTTGTTCTCTCATTTAATTAAGTACTTCGCTCATTTTCAAAACGACATAATGCATAAGCTTGCCCAACGTAACATTTATTCATGTTTAAACAAAGAATGAACTTGTCGCTTGTGTAGACCAGTGGATGACCAGCTTGATCCGTCAATGAGCACTTGTGCATCCAATAATCATTTCATCACGTGCAGATACTTATCTCAGTGAATTAAAAACCAACATACCTGTTGGTACAAATGTTTGGGTGTTTTTTTTCTTCCAAGAGCCGGCTTATTCCCAAAATATGACGTCACGTGTTACTTTCCCGTTTGAATTTTCTGTCAGTTACAGATCTCATTGTGACGAAGAGGCGCCCTCACACGCCTATGCTCATGCAGTCCAAACACTATGACAAAATGCAGGACAGAGTTGTGACACATCTGAGTGCGTTTTGCCATATTGTAATGCTTGCCTTCTCGCATGCTGGTCTCGAAATAGCAAACGGCTTGTAAACCGGCCATAATCTAATGCATAAAAAAAAAACACTACAAAAACTATGAAAAAATAAAAATCTTACTTATTTACCATTTGAGAAGCTAATGTAAGTGATGAATTTCGGAATGCCAGCCTAATGTAATGAATTATAATTTCGTGGACGGGATCTCCCACTATACACATCTCACATTCAAGACGAAGGTGTGCTTTTGTTGTTGTATTTTAATGCTTCGCGTTTCAGCGTCTATTTTGTTTGTCATTTTGTTGGTATGTTTGCTTGCTTGCTTGTTTTGAAGGTGCATACATCTTCCAACTCTATACATGCATACATGATAAGCCATTCCTTGTGTCATTTTGAAGAGTTTTACTCTCTGAAATGAGAGTTCTACCACAAAAAAAAAGAAAACACCTTCTATGTTCCATCGTGCCGAAAAGCACACATATTTTGTTGATGAGATAATTGTGTCTTCCTCCTGTGTAGGTGTAATTTAGTGACGCAACAGCGGGACTTGGCACTACTGAATATGAAACAAATGCTTTTTATCACAATGCCACGAGTTCTTTCCCCGCCATGAATCCTAATGATTGAAAATGTATTCATGGTGGCTTCGTAGCACACAAATATTCAATGCCAAGAGAATCTCAGCTTCACAAGGTCACATACTTGGCACTTATAATCGATGCAATGATACAGATCAAATCACAGGCTTTTTGGCAGAAATGGTAATGAACGTTCGGTGAATACTGATGTGTGTGTGTCGTTGTCATGTTGCTGTGGAGGTTAAAGTGCGAAAGATTTTGCTGTGAACATTTCAAAAAGCGCTGTCTATCATATGCAAACATAATATGACGTTCATATTACAAAACTTAGATTCAAACAAAACCGTCTCCTTTAATTTGCTAAAGGAAGTGTACTTGTCTTCCTGATACGTGATGCAGAAAAGGAAGACGAGGGAAGTTTATGCTTTGAATAACTTGTCAACCCTCCCCTTTTTCTCATATTGAAGTTCACTCTTCAAGAATTAATTTTCACAATATCATATGGACGGCGGACCCCAACGTTATTTTTTTTTTTTATGTAGTCAGTGAAAAAAAAGTACCTTACAAATTACGGGCAAAACGCACAGGACACCACTTTAATAGCTTTACACATCTTTCATGAGGGCTACGGAACACCATGATAAGTAATTCTCGAAATGCTTGCTTTTTGAACAGAATGTAGACGTATTGAAAACATGAGGATCTCCACAACTTACCTCACTGGTAGATGCCTTCAAAAAAAAAAATAAGTCTTATTTTCGTAGGGCTGTCGACAAGATCTGTGTGTTCACTTGGCGAGATCTCCAGCTTGCCAGAAACCCAAATCGGAAACCGAGGGCTTCTATCTCTCGAAAACACTGAAGCGGGCGCTCGAATTAGGTTATAAGATTACGTGGGAGTCCTAGAACTGCACTCCACACGGTCTTTCTCTTCTCTCTCTATCATTCTGCGAGAAAAGTCACACACGCAGGTAGAGACATTGATGGGAACCTTCTTCTAGAAAATTGGGTTCATCATTATCGTCTTTTTCTCGTCCTCCTCCTTTTTCTTCTCATTCTTTTTCTTCATCCTTTCATTCATCCTTCATCATTACAAGTCCTCTTGGCTGTACAACAATTCAATTCAGCTGAAACTATGTTGAAATCACATTACCATAAGCAGCGACCATGTCCCCAAATTTTCCTTGTAATATCCAAGACTACGTTTACCAAATGACCCAACTCATTTTTTTTATATATTCATTGTCATTCACAGCTATACAGCAAAGAAACTTCATTCAAAAAACTTGCCCGATATTTTCTTTTGTAAGTCAGAATAATACAGCTTGTGGCCAATCTACGCACCGGAAGGCGTGTAACAACAACAACGACGACGACGACGACGATAAGTTTACCACTGTTGAATCAACAGGCACTTCAAAGGACAAATGGTAATTCAAAACAATATATCGAGCCATTTCTCAAGTGAATATCTCTCAAAGAGCACAAGAACTTTTCGGAAATGGTGCAGCATAAAAAAAGAATCTTCTTGGACAGATATAACGATCTGAACACAATTCTTTCCCGCGAAACAAAAAGTTTAATCAAGCACAAATTTGAAGCACACCATACTAAAGTACACAATTACAGCCATTCAATTCAATCTAATTCGATTCATTAACTCTATATCCAATGAAAGATCATTTCTGTACAAAGTAATATGTTTGGCAAATTATACTGTTTTAACAATTTGTAAAAAGTGCAGGTCATTAAGGATAATAAAACAGATTTGTACGATTTAATATATATGGAAAGAAACAATGGAATGAACAACATAATATGTATTCAAAAATATTCCTTAAAACATTTTTTTAAAGGGAAAAATTTGATGGTCTCGATTTGACAGCGATGATTCATTCCAAGAGACAGTGACTGGAGATGTTTCCTTCAACACTTGATCTCCTGGACCAGCCAAATCTCAACGCAATCGACAAGTCTTAATAACCATGATATATAAAGTTGGGAAAAAATGTCAACTGAGAAATGCTCAGTAATATTTACCCACATTTTGAATATCTCTATTGACACCCCTTGATATATCCAACTTCAACAGGACCTATATTATGATGATTTATATTTGTGACAGTGCACCTCAAAACAAACAAAAAGTCGCCAGATATGAGTTTTTAGTTAAGACCATATTCTGAAAGACCAGACTTCAAGCTTTAAAATGATGTATAACTCAAATCAAATGGACTCTCCTAACCTATCTAAATATTGGAAAGAAAGCACAAATTCAGGAAAAGTATGAACTGAGAAAAGAGGCTCTGAAGTACAGTGTCTATTCAAGCGCTTAATCTTTACCAAACCGTGCTGGCTGTGCGATGAATGGGACAAAAAACAGGAAGTAAACCACTAGAGTAACAACAATGAAGGAATTATCAGATTAATCTGAAATTAAGCATGCCTCATTAACACATTCTGTCCATAATTAATGCTAACTTTTAAAGCAGTAGCACTATCCTTTCAAAAGTTATTAGAGTTGAAAGTGAAGAGTGTGGACAAGGTTTTACAGAAATGAAAAAGGGATTCGAAAGACGCACCTAATCACACTATTCTGCCAAAAATGTTCGAGATAAACTGCTTAAAAAACACATTTTCCTGCCCGTTTTATGATACCAAATTTTAGTATAATGTAAAAGAAGACCCGCTCTTTCAGAAAATATGAAAAAGTCAAGTTCGGCTAGGTTGACCCATTTCACTTATTTTCAGTACTCACGCAAAATCAGTGTGTGCGACTTTATGTTCGTTTTGAGGTGCACGGTCACATTTTGTAAGGGTTTTATCGGCGGTTTGGAGTATGAAATGAGAGTACAATTAAATTGAACTCGGTTTCACAGCAAAGTGTTTGTGTGGGGGAGAATGTGATACAGTCTGCTTCAGGATGATCTAAATTATTGACACGGATTCGATAAATTCGTTGAAATGATAATCATCATGGCATTTGGAATAAGCGAGAAAAAGTGATTTTCGCTTCCAAGAACGAGCATGAATGTGCGACGCAGAACGTTATCTTTACAAATCAAAGATAATTATCCAAAAGCAAACTTATGATGTTTGATAATCTTTTTGTTTTATAAACCTTCAGATTTGTGTTAAACTAATCTGGTGTTAAAAAACCTCATTAGGCCTACTACATGCACACATCCTGGTAGCCTTGTGTGTTTTTTTTCTCTGTTAATTTGCGAACATGCTTCAGAATTGCTGACTCACTGTGGGTATGTAATCGGGTCGCACACGCTGATATTTTCTTGTATTGGATTAAGTCAAACGCAACACGTATTTAGTTTAGTTTAGTTTTGTTTTGTTTCATACACCGTGCGCGTCATCAGTAATTACGCATGCAGTACCATCATCCACGTGCGCGTACGATTCAATTACCCGCCTAATCAACACACCGACATCTTGTGCAAAGTGACGAACGTGTCAATATCCCCTCTACCTGTTCTTTTAAATGTTTGCAATCCTATATGAAGCAGCCAGTGAACTGATTCGTTCCTTTCTTTCCCCTCGTGATTCTCAAACCCTTCCAGGCAATTTCTGGAACCCTGGATTGGTTGATACCTCCACCTTGTATCCATCCATCTTTTCCTGTTTTTGCCGATTCAATTTAAGTAGGTCGGGTTTTTGTTATTGTTGTTTTTGTTGTTGTTGCTGCTACTTGATCTTTGCTTTTATTCTTGTTCAAATTCCGGAAAGGAAAGAATAGCTGTAACCAGAATACTTTCATGGAAATCATTCTAACACTCGTCTTGCAATGATCTTATTTGGCGATTGATGTCACGAGGAAATCATACTATAACGATTCCATCTCTTGACTACATTACGACGTTCATAATCATGACTAATCCTATAGCTACGCGTGCTTGACAATAGTAGACGATATATAAACTCATAGGGGCTATAGATAACGACATGGATCGTCTTAACCTGTTGCATGCCATGTATTGCCAGGCATACTGCACGCCATACAGTCAATTAAACGTGGCAGATCCGGTCCCGGGAGACATGGGCTTCTACAACGAACACTGATACACATACACACAGGCAGACACACCGACAGATATATACACAGACAGACAGACAGACACACACACACACACACACACACACACGCACACTCAAAGTTTGAGGAACAATGAAAACCATTGCAATATATCAACATCTGTTCTTTTTTTATGCCTCAATCGCACCGTTAGCAGGGACACATGACACAAGACTGAGAATCCAACATTCAACATTATCAAACCAAGGAGATGTCCTAAGAGCAATCATGCAGATAGACCTATTTGTTATATTACATGCATCTCAGTTTTGTTTGGCGAAATAATTCCTACAAATGGGAGGTTTTTATGATTTATGGTTTTTATATACGACATGCAAAGATATTTCTTATAACTGTCATGGATGTCACGACATCTTAGCTCCTGCGACATTATTGGTCTTTATGTTTCTCCAACGTTTATATCGTTAGTGATAGGGCTGTGATATAGGGCCCTATGAAAGTTTTAGGTGTAGTTTGATGTGAAGATAGGGTTATGTTTGTGGACAGGTTCTATGTTTGGCCTCGCGTGGAGATATTTCATGGGGAAAATGTCGCAGGAGCATATGTCAATGATTGTCATGGCACCGAATTTTCATCTTGGTACCCACTGTTTTCTCGCATCTCATTGCTTCACATAAGCTTCAAACGCATTGTGGAGAACGTCAAACCTTTCTTCTTATTTTTATTGAACCTAATCTCTAAAAAAAATCGAGTGAAAATATTCACTCTTAAAAGAGTGAATTTCGAGTGAAATTGGAGTGAATTTTGAGTGAAAATGTTCATTTTCACTCATTTTGGAGTGACGTCAGGGATCACTCCAAAATCTTCGAGTGATCCCTGACGTCACTCCAAAATGAGTGAAAATGAGCATTTCCACTCAAAATTCATTCCAATTTCACTCGAAATTCACTCTTTTTTGTATTCACTCTTTTCAGAGTGAAAATTTTCACTCGATTTTTTTTAGAGAGTAATTCGTATTGGCGTGACCATAGTTATGCCATTTCAATGCATGTCATATATTTGTCGATACCATTGCAAGTGGGAATAAAGAAATGCCTAATAAAGGTGAATGAACTTCTACGACTTCAACTGCAGTGAACATCATATGCGAAAGTCACGATGTTCCGTCAAGAATACATATTTACCTTAAAAAATGAACACACACAGACACACACACACACACACAGACACACACACACACAGACACACACACAGACACAGACACACACACAGACACACACACAGACACACATTTGCGCCATTAAAGGGATGGTACAGTATTGGTGGAGATGAGAATTGGGCTTTTTAACTTTTTGCGAGATACCGAGAAAACACTTATGATATGGTACAGAGCATACCATTTTTAGTGGAATTCAAAATTATTTGATGAAAATCGGGTTTAGAATGACTGAAACATCCAAAAACATAGTAAAACAAAGCGATTATAATAAAGTGTGGGTCCCACACTTTATCAGAATCGCTCTTTTTTGGATATCTCAGCCATTTCAAAACCAATTTTCATCAAATAAACGTTGAATTCTTCATAGAAAGACATGCTCTTTCATATTTCATAAGAGGTTTCTCATCATCTCACCAAAGAATGTTAGAAACCTGAAATTGGGTCTCAACCAAAACTATATGATCCCTTTAAACATCTCGAACATTGGAAACTGACCGGAAGTCGCATGGAAAAACAACAACACTGGAATATTGATTCAAACCTTTGTTGGTTAGCTATAAGGAAGAAATCCTGGATGGAAAAAGCACATGCAACAGGTAGGTACGCCTAGAGCAAAAATTCGACTGCGTAAGAAAGAAAAAGAAGAAAATAGGTTTGGCAACCTGTATAGTATTTGCTTTGTCTGAACCCCGCAGATTACAGGCGGGAAGTATGAATTTAGCGATCTCCCTCTCCCATCTTCCCATCCTGCTCCTTTTAAGCTCAACGACCCCCGACATACGACGCGTTCCCGCGTCTCTATCTTGTCTTGCTTGAGTCGTGTACATGAAATGCTGAAGTCCACTCGAGGTTATTGAACATGGCAGCCTACATTTCGGATGGGACTTCCGATTGCGCCCCGAAAACCGCGAAGTGGCCCGGCTGGACATGAGAAATCATCGCTAACTACAGACAGGGATTGTGGGGTGGGGGTGGGGGGGGGGGGGGGAGGCGCTAAGCCAAGGGCGGAGAGGTCATTGACATCGGACGTATGAGAAAACACTATAAAGAAGCATCAACTATCTTGGCCGATATCGAAAAGTGGTATCCATTGTTTGGGAACCTGAAAACCTTTCTGTATGTTATTCAAGGCAAACGACATTAATGCAATTGACCTTAAGACATCTCACAACCCTAAGCAACTCCAGTTGCAGTTATCATGCTTATTGATGATTCGTTAAATTACGTGCTATCCCGCACAGAATCTTTTCATATTTTGTTGTTCTTCGGAGTTGGCAACATAGGTTTGCTGCGTGGTATACCAATTCATTATTTGCTCTCTCTGAAACGTCAGGAAACTAAGGATTTCTCGCCCAAACAACATACTGAAGAAGAATCTGGAAGCTCAGCATATAACTTCGTCGAACTGACCATTGATCAAATTGATCATGGCTGATACGAATGGGCGCCACTTGGAATTCTGTACAGGGGAAAACACACACCTCGATTCATCGGTATCTGAAAAATGTGATCGGTGAGCTCAGCTCTGCTGTCAGCCGCCCATTACACACTCGACATCCTTGTTTTACCTTCCTGTTACAATCGAGTGCAACAAGTCAAAGAGAGCACGTATATAGCTGAGTTAATGCGAACAAGATCCAGCCCTTCCTACATAAGTCTTCATTCACTATTGTTCTGCCCCTCTTCTTTCCGGGCACTTCTTTAAAACCGAGTCCGCCGCGCGCGGGATTTTTCGGAAACCAGGAGAAAGAGTTCATTAGAAGCAGACGACAGCACAGCGCAGGCAAGGCAATTGATCGCACATGATCGCTACAGATTTGACGCTGATACGGAAACTAGCCAATTAGTACTTCAATGATTCACATCAGAGAAAGCGCTCGATCTCTTCTGAACCCGCTCTTTTTTTTTTCTGTACGCGGATTATCAGTTCGTCTGTCGAGGCGTGCATCTGAGTGCCTCCATGCTCAATGTGGCCTTATACTGTTGCACCTTTGCCGATTTGACGCTTGGAGTTGAGCAGACTACCTAGATACCTACAAAAAAATAATGGCTGCGTTGCTGGGATGGCAATGCAGTGCTCGACATATTTCTTGGATGGTTTGTAATTTATGATCATGCCTCTGACGACTGCCTGATAGGGACGCTAAGAAGCCGAGCGGTCATCTTTCTGTCAAGCGCCGGGCGCGAATTACAAATTTGATTGGGCGTTTATCGTCTGTGGCGTGAAACAGCGAGAGCATTATGGTCAAGTACCAAGGCGTTCAAATTCTTGCGCGAGGACGTCGCACTACTGATAGTTTTACGGCCGTTATCATCGATGGATGTACAACTTAATGGCAACTTATATAATATAGTACCATCATCTCCCGCAATCTGCTAATATATCGACCTCAATTTACCGTGCGTTATACGAAGGCAAATATCTAAACAACGTAATCGTGTCAGCAATGGGAGTGTGGACACAACGCTAATTTCTGTCTAAGTCTATTACCTTCTCGCTTTCATTTTTTGTTCTCTACCGTTGTACTTATTTAGTACCGTATACGAAGGCTTTAAATGTATTAACTGAATGTTCCCGTATACGTGATACATTGAGCAATCGTTGCCGAATCATCATACATTTTGACCACCGCATGTTATTATTCCAGCACCAGGATTTTAGCAAAAATGTTAAAACGTCGCGATCTTCATAGATCTCACGAAAAATTCCCAGTATTTACAATGATATTCAATACTCTTTGCATATCCACCGATGGAACATTTTAGTACGAGTAAAAATTTCTCCACGAAGTATTTCATTTGGTAGTAAATGCATGAATAAATGAATAAAAGGAGTTTATATATTATAAGAATTAATAAAAAAAGTAAATATGACATTATAAGAGATCGTGAATTTGTCTGCTTCAGCAATAAAATTGTAAAATGCTTTTTTATCGCAATCACTTGATTTGAAAACATTCTTTGTCGATGCATGCACAAATCCATTCACTACGTGGAAACATGAAATTTAAGATAATAATCAATGGAAATATCATAGATGGAAAGATGCAGGTTGTATGTTGTGGAGAGACAATTCGTATCAAAGCTGTCACTCTCGTCATACCAAGTCATTGGAGTGATAAATGTTTATGTACGTAAACTGCTCTAAATTGCAATTCAGAGTACCGACGAAGACCAGAAATTTCACAATTAGAGATAACAAACAAACGTGTTTACAACACTTGGGATTTGTAGGTGAGCTTGTAGCGCAGGATTGCTTCCGTTGAATTAGCACTTTTGAAGACTGTTGACAACTCAAATCAAAATCATGCAATATCATGAATCCTAGTTCGTGGTCGACAGGTGTAAAACGCATTACTATTTCAGAAATAAAAGTATTCCTAAGTAAACAAAGTCATAAAATGCTGCTATCCTACGGTTAAATAGGCGAATGAACCCAGTGACAATGTGAAAACATGATCGTGTTCTTTCTCATGAGATACATAAACACATGTATTTGCTGATTTGTATATAGGTCTGACATTAAATTTTATGATAGAAACACGAGAAACCACACGGGCAAATAAAACAATACATGAGCACACACAGTAAAATCAAGTGTTCACCCCTTGGTTACATACAGAACTTGGCTGAGCAAACGACAAACGCATTGCCATACACGATGCGATCGGCGGTGGATGCATGCATGCCACGGAGGGGGCGCGCTCTATGACTAACACGGGGAGGCTAGCTCACCACTGAGCCAGCGGAGACCTTTTTCTCGGTGGACGTAATCGTTGGGATTTCGGAAATTCAATGTCAAAGAAAAAAGCGCTTCAAAATTTACGACTAACTCCTACCCCTCCCCCCCCCCCTCCATCGACTTGACCAACATACTCTCCAAACTATCTTCTTTTCATTTTTTTTTTCTCTCTCTCAACTGCTTTCTCTGTCGACCTTTGCTTCTTTTTCTCCCCCTCCCAAATTCAACGTGGGTCGTTGACTTCATACAACCTTCGACGTTAAATCCATATTCGCGATTAATTCCGTTTAATTCCGCTCCACATTGGTACGTCAAAAGCGGCACAGCTGCGGGTTTTTAACATTGCACCTACAGCCGTATCAATCAGCGTGGAAGCAACGCACAAACAGACGCCGTTTACCCCCAAAACCCCGCCAGCCCGTTACTGCCAATTATAACATTAGATATGGGGCATATTCCCTCTTTTTTCTGTTATGTTTGTTTGTCAGCGGACTATCACCTTGGCCAGTTCTGGAATTGAAAAGCGACTCTAATAATGTTGTCAACAAGGACTGCGATAAATGAGAATTTTCCTATCGTCCACTGGAGAACGAAATAAAACCTGAAATTAGGCACATGGGACTGTGTGTCTGAATTCAAACAAAAATATATCATTGGACCGTTCCATTCTATCCATCATGCACTATATGTTACAATGTATCGAGCTTGGATTCGTTAAACCTAATTCAAAAGGACAAGAATGTGGAATATCTTGAGGTTGATAAAGAGTCATCATATCGTCTTCATTTCTTAAAATCATATAATGGCCTTTATCAATGTTCAATTTATGACTGTCTCAATATTATGTACTTCTTGCCCAATGACGATACTAAACACAGGGTCAGCTTGTTTATTCAATAAGAATTGAAGAAGAATAATAACCAACCAAACAAACAAAAAAATACCGCAAATAATGACGCACAAAATTAACCAGTTAACAATCACTCCACATCCAAAAAACAGACCGAAACTAATACGAAAGTGGAGTTGGACAGATGAAGTTTGACTTCCTATAATATTCTCTATTACAACACATTGTGCCACCGAA
Source organism: Diadema antillarum (assembly GCF_040938485.1). NCBI lineage: Eukaryota > Metazoa > Echinodermata > Echinoidea > Diadematoida > Diadematidae > Diadema > Diadema antillarum. Next base: position 146,941 of record NW_027272421.1, on the reverse strand, counting down.
AAAGCTTCAATTGTTATAATGTTCGATGGTGTCAGTAAATACCTTAATCAGAGCTTAACTTCACTTAGGATGAAACCGAGTTTTTTTGTTTTCTTTTTGTTTGTTTGTTTGTTGTTGTTTTTTTGAGGGGGGGGGGGGGGCTTAAGTGATGAAGAAGAATAGAAAATGCATACTTGATAATCACAACACATTCTCTTTTCCAATAAATTTTAACGACGGAAACGAAATCAGGAACTATACTATTTACGTTACTCAATTCAACTAGGTAAATGTGTAGACATTTCTTTTGACTGGATAAGGTTAATGTAACTTTTTTGTTATATCTATTATTTATTATTATTATTATTATTCTTTTTCTTTTCTTTTTTTTTGGGGGGGGGATACATTCTGTAGTTAGTTGTATACTCTGATGGAAATCGTCATGGGCCCTGTTGATGTTAGCCCAGGTTAATTTCATTCTTTTTTCTTTCCCGAGGACAATACCGTCAAGTCTTCTTAGAAACTAAGCTAAGAATGAAGGAATATGATTTCTACAACTCCATGCATACTTGTACTTTACAAGTGGTGGATGAAAAAGGAGTAAATCAAATTGAATGATTGCCAGAATAACTAAACTATGCGGTACTCACTTAAAATGCAATATGTATACACAGAGTCTCTTGCTAACAATTTAAAGGTTTTATTCCATTCTTCTCTTGGGATCGTGACGAGAAAAAAAAAGAACTAAAAGAAACAAGCAAAATTCAGTATTAGTCAAGGCAATTCTGCGTAACAATCAATGATTCCATTGTATTGCCGTACAAGACGTGTGATTACACTATTAAATACAAATGAATGTGATATGATTTAGAACACGGAGCATATTATCTAATGTTCTGAAATAAATATCCTGAAACTCACTGTATGACTATGGCACGAAAATTGCATTACGTAAAATAACGGACAAACACATCCTGATCCACAAACTGAATTCTTATATGTATCTTGGGTGAAGACAACGTTCAGTCGTTGGTTCAAGTTCCACATAATATAGACCCTAGGCTTTTATACATACACACTTTCAGCACTTCAATTCATTTATCTATCTTTTATCAAGTCTTCTTTAAAAGCAGGGTAGTCCCATTCAGAGCCATAATTATGCACAATTATGCCTGCTTTACAGGAGAGCCCTGCGTAAATACAGTGTTGTTGATTGATTGTGTATATGCAGATTAGGACCTGTACATTGTTGTTTTGGGGGTGTGACATTGACAACAATTAGAAAATCGGGCTGTATTTCATATTTATAGACACAGACCGCCGGGAAAGATCTAAAACAAAGGAAAGCTCTTGTCCCCCATTGGATTTCAAAATACTTTCCGATTTCCACTATATTTTCGAAGGCACAATTTTGTAATTCTCTTTTCTTGCACCATTACATTACACAAAATAATATCATTTCATTTTTAAATCACTAAATTACTCCTCTTCATGACAAAAAAAAATGTTCAATTGACAGACATTTTAAGCTGCATATAAATCACTGAAAATATCAAGAGAGTAACTAAAACGTTTTCTTTACCTGGTCTTGGCGCAGTCAAGATATTAAGTATCTACTTAATAACCTCATGAAATGAAGAAAATGAACTGCTCAAGCATGTTATGCAATTCTTCTTTTTTTTTTCTTTACCGTTGTTTTAATTCCTCTACAACATGTAGGCCTACTGGTACAACACAGGAATCCACATATCCTATGAGAAGTTCCCTCTCAGTTGTAAACACGAAAGAAAGAGTAAAGTGGCACACACTCTTTTTCCGGATAATTTTTTCTGATATTTCGGCGTCATTTTCTGAAAGCGAAACTGCCTCGGATATATTCAAGAAGAGAACTAGAACCAGGTGTCACCTTACGTAACTTGGACAAGTGCAAACCCCTCCAAACGTGGCCGTTAATAATAATCATGACACGGGGCAAGAAATTAAAAACTTCCCCCCTTATAGAGCTGTCAAAATAGGGCCGTAAATCTTGGAAATCGTCTCCGCACGTACAAAGTACTGCCCACAGGTTGCAGTTATTAAACAGGGCTGGGATTTTTTGGACACGACATTACAATCATGATAATGACACACACTTTGCCTCCCGACTCGTTTCTGCTGCTACTGATGATGGTACGCCAGCTAAGTCTCGCCATACGTCGATATACACGTCAGTCTACGCAGCATATGGCACATATGTCTGTATATCCGGGGTTGAGTAAAGGGGGAGGGCGAAACCGAATGCCCCAGCTCTGGGACAAGATGGTGGGGAAGCCCAAAGCCAAGGGGACAACGCACCTCAAACACTGGAGCAGCTAGGACATACAAGGCGGAGTGAAGACGGTCCAGGAGTAAAAAAAGGAGGGCAGAAAACAAGAAAGAGAAAGGAAGGGAGCTGAGAGGAGGAGAAGATGGGAAAAAAGAGGAGTAAGACGCTTGCCATTCTCTGACCCTTCCTAAATCCCTGAAAATGAAAATGCTTGTCGCTTGTGTTTGTATAGCACGGGGATCAAGGCTACGCGAGCGAGTTCACCGACGTACACGCCACCGGATCAGCGGCAACGCCGCCTCCGCTAGCTCCATCGGTCTGGCTAGCGAGGTATACGGTACCCGTATACAGGTGCACTGAAACAGCACGTCTAGCTCCCGATGTGGGATGTACTCTATCTTTCCTAAATTTACGCGGGCTCTTAGTACATCAATTTTGCATCTTTCTTAAATTCAGACGATATGATTTCAGATTATTAAAACATCTGCCACAGGAAGTATATCATGCGTTATTCTGATCGACAATAATAAGTGAACGAATTACAATTTTGATGCAGATGCATTCATATGATATGCGAAAAATTATACCTGCAGGTACAATATGCAAACGATCAGAAATTACACTACTATACAGCATTCTTGATATCCCAAATCAAAGTTGAGATGGAAATCACAAACTACAAATCTTGGTACATATAGGAAAATAATATACAACGGAAGCAAAAACTAAGAGAGATTACTGAAGATTACAGTACTCTCAGCCTTGAGTAAATTATGATGAATAATAAGATCCCCGAATCCTGCAGTGTTATATCTTATGCTTATTACAGTATTTTTTTAATGGATTTAGGCCTCTAAGATGGGTGAAGCATTTCGGGGATGTTTCTTAACATACATAATATACTCAAAGTTATACTATATTGGTATCACTACTACGCATCGTCTTATAATTTATGAAGCAAATATAGAGACACTTTATAATCAGAAGTTAGTGAATCACATAATATATATCTGTCTATTTCGATGTTTTACAAATAAGTGTTTGCTTGATTGTATGTGTGTGTTTTCTATTCTGTTGTATGGGGGGGGGGGGGTACCAAATTAAGTGAGAAGAAAACTGTTTTCCCTTCATACGACTGCGGGGACCACGTTATAACATTATTCGTCTTTGACGATTGCTTTCCAGTGGTTAAATTGAGATGATTTCTTCAGCAGGAAAGACAATAAAATGACTATCTTTTTTTTTTTTTACTCTTGCCATCTTAATATTGCAGGTACAAATGCATGCGATATTCCTTAACGAACAAGTGTGAATGTTCTTGATGTTGTTTCCAATATCAACAGCTCAGTTCTTAATTAAGTTGCAACAATTATCAAGTAGACACAGGATAATTTAATGGCAAGTTTTTCTTATCGGCCGATTGTCCTACTCTTCCCTCCGAGGTCGGCTTTCCTGGCATCTATAAACTCTGCATATCAGGAATCAACTCCTATTTTGATGGAAATTACAGGAATTTTGTTTCCATTTTGCTTTCGTAATCTTTGTTTATTCATCTGCTACGTGCCAACGGGAATACCACGTAAATACAAGAATGCCAACATAACACGTAAATACGAGAAAACATTTTAAAAAACAGTTTGAAAACGGTCCACATTAAAAAAGATAATCACCAAACAAACGTCCTTCGCTTCGCTCCATTTGTAAAGTGGAGATGATAAAGCCGTCTTCCCTTCGTTTTTATTGCCCTCTGTGTTTTCAAAAAGAGTGCCGACTTTTCTTCGATGCTATACCAGCTTCCGTCACCACCTAATAACGAGCCGACCGACAGACAGGGTCTTCATTATGCTGTCGTAAGCACGAACGAAAGAATAAATCAAGAAAACGGCATATTTTCACACCTCCCAGAACATCTTTTCTCCTCCCTCTCCTCCGATTCATGTACGGGGGTAAGCACATTACTCTCGGAGATGCCAAAACCACGCACATCATTTTAATACATGGACGGACGCGCGAACTCCACCCAACTTCTCTTCCCAAACAATCGTTCACCTCTCATGGCATCAACCACACGGGGATGACATATTCCAAACAATTTGGAATCTGGTGGGAAATACGTGATATAAGAAACATGCACACATTATGCACACATATATACACAAAAGATTTTTTTTTTCCAAAGATTGTATTTCTGTCTTGCTCCTGAAAGAAGTCGAGGTGAGGGAATAAGGGGGCGAAGAGTGGAAGAAGCACGCGGATAAACAAATGCTTCTCGTGACGGTATCGACATATTTACGAGAGGTGTGAGGGGGAAGAGTTCGGGAAAGGGTCTTCCACTCCAGAAGAAAAAAAAATATAACCCCCAAACCTGGCAGGCCGCCCGTGGGGCGTGATCGCAAGGGGGAACGGCGCGGCTGTATACCGTGGAAGAACGAACTTCTGTATTTTCCCCCTTCGCTGCGCTTGTCAGACAGGCGTCTCGATTTTTACCAATCTCTGTCACAAATTCCTGTCTCCTGTCAGCAGAATGAAGGCTACGTTACTTCTACTACTAGCAAAAGAGCTAAGAAACGCTAAAATGGAACAGTAATTTCAACATCAGCAGGATCTGTCATGGGAGGAGTGAATGGTGGGAGGGATTCTCTGCGTTGATGCATTCATGCGCGTCCTCTTCTCTAGGAAAGGGTCTCACACATGACACGAACAGGAATGTTACATACCCACGTGGGACGGTTATCTCCCACTGAAATAATTCAGATCGGTTCCTGGCAAGATATATCTTGCAGATGTGAGAATATTTTTGGTATATTCAGTTATTTTGTTACATTTCAACTGAGGTACCCTAAAACGAACGAAAAAGAAAAAAGGCTTTTTGGAATATAATAGCATGTATCTCAAAATCAAACCTTCAAGTTGATGACATTCAAAACATGACATTGCTTCGAAACTTTGAATATGTCAACATCATACTAGGTATTGGCTATTCCTAGATGATTTACTAATAAGTCATGCTAATCATGCAAATAACATATTACGATGACACACCTAGCACACATACCTAGCATGAAATGATAGTTGTCCACACTTGATATGAGAATGACGTATGGAAAAAAGGAGCGCAGAAGAGTAAAGGTATATAAAATAAAAAAACAAAAACAAAACAGCAATGGCACAAAGTATCCTGGTCTTGAGTCCGTTAATTACCTTCCATGTTGTGATAATCACTGTTGCTATATCTGATCCCCCACTCACTGTTCCCGTTCTGTACTTCGTGCAAAGCCTGCAGGGTTCCCACGGAATTATCCTGGCACACCACGCCGCCAGTCCCGGCGGTCAGGTCGTCCTCCTCCCCGTCGCGATCGCTGGGCGAGATCAGCGAGGCGATGCTAAACGCGTTGGCTCGGGGCGATAACGGATCCGCAGTTTGGCTTGTAATATCCATAGCCAGCCCACGAGCTGACTTATCCCCCCGATGAGTTTCAGGTGAATTTGCTTATCTGTAATTCTATTCGATTATCCTGATAAATGAAAGAGGGGCTGTAACACACAGTAGACTTCCCAGCAGTGTGAACCCGTGGCAGATAAGTAGGTACCAATGAGTAAGCGTGCCCGCAGGGCGAAATGACACGCTCTTATCTGTTGCGCGTAAAAATCCGTAGCGATGACTCGATTGACGACGGCGCGTTAGCACAGACCCCGCGAGTTGAAGGAGCGAGGGAACTTGGGGCGTAGGAGCTGTCAGGAAGCGGTCCAAAACTTTCTCCAAAAGATGTGAAAAAGTGTATCGGTATGATATTCACGCGCTGAAATGACTCGCTGTATGTAAAGGTAGAGATACAGGGCTCACAGCAGACGGTCAGAGAACGGAGGAAGGGTCCGTGTGGCGGTCCGCTCCTCTTGCTCGTTGCGGGTATCAATGAAGAGAAGACTTCGCACGTCGGGGTGCCCTAGACTAGGCCCAGATCTCACCTCGCGTTGTTTGGAGATTAGAGCACAAGTGTAGCAATGATAGGTAGGTATACACACCGACAACCAACCCATCCAGCGACCACTACCACTCTGCTGTCCCCCGACTTGTGTCTATTCCTCGAGGCGACACGAAAAGAAGGGACAAATTGTCTTTCACATATTTTTGGTCTCTTACTTCATTTGTGGCTCGTAACCCATCTATGCGGTATTCACCATCTCTATATATGTCATCATTCTTGTGGCAACTCCCCACAAAAAGAACAAGATAAAGCAAAACAAAAACAAATGAGGGGGATGAAGTCAGCGACTTGTTACAGGTAAATGGTAATGAAGTGCTGGGCTCTGATTGGACAGTTCTCCGAGAGCAGAGGGCACTGTGAGGCCGCTGCGACGCACTGTGACTGAAGACACGGGGGTGAAATTATGCAATGGTCCTCGTAAATCATTGGTCCTCAAAGGCCGAATCATTTGACTAATTATGTAGATGAATGCAACGGTTGATCGCGAGCGAGAAGTCGATAGATCTTCTCGGCCGATCACAGGGATCCCTCCCAGTCGACCCCTCCCCCCCCCACTTCATCATCATCCACATACTCTCAACTACACATCTTTTTCTTTTGTTGGTGTTTTTTCGTTTTCAGTAAAAAGTTTCCATAATTCGACCCTTCCTCGTATCACGTCACCTGTCGATTCAAGCAGAAGACTTCACTTGACATTATTTCATGTACGCAGCGACGTAATAATCGAAACTTTGCTCACGGAATTTTCGCCTTTGTAACCAATCCTCCCTCAAAGAGAGGAAGGATTCTTTTGTCAACTGGCATAGAATTGATCACTGACATTTCATTCATCCCCATCATTTGCGAGATGTATTCTTTTCCCCGCAAAGTAGTATTGTATGATATACACGTATCTTAAGTTTGATATGATTTAAACACATTTTCAAAATATGTTTTGACTGAAAAAGTCGTATCTTGCACCAAAACGAATATAGTGACACCCTGGGCTAATCTGACATCGTATTGGGAAACTTGTGACCATGAGTTATTCACCTCAAACGAATTGAGTCACTCAGATGGCTATTATGACGTCATAGCTCTCCTTCTGACTCAGAAAATGCAATCAAGAGAATTTATCTATTCGGTGATAAACAAGGATGATTTGATGCACTGAAAACATCACAACTTTCCAAATTAATTGAATCAACTTACAGACGCATTTCTTATATATTTCTTTGTTAGATAATTAACTTACATTATTTTATTCAGCCATTCTACTTGCACTTCGGCTTAATTCTTATAGATTTACAATCAAAGTCAATTGCTAAGAATAACTTTTAGTGGTAATAGTAATCAATCATTGACGGATTTACAGTTTAGGAAAACATTGAATTGTAAAATGTCTGATTGTCGTTATGAGAGAAGGTACCTTTCGGATCAATTCTAAAAACATCGTTTCAGAAAAAAAATGGCTGTGTTTGGTTTGAGGTATCAATTCATAGGTAATTACACTATTCTAATTCTTTGATATTGAAAACGCATTTGTTTACAATGTAAGCAAACATGAGGCTCGGCACCATCATTGTAACTGGAATTGTATGTTTTTGTATAATCTTTTCATTTTTTGAGCGCATAGGGACATTATCACTTTGTGTTATGCGCTATATAAGAACTGTTAATTATCATTGTTATTATAAAATCATCCGGAAAAACAAGGGTTACTATACATAATGAGGTGTGTGGTTCGATGTTTCTACACCTTTTCTCACGTAACAGGTAGGACATAGGCCTATACCTCTTTCTTTTTCTGCTCCTTTTCATACCACTAGTTCCTTTTCTTATGTCTTCTTCTTCTTCTTCTTTTTCTTCTTCTTCTTCTCCTTCTTCTGCTCCTCCTCACTTTTCTTTCTTTCTCCATCTTCCTCTTGTTCATCTTGTTCATCCTCGTCTTCTTCTTCTTCTTCTCCTTTTCTTTTCTTTTCCATTTTCCTCTTCTTCTTCCTTGTCTAGTCCTTTTTCCATCTCTTTCTCTTCGTCCCATCATGGCTGACACGTCTACCAGTCTCTATCCAATCTCTGGAGTAACCCACAGTATGCCCATCGGTGACTTCTCTGGTTTACCGGGCAACCTCTCCGTGCATGGTCTCGTGTGTAAGCACTGTTTTGTCCATTCCGTGCACCCCTCCTCCCCCGGACTCACCCTACCCCCATACCTATCACCTACCCCACCCCCACCATCTCTCCATCAGCCCTGGTTTTCTCATTGTGTAAACGAAAAACACTGATTTTTTTTCTTTCCAGGAGTTGCCAATAAAAACCATGCCCTGCAAGTTCATCAAACTCCAGCATCTGTATGAAGAGGTTCTCTTGAAACGGCCCATAATCCTTGACCACTAAAAGAATAGAACGCGCCACATTACTTACGTTTATACTCCTATGTAATGCTCAATATCTATCCAACATAACGTATAGTGAATTCGAGCTAACTGCGCGATGGCGTTCTTCGAGTTTGTGCAAAAAAGAAAGTGAGTTGTTGCAAGCTCCTAATTGACTTCAATAAGAGCGGAATTATCACGGTCAAGAGGCCATCCCCACGAGAAAGCGATTGAAAGTTGATGACATAAGACTTTCTGGATCAAACGGATGAGCAGACACAGGTAATAAAAAGCACTTCACTCTCGCTCTTCGCAGACTTGAGAGCGTGCTCCGAGTTACGTTCCTCTTTCTAAGGCATTTGAGAGAGTACACATGGTCTCAGTATTTTCTTAAAAACAAATTCGAATGAAATGTATGCACGTCGCGTGCATGAATTAATAACTTTCTGACGTCTTCGTTTACTTTCATTTCATTTCATTTCATTTATTGTTTCTGCATGGTACAAATAATCAAAGAAATCAATGTTACAGAGAACAGAGATCAACAAATAAGAGGGAAAAAAATTGTTTTGTTTTGTCAGGAAACGTCCAAAATTGACGTCTGAATTTCTCTTTTCAGTAGGTATAGAATAATGTAGGAAGTAAACAAATCATTCGCAATTTGATGAAAATCGTGCAAAACCAACAAACGCATACGACTGTAGCTAGTTGCATGTGTTTCTTTGAGTTGGCGATCATTACCAATGCGTTTTTACACTGATTTCGGGATAGATATTTCTTAAACCAAGAATGTTTGCAAAATTTACTCCTCAAAATCAGTAGGCCTATTGTTTGAACTCGTACGTAAAGAGATTTTAAAATGTTTTCCATGTTTTCTATCTTTCTTACTTTAAGTACTACGTTTTTCTACAGAATTGCATAATCATTCTATGAAGATGCTCTTGACATCTTGTGAATTTCGGAGATTTTCTCGCTATTAGAATAGATTTTTTTTCCTTAGTATTATCATTGTCATGTTCAAACTCGTCTTCATTATTTGTTATTATCATTACCATGATTATTATCATCATCAGTAGAAGCATTGATGATATTGTTATTACTATAGAATTATATTCTATGATTACGACTGTAGATATTCATATGATGTTATCAACATAACTATCACCATTAGCAGTTTTGTTATCATCGTCAGAGAGCAGAACGTAAGACAGTTTGAATAGTCCTTACTTCTCCGGTAGACGGATCTGTGTCTATGTACATACAACGTCTTTATTGTTTGACTGCTTTCGTCCACAATAAATTATCGATGTTAGTGTAAAAACTCTCTTTGGCTGAATAGAGAGAAAGAAAGCAAGAAACCAACTGCTTTGCATTCCTGGCGTTGCTTGGAAACACACCACTCTTCTCTGGACCAAGAGCCATGAGTTATTCCTCGGGACCCGCAGCTCCCCCCGCCTGCCAAGCACATCAGGTCCTTTCCACGTGGGTATTAACGTCTGGGCTTAATTGGATTTTCACCCCGAGGGGGGAAGGATAGAAGGATCCAGAGAAGAGAGGGGCAGGAAGTGTGGTACGAGGTATTGGTGGTGGTAGACATTTGGTATAGTAGTGGTGGTGGTGGAGGAGGAGGAGGAGGAGGAGGAGGAGGAGGGGGGGGGGGGGGGGGGGGGAGGATGGGGGGGGGGGGGGTAATGTGTGCTTTAGGAGGAGGGAACGACAAACTTCTCTTCGACCTTCTAGATGTCTCTCTTATCTAATTTACGGTCATCGTTTTCTGGTGTGTGTAAGGCGATACGGCATTCTTCAGGAAGTGTGGAACGACTTCGTCCGCGCCGCTACATCTTACGGGTCGTTTGTCACTGTGGAGTGTCCAAGCCGTGATGTTATCAAGGTCCTAATGTTGCTTACATCTCGGTGCTGCACGCCAGTCTCGTATGACTTCTTGCTGTTGTTTTTCATTCCTCTCAAGATGTAGATTTAACAGTCAGTTCTCTTTGGGGGATCCATCTTATTAACAGCATCGTTTTATTATCAGTATCATCAACCGTGTGACCCCTGATTTGTGATAGTCCCTTTAGACATCAGCCCATTTGTGTAGGCCTTCAATGTTTCTAAAATGTCTTGACCAATGGTATGCAATTACAATGAGGCATCTTGAAGTCACCTGACCCACATGGATTCCACTTATTATCTGCCTACTACCTAAAAATAATTCGGCAGACAACAAAACAACAGAAGCTAATAATATCTGAACTTGCACATGCTAATAACGCACTTACTAGAATAAACTTACAACAATTCAAATGTCCCTTGCTTAGTTTCCACTGATCTCAGTGGTTCAGTGATTGATTGAAAGATAGCGTGGCCCAACTCGAGGGTTCACCCTTCAAACGATAGCTTCTTCCGGATAAATCGCTGAGTGTTGAGCATGAAATTCAAGAATACAATGCTGTTCGATCATGAGTTTCAATCACATCGCGTGTAGGCCTACATAGAAGGCGATTTTCCCCACGGTATCAACAGGTTTGTTGTCGCAGTAATCTAGTTCTAATCCCTGTATACTTTGAGAACACAGCATGTACCGAAAGTAACATTTCCGCACCAGATTCTACTCCAGAAACTCGCTCTCCTAAATATATCTCTCATTTTGATTTATCATATTGACGTTTGCTCAACCGTTGTGCCTTGATCCAGCTTTCATGAGCTATCTAGTCGAGTGGATTATTGTTGAATAGGGCTGGATGAAGTGAAAGTAGCATTTACATCCTCACTCTCCAAGTTTGAGAGCTATTTATATAGGCCTAGCTCTCAAACTTTTAGAGTGAGGATTATAGTGTAACAAGCGTGGCACAAACCCGGAGAAACCACGTCAAGGAGCAAGGCGATCTTTTTTCGATGCTGCAGTGTAAACAGTCCAAGGCCCCTGTTAAAAGTTCCTCGAAATATTTTTCTCCTTTTTTCTCCTTGCTTATCTAGATTTAAAGAAAAAGTATACGACAGTATTGGTAATGGTTTCTGAGGTACAACATACACTACAGAAATGTTTTCGTTAACAATATAATATATATATTTTCGTTTTGTTTATATCTTAGACACCTGAAATTTCATTACTAGTACTACTGCTAGAAACACTAAATTTTGTGCTTGTAATTTCTACTTCATTTATGATGTCTTAATACAAAGTATATTTTGTTCAACGTTTAATTTGCTTTTTGTTTTTTATCATTTTCACATAATATATATCCATATCCATCAAGTAGTAGATATTCGGTGTTTTCCATCTTTGTGCCATGGAAAAAAAAAAGAACGAAATGATTCAATATTTTTGAATTCGACAAAACACGCTATGCTGACACCGTCAGATCTTCAACATACTACTGCCAAAATGTAGGAGTCATATGCAGTGCCGTCTGCGCGCCTGCAAGGAAAGTGCTCCTGTGTCTTTCCACAAGGACTAAATATCCATGGGCGCCGCCATTTTGTTTTGCTTGATGATTTTTCGACACCGTATGTTCCTCAGTGCATGCTGCGAGTGAGAGTGACGGAATGATGCCCGCCGCACTTTCGGAACAAGCGAAAATGGTAAGTTACCTTTCCCTCTCAAAATGTAGCTTTTCTTCGCATACTTAGAGATCCTTATTATCTTGAGACGCTTTTTGGAGTAGAAAAAAGTGAGTACAACCTGCTCTTGAGCTCGCTAAACCTGATAGGTTTCGATAAGAAGAGTGTTGGGTTTCGTTCTTTTTCTTCTTACGTCGTTCAAAATGGTTTTGGCGCAACGGAGCACGCGTGCGGGCAATGCAGACGAGACGGGTGCTGCTGCGATGTGCCCAAGGCATTTCTTGCTCTGTGTGGTGGGTAGTCGCAGTACAGCAAGACTATCGTGTGACATTTTGCACGATCTGGTTGCTCTGAACAGGCTCGAATGTTTACTTTGTTTACAAATGTTGTTCCCATGACTGCCGGGGGCACCAATGTCCTCTGCCATCATTTCCGATTATTATAGCATTTGCTTCCTATTTCCATCCTCGAAAATCATCAACATCGGTGACAATTGTAAGAAAAGCGCTGCTATGATTCGAAGCCAGCCAGCGTCCAGGACAGACAACCTGTAACTTCAATTACTCTACTCTGCACCTGACTTGTATAGATCTCTACTCTTCTTCTTTTTCTTTTTCTTTTTTTAGGCCAAAGAGAGGCATGCGAACCTAGACCACGTTTTGTACTATCAATCTCTTGCTTACTATAGAATCAAATTATCCAAGCTTCTCAAGTACACGGTGATTATTATCTCGTGGACTGTTGAGACTTCGACGGCTTGTAAGAGCCTTTAGAGAAGGCACGGGGGTGGCATGTTGATAACACTATCAACGATGCTGACAGTCTTCCCATTGAGACGTATTTCATGTGAAGATTATCTCATGTCTGTACAACTAAGGCAAAGTAATGCATTTTGTCTGTTGTGTGAACATGAATAGTGTATGGTATTTGTTGTAGGAAAAGAAAAAAATAGCACCATTTTTTAATAAGATTTTTAATCAATAATAATAACATTTGTGTGTGTGTGTGTGTGTGCTATGATTGTGGTAGAGCAGTATCAAAACACATTCTATACAAAGTTAACAATTTCGTCTGTGGCATTTCATAGACTTTAGGGCCTAAGTTACCTTGGGCTTGAATTTACCTTGAAGTGCCTTCACCTCCATCTTCACATTGATAGAATGTGGCATTGTAAAGGGGGCTTTGTAGCCTTTAGTTTAAACCCAAAGTGGACGATCACACAATACTGCAATTAACAAGATTGGAGTGTGTAGTACAGGAACTGTTTTCCTATGATTTTCCCCTCCCTCATTCACCATCTCCCTCTTGCTGGAGAGTCTTTGCATGTTAAAAAAAATGTCGCGTTAAAAAAAGGCCTTTCGCCATGCAGTCATGTCCTAATTACAAGACAAAACACATCACATTGGAGAGGATATTCGACTCCTACTTGTCGCGTTTACCACGTTGGGTCGGCATGACGATGTTCTCACAGCAGGCGGTGCTGAAATGTACCCCGGTGCCTCGAGCTGTTTCTGGACTACTGAAATGTCTTCGGCAGCTGATATGACGTAACTCAAATCAACTGAGCGCACCTCCCTGGAGAAATGAAGAAAAAAAATGGCGGCAACATCACAACTCTGGACATATAAACACTGGGAAGTGACCCACCAGTTGTTTTCTTTCCCCTGTTATGTCAAAAAGTCAAGAAGGTTTTCTTTTACAGATCCAAACTGTATGCCTGATGCTCTGAAATTGAAGTAAATTTATGTACTTCATCATTTTTGTTTTAAGTTTGTCTGTTTAACAATATTTTTTTTTTCTTTTGAGATATTTGATTCAGGCAACAGTCAGAACTAATCCTTCATTTTGGGAAAATTAGGGTTATGGATGCAAGATTACAAATGTATAAGGAAAGACAATGATTCCTTTGGGGCTGCACAGTAGTCCAAAAGAAAATATTTTATTAGAATCGCTTCAGCCACACACCAAACACTATCTGACGTTAGAAAGCTCGAAAATTATTATTTAGAGTAAAACTTGAGTAAATGAATGAATAAAAACGAACAATTTCAATACAATGTGCCAATATATGGGTGAACAATTTGGAAAATACCTTAAATAATTTTTCTATACTTTTGGCAGTGCACTCGTAAAATTTTATTATAAATTACTGCATAATCTAACATTCATAACAAAACATTATTTTGCTTCAATATCTGTAAGCATGATTTCAATGAAAATTTTGTGCAAAATGTGTGTTTCATGCTAAATGCACTTTTGAAACAGAAAATAGGATATATTTGACTTCGTAAGAATTAGAGATAAAAAAAAAGCTTCGCTGAAGAATCCCTCCTCCCCTTTTGAAAAACCCATTCTGTTTAGAGTACAATCTTTCAGCAGTGTTGAATATTGATGAATTTCTCAACTAAATGGCTGTGTATATTTAATATTCAGTCACTAAAATTCTTCTTTCGAAGTTCACGAATATATAGGGCCTATAAAAAAGATATACAGGAATTAAAATGAAACAAAAAATTGAAAACAAAATGTTTTGTATGAGTGGATAGGCCTATAAAAATCTGTGCATAATTGTATGTTTTATTAAAATTAGCGATGTTGCTGATAGTTCAATGATAATGATTTTCATACTGAGAGACCAGAATAACCTAATAGGGTGATTTTCATGTTTCAAGTCGGTAGTGATTGTCAGGTAGTCGGTAGTGTGTTCATAAAATAACTACCCTGTATCGAACTATTACTAGAGAAAGAAAAAGCATTAAAGAAATATAAGAACACTCAATACACACACACACACACACACACACACACACACACACACACACACACACACACACACACACACACACACACACACACATACACACACACACACCATTCATCCTAATAAGAGATTGAAGTGCACAGAGTGCTCCATGTTCTATTTCCCTGCAAATTTTGACCAACTGGTGCAGTAAATGGTTACATAGATTTACCTTCTGATAGAATATTGGCGTACTGTCAATGATGACTGTGTATGACAGTCCCACCTATAAAAACAGCTACGTGTTGCAGTAACTTGTATCAAGAAATAGTGAATTATCAGGCGTAGGGATTCTAAGACCTTGAATATTTGCCTGCATGTTTAGCGTTGAGGTAATGGAGAGTGGTGGCTAGTGCAGTGAGTTTAATTATTCAACTATTTCTTACTATTTGTCCTCTTAATGTTTAATAATCACATTTACTTTAACATAACTCTATTCAGCATTTTATTTTTCTCTCCTTTATTTAAACGAAATCTTCTTCAAATCAATTCTTTGCAACGGTTTCTCTTTTAAATGTGCGTCCGCATACTTTTGCTGGTGTGCGTTATTTTATAAACCAAATCTTCTTATGACACACATGATATAGGCCTATTCGTAGTTACCGAACATGCGAAAATGATTATGAAAACACTGATTACATATTCACGAAACTTTTTACTTCCTCTACGTATTATAGGTGTCTGAATACCGATGTAAGTCCAATCAGAGATTTTCTTTCTTGTATTTTATGTTACCACTTATGTAGAAGTGCTGTGTTGTCTTTTAGTTCAAGTGGTTAAAAAACAAACAAACTAAGACCCAAAGAACAAGAACGAAAACAAAACAATGCTGGGGCTTTTGCGATGTTTATAATGCCAGCTTTCATTTACGAAGAAAGAAGAAGAAGAATCATACGATTCATCGTATATTATATCATCGTATAATATTGATGTACTGCCATCACCATGATAAGTAATTATGTGGGTATTTAAGACACAAAATGATACGGATTTGGCAAACATGCTATAAGATTGTCAATGCTCCCCTGAAAACCAGAGCTTATTTTTGATAATGACGAATTCATATCTGAATACATTAGCTCTGTTTTGTACCGAAAAGTATGATAGGCAAAAACTGCCGTTTCTTATAAAGATTGGTAAATTCCGAACGAAGTTTATAGAGAATGCACGCAAACGTAGCCCACTTATATGGACAGGTATTATGGTTATATGCAAATAGTAAAAGAAGTATATTAAAAAAAATATATTTCAGTCATATTTAATAGCATTTTACATTCGCGTCTTCAAGCGATGCGTGTCACTTGTCGCGCTGGGTAATTCTTCCAAAACATTAATGGGGTGCAATTCATCTTCAAATGAATTACCAAACAACAAGCACAATTCATTTTGTTGAAGATATCAACCGACGCTCATTAAAAGACAAAAGCAAAAATGGACCTTACTTCAAGTAGTCAGGCATTGTAAAAGTAAGAACGTTTGCATTATTCAGATATTGAAAATAAGCCGATGTGCTTGCACTTGTTTGTGTAGCGAGTTCAAAATATGACTGTGAACATTTCCGCGATTATGAATGTGACTCAATGACTCAAAAGATTTAACATGCGCTCAACTGTATGCTGTGTATGTTATGGTATGATGTGAAACGCAAACGGGCTGCAGTATATTGGATAGAGAGCGCTAACATCGTCCCTCTCCGAAAAAACAAGGAATCGGGCAATAAAATCGCCTGCACAACCAAGATGTAATGCGACACCCCGAGTTCGCTGGAATTTGACCTCGCATGTTTACATACGACCCGCCCGCGCCCGTTGTACTACCATAGGACCGCAGAATAGGATGCGGAACCTTCTCCGCATGCTGTATGCATAACGCACGGTCGTAAGCACTGTGCGCTGCATGGCTGCATCCAATACAGCGCCTCAGACCAGGGGAGCCCCTCCTTATGCAATTTGCTGCTTCCATTATTACCCCACCAGTCCATCATTTGTATCATTTGATGGAGTCTATGGAATCTTTGGTGTCATATGCGATGCGAGCACTGATGAAAATCTATAAATTTTGATTAGCATCCGCGAATTCGTTGCTGGCAATTGATAATCAGTCGATCATGCTGAATGTTCAGTATAGGCAGTAATAGAGCCAATTAGAAGAACATTTTTAGTGTTCATGTCCACTTCAATTGGCGACCTAGTGGATATTCCTTGCATTATGCTCCAAGGAGAAAGTGGACAATAGAATACAAACACAAACGACATCGATTTCAATGTAAAAGTTACAGAGTTCGTTTTATGAAGGTATCGCATAACCCATGCTGGAGGCCCTATTAGTATAAATGCTCCTATGCAAGTACATCTTGTACTAACAGATCTTTCAGAGTACAGTTATGAACTTAGGTAAAGACAAGATGATTCCTGCTAAGATTTTTGTATTTGATTTTGTGATTATAAAAGCTCTGAAACAAAAGTAATTGCAGAGTAGTTCGTTTTAATCCTATTGACTCTCTGGAAAATAGTGCTCTATGCCTGCTGTCATTTTTACTCCCGATAATTTCGGAGTTACCTTTGCCATCATAATGAATGGAATCAAGCATTTTATTTCATTTTTCTTTCTAACGCGAAGTCCCAAATACCTATTAGGAGGCCTATATACCATTCGAGCTAAAGTCAGGTCTGTCTATACCTGTGTGTGTGTGTGTGTGTGCCGACATTCATTTAAATTGCGATTGATAGAAGATGGAAATGATGCATTTGATATGAAAATGATAGAGCCGTGATATTGTTTCAGTGACGAGTAATGTGATAATGTAAGACAGTCCGTAATACCGATAGATTCAGTAATACTAACGAAAAAATAGTAATGAAAGCAAAGTTACACGCATATCTGTCGAGTGTATATTCGTAAGTATTTTACGGTCCCGTGTGCAATCCTAGTATAGCTGAAGAGCGGCAAACCATAGCCATAACTTTTGGTGCTAATCCCGACACAAATCAATTTCCGGCTGAGCAAGTTGGGAATAGCCAACCGTTCTCCCTGAGCGTTACCCGAACGTGAACTCGTGACGTCATCATCGACTAGCCTGTGTCTGCGACCGTTGGATGTGAGACCTGCAGGGGTTCACAGCTCTGGCTATTTAAATGGGAACCGCTCCAGACTCCAATATATAGAGTCTCAAGATTAGAATACATTGATACGGAAAACATAGAAATATGATATCTCCTTTAATACGATGGTGGATTGTTTCGCGGTAAAGGTTTTAATTTCGTATTTAGGAAAGTGAAGTACGAATTGTATCATGTGCTGAGAGGTTATTGTTATCTTGAGAATTTTGTCTTTTGACAAATAGTTTGTGTCAAATTAAATGAAGTTCAAGCAATTAGTTTACACCCGGCAACATGCAAAAACGCTCATAACTAAGAGTATATATGACATTTCGTTCAAATGGAAATCTATTGGAATTGCAATTTTGATATGGTCGTGATGACGATATCTATAGGCTTAATAAAATTCAGAGTGATTAGAATTTTTCCTGACGTGCTGTGATTATAAGTTGTTTAATTTTCTTCTTCATTGTGCTATGTTTTCAACCAAATTGTTACTCTAAATTGATTTAAATTTGTCCTCATTTTCTCATTAAAGGTTTGTCAAAAAGTACTGGCGCGCGCGCACACACACATACACACACACACACACACACTCTTGTAATGTTCATCCTTGTTCCTTTAATGTTAATCCCTTTTTTATTTTATGCTCTATATCTCTCATTTTCTCTCACCTTATACGCAAGTGTCATTGGGGCTGTCTTTCCCAATTGAACACACACAAGCATGTACAGACAAACACATACTGTCCCAAACACACAAACACGCACATATACACACACAAACATACATACGTTCATAAATAAATGCATACCTACACACTAACACAGGCACAGACACGCACTCACATTCACACTTCCAAGCCATCGAAAAACACAGGTTCATTTTCCGAACTTCCTCTTTACAAGCGACGGGATCCGCTCCCCGGGCCCGGGCGGCAGTCCAACAAGAAGACGTTTCCTCCCCAAAGGCCGCGGGGTACTAACTGTGAGTCAGACAGTCCTAATATAATTGAAACTACATGTTTGGAGAGAGGAATTGAATGGGATTTTTCCCCCTCATTTTTGCGGGTCCTTTTATTATCCTACGTTCCTTCCTTGTTCCAATATTAATCACCGTCTTTTAAAGAGTTCTGTGGAATTGTCAAAAAAACGAGAAGGTCATTATCTCATTATAATTTTGGTGATAACTGTAAGAGTAATCCTATCTACTGCGGCTGGGAAAGATGACAAAGAAAGGAATGTGTAGTGCGTTATAACCGGTCTATATCTATTGTCATTATTTTATTTATGATGCCGTATTGAAAACAACCCTTTTCTGCATGTTACGTCATAGTTTAAGAATGTGATGTCATATAGGCCTATATGTCATATTGTTTTAAAGGAGAAAGAAGGAAAATTCAAAGCTGAACCCCAGAAAAAACAACAACAACAAATGCAATAGATGCTGAAAAGTTGTTGTAACAGCAGTGTCAGACAACCCTCAGAGAATAGTTGTTCGAATTCCATAATATACCGCTCATTGCCTGCTTATAATACCTAAGGTGTCACGAAGCTGTTCATTATTCTTCCTAAAATCCTACAGCAGTATGTGAATATGAAATTTTGTAAGGATATTAGCTTTAATGCATATACCGCTCAACCGAAAGTAGGTTCCGTGGAGAGAAGTCATTTTAATCTTATGGTGTGTATTAAAATGAAAAACGTGGATTGTGAATCTTACGGAAGTGACGACACAGTCACGTGAACCCATGGGTATGTCGTGTCGTGGTCCCCCTTGCGTAGGCATGTTTCGCAGACATACTGACCTACATACTGTTCAACTTTCTCTTTATACTGATCTAATTCTCGAGTTTCATTGGTCTGATACTCTTAAATGTACCGAAAGGAGACGATATACACCTGTCTGTCGAGAGAGGTACATGCGAGAAGAGAACTTTATGCTCTTTGATCGTTAGAGTGTCTGACTGACGACTCTGTCTTTTTTTTTTCTTTCTCGCCATCACTAGCAGAAGATTAGAAGCTAGCCGTTATTTACAACGGATGACTAATCATGTACAAAACATGGCTTTTATGTCGCTCGAGACTGCGATGTAAGACCTCATTGCTCTGCAATGAATTAGATCTGTTTCTCTCCCCCCTGATTCTCATCGGGTATTATACGAGTGAGGGGGGAGGGGGGGGGGGGGGGGAGAGGGGGGAGGGGGGAGGGGGGGCAAGAGATGCAAATATCATACTCTGATCTCTCTCAAAGTTTTACGAGCGACATGAATGTAAGGTTTCGGCGCGCAACGAGAAACATATGGTCAGGGAACAAATCACTCGCAGACGACTCAACAAAAGACGCCAGACATGTGCTTGTCACTGTGAATTTCTGCCCAAGCAACCTGATGAATTTCCCGCCTTTTTTTATAACTCTCCGTCTCTCCCTCTCTCTTCTCTCGTTGTCCTATGTCTAAAAGCCTATTGAATTGCTCTCTAATCAATCCATGGGCGTCTTTTAATAGCTTTTCTGTCCGAGTCCGAGATAGATAGTCAGCAGGACAGTGACCGCTGGTTAAGAAGTATATTATACCCATTTACATCTGCTATGCATTTCCTGAAACTGAATGATATATATTTTTTCTCAGTAGAGCTTTCTTTATGAAGTCCAGAGCGAAGTTCACATATAGCCAAAATGGCTGAGGTATGGAGCCCTTGGAATAGACAGGAAGGAATGTTCGTATCTCAACCTATCTGTGTGTGACTGTTTTAGATGAAGAGGAGGGAAAAACCACGACTGATTTAGTCACGAAAGAATTCATAAAGGTATGCGTCACGAAATGAAAATTGCGTATTGATTTTAAGTACGATTTGTTTACACTATAGTCTAGAGTAGTAGGCCTACATTCATTTGGAAGGGAATACTATCGTCCTTTTATGTGCGTGTGTGTATGTGTGTTCGTATGTACATGTGTGTGTTTGTGTGTATGTGTAAAGAGAGGTATGACTCTCACTCCCTGATGTGTGTGTGTGTGTTTGTGTGTGTCAGTGTGTGTTTTAGCTGCGACAACAATGTTTCTTATCAAATAGCAAAATAACCTGGTATGTAAGATATGAAGCACACCTGACAGCGACTTGTAACGAAGTAACAAATGCATAAAGGGCAGAAGTCTAATCATAAGCAGAGGACAGAGAGTGTAATGTTATGGAATTTTTGTCTCTTTACAGATCTAGACTTGAGAGAGAAAACAGGCTAGTCAATATATTTCCGATGAGACGGTAGCAAGCACATTTTGTCTAAAATCGCGTTACTGCTTTTTCGCCGATGATGCGATGATGATCATCACGTACAGTGTATGTAGGCCTACACTATACTATGGCCTAGCCATAGGGAGTGAATTTTCTTGGGTGTTCATCATCGCTAAGGTTCCCATTTCGAAATGCATCTAACAATGTGCATGGAACTTTTATTTCTCTGTTCTTCAGGTCGAAGTAATGGGGTCCTGACAGTAAATGCTCATCAGGTGGTCGATTACTTTTCTTCGACGGTATTATGTTGACCATGGCAGCATATTGACATTATCCGAGCAAAATCCTCACTCTGTATTTTATGCCACACTTGACAGACACTCTTGTTGCTGTTGTTGTCGTTGTTGTACGTGAAATGAAGGGCTGTCCTCTTCATTACCAAACTACAGATGTACTACCAGGTCGTAACCTGTGACCTCGTGGAGGTCAAGATGAGATGCCCCATCTATTTCCCGTCGCGTATAGGTCAGTACGCGTATAGCTGCATAGAGACGGATCTATGTATGCATGTTGGTTTACAGCGCTCAACCATGTCGCATTGCAGTGCCTGCGTGTGATTAACAGCAGAAATGGCGATAACGAATATAGCAAATCCTGGGACAATTCATTGCCAAACATCGCTTTTTGATGTTCAGTGGTACGTGTAGTTAATTGCCGTAAAACGACGACAACGAATAAGGCTTCTAGGCGTGGGATTGTGGCCGAGAAAATTTGCATATCGAAATGAAGATAACCTGCTGCATGCGTTGAACACAACAATCACTAAATGTAATGGATTAGTAGGGAATATACGTCAATTTTGTTAATTTACAACAATGTTATGTTGCTTTGGGTACTGATGACTTATAGGCCCTACAGCCAACGACTTGTATCGTATTATTGTGAATCTAACTTTATTTATTCTTTTGGTGTTTTTTTTTTTGTCGAACGGTGTGTTAAAAACCCAAGCAAAAGTTTGGTCAAGAGCAGTCAAAACGTGCTTATGAGAAAGTACGCGCTATTGTTTACATCCATTATTACAGGAAATGGGAGCCAACTACAGCAATATCAACCATCTTTCAAACTTCCATCTTTATGATAACAAGACATATTATGACAACATACTGACTGAGGAACGATTTCAAACGTTATCATTACAAGACATAGGAGGACAGGCATACGAAAAGAACCAAACTTTATGTGCCTTTAAACTTTGCATTTGCAACAGGGAGGGAGGGAGGACCTAACTGGTTGAAGGTGCATATAGGCCTATATCTTTTAACTTCTTACAACGCGTCGCGTTTCACGTTAGTGTCCAGGTGAATTAGTGGAAATAGGCAGTGACGCTGATCACAAACTTGTACTTTTTGAGGTTTGTTTTGTTTTGTATTTCATAATAGCACGACACTCCCCATTTTACCTGAAACAAAAGATGGCTATACTGACCCATTTGATTTACTCGGTATTCGTCTAACTCGGCATCCCTCTTTGTGAATCAGACTAAATATATTTTTGTCCTGTCATACCGCCACTGCTCTGTACATCCACAATACATCTTGTCCCAAAACCTCGAAGTCTATATACATTATACAGTCCCCTCGCTAAAAACCACTTTCACGGAAATTATCACCGGCTCCACATTCTTTGGTGCTGACTCGTTTTGCACTCTCGCTTGTCGGGGTACCTTGCATGCATGCAGGCAGGCAAGTGGTATAGGCAGTAGCCAAGGAAAGCGAGTTTTGTGACCTCTGTGGAAGGGCTGGTGACCCCTATAAACCTAAAACACGTAAGTGTCCTTCTCAAATTTCTCTCACAAGTCGAAGAAGAAAAGGGGAGATATGTTACGAGAGGGAGAGAGGAAGAAAGAGAGAGAAGGGGGGGGGGGGTGGGGTGGAGTGGAGGATGAGGACGAGGGGTTGAAACATCACCAAAGTCGCGAGTTCTGTTATGATGGAAACCAAATTGCCGACTCTGTGCAGAGCGCTTTATCTTGGCTAGACTTTGCATCACTAGACGTGGGTGATAAACCTTCGAAATGAAATTTTGTGGAGCTTATATGGCAGCTGCCGAGTTTCTATTCTTCGCACACATCACTGAGCTGTGCATTCCTGCTTTCATTCGTTTTCCCCCAAACATTGTAGGCTTGATGTAGGCTCTTATTGTTTCGTGTCGATTTTTCAAAGGTTAAAATGTGTTTATCTGCCACCATTTTATCCGAGATTGCAAGCTTCTTGTGAGTATTTCACCCAACAGAAAGGCATGCGTCATTCAAAGGGATAACTAAACCTAACATTTTTAGTTCAGACGTAGGTGATTGGAAACGCAGTTAGGGCCTACTCCATCGTGCTACTTTTTCACCCGCCTCGTCGAGAGGTGCTGTATTCATACCACGAAAAATAAAATTTACAATTTTACACACTCCTTCAGCTTAAACACAAAGAATAATTAAATATTAAAATCTTCTTGACATCTCTAGCAGGTTGTGTGACCGTAAACTTCTTGTGGGTGACGCATCTCTGAGAGTATGCCTTATCTTGTTGCTGTGAAAAATATAGGCATAACCTTTGGAAAAAAGAAAGAAAAATGGTGTGTACTCTTATAAACGGTCATATCTTACATCAATATTTGTATTTGTATTTTCGTTTGTATTTTGGATGGTTTGTTTCGCTGAAATTATATGATATTGTAGGCGAATATGATAAACATTACATTCCCTCATGTCTATTGTGAGCCTGTGTGTGTGTGTGCATGACTTATCGATAAATTGCCGCGGGACAGAACTGATAAGCTTGCGCATGTCAGTACCAATTATAAAGTACCGGGATATTCTAGCAAGATGAGATCATGGCCTAATCACGCGACGAAAATGGTCTTCAGAATGCTTTACAAAATACAACACCGGAAACTTTCCAGGTGTGACTTTCGGCCTACTTTTCTTTCGTGTTTGCTGCTTGTAGGCCGATATTTTGTTTTACCTTTTATTACTGATTGCCCTGTTGTTATTGTTGTGGGCATTGAACGCGGTGGTTTATGTTCATTATTCATCGTCATCGATTTCGCAGTACGTAGAATTCAGCCATCTAATGCGCATAAGTTACTTTTCATGACAAGCCCCGTAATGGGCCGTATTGTATTCATAAAACTTGATCATGGTTTCTACCCCACTTTCTTTCTCTTACACCTGAATAATTTTTCTTTTTATTTTGCTGTAAAATCTCTCTATTGGTGGCACTCCAGGAAACTGGGATCGTAGAGTGAGAGAGGGAGAGGGTTTGGCCGTGTGATATTCTCATTACCACCCCGTACCCTCATCTCCCCTGCCCGAATGCTTGCCTCATCAACCCGTCCCAGGGAGACAATGGGCATCGGGTTTGATTGGCAACTGTCACCCCTGTCAATTTTCGCCCAGCACCGTTTTTTTTTTCTCGAAAATTGCGTCTTCGGAGGCAACAACTCTCGACAAGAAAGGAGGAGAACGAGGAGAGTGGAGATAAAAAGAATAAGGGTAAAAGTTTGTGTGTATGAGGGAGAGAATTATTCGAGGGGGGGGGGGGGGGGAATTGGAAGAAGAAACGAATGGAAAAGGTCTAGCATCCGCACCCCATAATGACTATTTCATAGTTAGTGTACAACGCCACGTTCGATCGAGCGAGTGGTGCAATGATAATTGACTGTGGCGAAGTGTCATTGGCCTTTTTTTTTACTCTCTCTTTTTCTCTTCTTGGGACATTAGAAAGTACCATGAACTGACGCCAGGGGGATGTTAAGGAGTGGGGGCTTCTTTAGCAATTAACATAATTTTTCCCCCGTACACTGATTTTCTACACAGCTCTCCCCAACCCAAGCTGGAGGCTTATAATGTGGTGGTATACATTAGCTTTTGTTTGAGGAGAATTTGGAGAAAAGAATTTTATGATATTTAGGCAAGAATCAAGATTCTGCAAAGCTGTGGTATATATTTTTTTATTTTTTATGAATGAATTAAATGTTTTCGAACGTGTCTTTTTTTTTCGTTAATAGGGATATAAAGGAACAACGTGAAAAGTTATGTTCTCTCAGCAGAATATTGTCATCTTTATGGACAACGTGATCGTTGTTTACACTTATGGGCTTCTCTATTGATGTAAAGGCCTTCTCGCTGGGAATCAAGTTGTGGCTAGTTGTTCAGTTGAACAATCGTTAGGTAACTGTAATTCGTCTGATTTTTGTCGCCTTTCAAGAAGTCGTGATCACTCGTATACAAGACTTGATGTATCAGTATGAGATAGTGATCAAGCGTGCACGTCATTTAGGCCCTATATGAAAATATACCCCGAGGAACAAACAGTTTCCTTCTAATAAACCGTTATGTTGATACGGTATAATCTTAGAAATTCAACTGATTATCCCTGATGGTATTTTACCTATGGCATGGGCGGGCTGCTAAATCAAGTTGTAGTACAAACGATATAAGGTCAAGATACCAACCTGGCTTTGTCTATAAATTATTCGTTTAGGAGGTAGGCCTATAAGTTGGCTGTTTGAATAGTTAACCACGCTGGCAGGTAGGTTATCGTGACAGAAGTGGTAGACCTATAGATCTTTTTCCTGGACGTTAAGACTTTAACGATTTCTTGCTATAGGGCCATGTTTTGTCATTGTTCAGTACGTTAGCATATAAAGTCACCTCTTATTTCACACATCCAATTATATCATGAATATGCCTATTGAAATTAAAGTACGAGGCAGGCATGTTATAGGACCTACATCCTTGGCAGTATAGGTTGTGCAGCTTGTGCTACATGCCCTGCAATACAATCCAGTTTCAACGAATACTTCATAAATGTGTACATGAATTGATTGTTTGTCTTCTCGCAAGATTGCCATAGTATCCTTCTATCTCAGCGACTGCTTGGTTGTACATTTCGTCCCGAGAAATTGAGAGAACATGGTATGTGAAAACCGTTTGTGATCATCCCTCCGCTATCTTACACCCATGTTCGCGGGTTGCACGTATACTTACTTCTTCGTGCGCCGTGCCCGAGCGTTGCGCGGGGAGAGCCGGGTGCGTGACCTTTGACTTTTCGTACCGACTGAAGTAAACGAGCTACCAGTCACCGACGTACGGCGGACACACTTTTCCACCGTTTCTCAACTACGTAACCTAGTCTGCACTGATAGACATGAAAATCATGTACGTTGTTGTAATGGGTGAAACTTTCTAGATTTTCTTATTCCTTGTTGTTTGTAGGTTCCACCTGCCGTTTGCACTGAGAAAAGACCCTTGGATGTTATAATTGTCGTTTTATCGAGAGGATTTGCAGGATAAATCCGTGGGAACCATGAAGCTTTTTATTGTCGATATGATAACTATCGAAAGGTCTGAAATTAGAATAATAAGTAAGTTATCTGACCCCATGACCTGTAGGCCAGCCCCAATATCCATAATTTTGATTCCAGTACTACAGAGGGCCGAGAAATATGACGGGTTTCATCAATTTGATTTGTTGTTCTTTTATTAAAGTCAAGAAGGGTATAGAAGAAAGAAATAATGCATAAAAAGGGGAGATGAGATAAAAAAGAGAAAAATGCAATTGTAATATTTCATGTGGGCCTATATGCAGCAAAAGGGATGCAAACGTTTACAACTTTTTCTACAACCGTGTTGACTTGAGACCCCAGCCTCCACTTCTGTGTTGTTCTTTTCTCCTAGAAAATATATTCACCGGGACAAAATTTGAGAAATACGGTCGTTTAGCGGCGCCAGTAGGGCCTGCCTATATAGAGTACAGTGACTTGTTCGTTTTATTTATTTTTGCTGTGGATCTGTTGAATTGTATGTTGGATCCTTTATGTATTTTTGTGGATCTTTTCTGTGTTTGGTTTTGTCACTATTTCTTATTTCTGTAATGCATGTCGGAGTTCCAACTATTTCAAACGAAATGAAGCTGTAGAAGATAGATATGACAATTTTCATGAGGTCAAAGTTGGATTCAAGATTTATATTTTCTCCTTATTTTATCAAAAAGCTAGTTTGTTTCTGAAACAACTATGAATCGTTATTTTTATTATGCTATGTGAATCACCAACATGCAGGAAGACGGAATATTATATCAAATAGCAACGAGCAAACGTAAGGTATTATAGGCCTATATATGAATGAAAGACGTACGAAAAATAGAATGTAAGAGTTTAGTTACTTCCATGACACTCGTTGCTTTTCGTTCATGATAAATATAGGCTCTTATTCCTTTACTGAGCACTGTATTTTCAAATACTAGTATTGCTCTTTGTCTATGAAGTTAGTCTACTTTTGGCCCTACGTGTTAACCAACTTCTCAAGAAGATAGTAGTATTCATGGAATCAGAAATTTCGTCAAATCTGTCCGAAAGAGCACGTAGATGGACTGTCGAGAAATAAATATAACTTTTGTATGTATAGGGTACCATGTAAATCAGTGTCAATATTCGATTTCTTTTCTTGTTTAGAGCGCTTTTTTTGTGCGTGACATTTCGTAACAGTTGTTGAATACCTCACCAAATCATTAAAGAAACTGAAGAACAAAACCACTTCTTGCTTTCTCTTCAGAATGTCGTGGATATCAAACATGAATTGGTTAGAAACGACTTTATCGCACTAGCTGTTCTGTAATATCGTTTTCTTGCCGACGCATAAACGCCACAATAGAATGGACTATCGTTAAATTCGTCGTCTACGCAGACCGTACGGAGCCTAAGCGTCACACATCACGTAAATCAAATGCTCGCCAGGTCCCAGACAGGCAAATTCATGTTAGCAAACCGACTGTACGCCTTGCCATGCCATGTCACGCAACAATGCTGTTTTCGACGGGCGTGAGCTGCGTATAATAGTTGCCTGACTATTTGGTGAGCATTTATTCAATCCGACACATTAATTGTCCTTTCCATTATCTGGGCATAAACGATGTCCCGGGTATTCACGGGTTATCGTGAGAGCGATTTTTCAAAATAAAATTATCCACTTGAGACTGACACTTCTTGCTTTGTACCAACATCGACGGGACTTTCTGCCGTCGAATTCCGCGAAGTTAATGTGAAAACAGTCAGATGCATTAAATGTATTTGATGGGCCATCCATTAAAGCGGGGATGTTTGTTTAACAGAAATGGTATAAATGTTTTGACCCGGAGCCGAATTTCCCTCTATTTTATGTCGGGTGATTAGTCTGATAAGAAAGAAAATTTGCAGACCTGCGTAAAAAAGAGCGAAAGTATAAATTTCTTCGTGTGTAAAAGCGCAGACGATGCATCGGGGACTCCGCAAAGTCAGGCGGTCAAGTGCACGGTAGTTCTGATCCGTTCCAATGGGCGGGAAAAAAAGGACGATGGTCCACATTAGTGGACCATCTTTGTTCGGACCTAGAAGATAACGTGAAAAGATACTCCAAATATTATGGAACAGTTTGGGCTTCCATTTGTTTACCTAGGAGGAACGCATTGATGGGAACTAATTTATTAAGCCCGGAGTGTTCCTTGTCCATTAGATCGACATTGATTTACGCTGACAAACCCCGCAACACTCAAGGGCGACATTCCTTCGGTTGGATATTAGAGACAAACAATAAGTTTGGAGAAACCCCGATATTTATTGCAAATATTTGGCTGTTTGAAGGTAAGATTCTGCCCAGAAGTACTTCAAAAGATAGTAGGCGTAACCTTTACACTATTTTTGTCTTTTAATCTTTTATTCAAGCAGAATAAACCCTGAGTTTTTGGAATGAAATTTTTTGACGTTCAACTCATGGCCAGAATCTATAATTTGCACGAAAAATTATGAGCATGTTTGTGAGATAAAAATGCATATACGCATGCAAATCCTTCAGGCGTCTGCTGGATGTTGCTTTTGGCAACAAAGGAAAATATCAAGGGCTGTGTCAAGAACTAGTTTACACTTCTTAAAAGCCCTCACTGTCTGACAACCTCCCTTTGAATTAACAATTAGTGCAGATGAATTCACTTTCCAAAATATCAATAAAATATGAATTAATCTGTGTGTGCTACAACAAATTGTTACATAGTGAAATAATCGGCGCCGTTTCAGATGATAATGCTATATTAAACAATAAAGATGTTATAATTTATTATTGTCTCAGTGAGCTCCTCTTTTGCCTATTTTTTCTCGCGAATATATTTAACGAATTATTCATTAGCTTAAAATCAATGTAATATGATTCCCCCCCCCCACGACTTAGATAAAGGTTGAGGCTAATTTGGTTTCCAACATTGGCACTCTCCAGCTGTGATACTGAAATCAGACTGAACTATTTTCATCAGTATGGACCTTCGTCTGCGGTAACAAGCAATTCGGAAAACCAAATACATCAAAAAATACGCGACACTTTTCGACATTAAAAATACAAAATGGCCATACAAAACGCTGCATATCAAGCACACAACAGAAAATACGGTTAATACATCCAACGCAAAGAACATTGACACTTTCTGGATAAAAATCACAACAAAAGAGAAAGAAATGGAAGGGAAGAGCAATAGACGAATTGTACATCAATCCTGGATCAATGAGATTTATGAACCAACATCTTGAAAATGAAAAAAAAAAAAAAATCTGTCATAATTTTCTGATATATCATGATAACTAATGGCGGATGTAAAATCATTATGGTCTCAGCTTTTATAGCGCAAATCTACTCGTTTTTGTCATTTTAAAGGCATGATTTACCATATGCAGATGAAACAAAAACCCAGTATTAGTGCTTTAAGATAGTTCTAAAATGTGAGTTAGGGATAGAAACAACCACTGTAAAAAATTGAATCTATATTATCGATGCTAAGTATTGTTAAGTATATAAAATGTGAACAATAGTTATGATAAAAACGTTTCCAGACTAAACCGTCTACAGTTATGGTTTATTAAGAAAAATACTGATATCTCCTTATATTCTAGGCTTTAAAGTGAAAAGGTCATATAACTTTTATAAGTAGGATGTTTTGTAATACAACAGACCTACACATATGCATCAAATGTAATGATATCTTGAATTTTTTTCAAATCACCGCTCCCAAAAGTAAAGTGGACCTTTAAGATAGCTACATCTGTACCAAGGAGAGTGATTAAAGTCAAGAAGGGAATAGAAAGAAAACGAATTGCAACTTTCAGTATGATTCAAGCATTTTATTTCCAACATTTCAGAGTATCGCGGCTGTGACTACGAGACAAGCCGTAGAGGGGGTGCGATCCATCACACATTTTTTTTTTCACCCTTGTCGCTGGACGATTTTTTTTTTCCTCAAAGCGCAGAGAGCCAGAGACTGTGTTTGCATTATGATTATTTTCAACATTTCAGAGTAACCCCTAGATAAGATTTGTATTATCTAATTCTTCTTATGTAAATCATAATAAAATTACTACAAGTGTTACAATTCTATTTCTATTACTATTATGTTACTATTACTATTACTATTAATTGTACTATTGCTATTACTACTACTGCTATAATAGGCCCTACTACTACTACGATTAATAGGCCTATTTTTATTATTATAACAATCGTTATTAGCGGCAGCAGCATTGTGCTGATTGTTGTATTGCCAAGCCATGTTAAGGTTATGTATAGTAAAATTTGTCATCGCGAGACTCATTTGGTCTTCTGGATGTTGATTGAGGCGTATATATAGGGTCTAAAATCTTGAATGCAAGTAATATGAGTAATACTATTTACTATACACGTAACTTGCAGTCCCTTCCAATCCGTAACAATGTTTTTTTTTTAATTAATCTTTTTTTTTGGGGGGTGGGGGTGGGGGGTAGGGGGTGGGGTTAACAATAATGTCTGAAGGAGGCTGAAATTTGGTAGACAGTTTACCTAATATAGATTTCCTCGTGTCAAATTTCAGCTCAAACTGTCCTATATATAGTATTAGCATCCAGAAATTACTGTGTTTCATAATTTGTGCTTCCAATATAATCGAGATGTTGCCACTTAGGCCTACATGTTTTATTATTTGGACCAGTAAATTTCAGCTACAATAACTGACTAACTATCCTGTTTACGATTTTCCCTTGTTACCCCCTCCGAGTCGAAAGCACTGGTATCAAAACTCATTGGCAATTGGCAGTGAATGAAAGATTTCTTCACACAATGACGGTATTTTCCCCCTCGTTAGACCGTCCATAATGTTTTTCAACTTGGAAGTAAACCATGGCAATTTATCGACCCGTACCCAGAGAGGTGTGTTAAATTAATCACCGTTTCTTACCCTCTATCCAAGCAGGACGGCGTGTTGAATTGAATGCCCATGACCGCTCATATAAATACGAGCTCCCGAGGGGTAGCCTATGGTGTAGCCAGCCGACCAGACGTGCCAAGTACTTCCGATTGGGTCGCCGCTGGTGGCAGCCAAACACAGGAGCGTCTTCCAATATGATTGTGTTTGTGACTCGTTGAAAAGCAGGAAATTGCAAACACAGCTGTTTGTCAAAATGTGACATTCTCGTTCATTCAGTTCCCTCTTTGTTGACAAAAAGTCCGTAATTACATTCCAATGGCTGTTGATTTCATTGAACTTTGGTTGTTTACCGACCGATCCATTCACGTGGCACCGTAAACTGCTACCTACTTCCCATGAGGAAACAACATACCGAAATGCGTAAACTATGGATATAATAATATAATTCTGAGATAATTTTTTTAAGTCATGTCATATTATTACGAAGGCAGTTGATGGTGAAGTTAGAACGAAAAAGGAAGGCTACCTCATGATAATGACAAGCTTCCCATAAATACCCAATTTAGCCTCTTCGGTGTTGGCGTAGAATTCTCACACAAGGCCCTTTCAGTGTTCTGTACATTGCCAGTTGTTCATTTAGAATTTATAAATACTCTTTGAATAGAAGGAATTACAGTGAATAGCTGTTCTTGTTTTTGTTTTGCTTGTGTGTGTATGCGTGTGTGTGTGTGTTTTTTTTTTTTTCTTGTCCAATGGTGTACGCGTTGGCCGAGATTTGAAAACAGGATCTCCTTTGTAAAGGTCCTATAGAACCCTTATCCAACATACCATGCCACTATACGGATGCTGGCTGACAACAAAGAAAACATCCACAGGTTGGCCAGTTAGTAAACACACCCTAGGACTCTGGACCATAGGGCTCATCAGAGCAAGACGGACAGCATAGACAGGATCAGACTGACAGGTAGGCCAAGCAGCAGAAGAAGAGGACGTTCAATCCGAAGTCCCGACTTCGAATCCCCGTCATGTGCCTACCGTCCTGAGACAAGATGTTTTCACCCTCAGAAGATGTTACCCTGGAAAAAAAAAACAGAAGCAGACCATAATTGTACTACTTTGAGGAAGGAAATGAGATTGAGGAGAAAACAGAGGAGGAAAGGATGTAAGAGGAAGGAAGAAGAAATATCCAATACTCAAGAAGAAGGTAGAAAAGGTCGTATACAGGCACAGGTGTGTGTATACTTTTAGAGAAAGAGTAAAGTGGAATATAAGGAGCGAGAAACGAAACGGTAATCGAGTTGTATCACAGGAAGGAAATGAACATGGAAGAAAACGTACGGGACTGAAGGAATTTGGCAAACAAGAAATGCAAAACAACAGCATATATAAGAACCAGGAAGATACCATGATGGCGAAGGGAAGAAGACGAGCTGCAACTGACGAGAACAAAAAAAAAACAAAAACAGAAAATGAAAGGAATGAGCAAGGATAGCGGAAATACAAAGGTGGACACACTTCTCATGTCCGTAGTGTGTGATGTTATAGTAACGATTATTTAAGCTTCTCTCAACCTCGGCTTCGAATAATCATTTTCGTAACTTTCATCCTTAACTTGGGCATAGCGTATTTCCTTTGAACGTTGACAATGTCCCTATTTTGCTCTTAACAGTCTGCTTTAACGTCATCGTTGTTAAGTCTTCCGAGGATAGTGTTGATTATGTTTATTTTGTCCTCGGTTGTCACGACGAAGAAGAAAAAAAAAAAAACCTCACCCTATAACGGAAACGGAAGTATCAACCAGTACAATAAAGTGAAATAGAACAAACTACTTGTTGGCGTTTTCTGTTCGTAGCTACCACTCGTTTGACATCTACCTTGGATTGTACTCTGAACACAATATAACAACCTCATTTAATCCGTTTTGTGTTTCGTTTTTTGTTTCGACACGCATGATGTAAATCATCTTACATTAACTAAAATGTGCAATATTGTCCACTGCAGTGACACAGTTGTATCGAACTTGCGGGAAAAGAAAGAACGGACGCAAGCAAGGGTTTAGAAACCATTGAAGACGGAGTGAGTGATCAGAATTTTCTCCACAAACCTGCACTCAAATTTTTATTGAATTCACTCTTTTGAATTAAAGTCAACGGAGTAAAGTGTAACGAAGCAACAAAGAGTTAACGGTGAGAAATAAGCAATGACGACTCTTTAGGCGAAGGAGGTGTGCCAAAATGATGTTGTATAAGTTATTTTGTATCTTTATATGGAAATCAATGGGAAAAAATCATGAGGCAATAACATCTTTGCTTCACCACCAGACCTCTGCTTTACATTATTGTTTCATAATGCCTCGAACATAGAATGCAGCACTTCTCTTATAATGTAAAGCATATTTAAAGCATGCATTTATGTTTGTAGTACCAAGCTAACCTAGATTCTTGTTGGTTATGGTGATAACCACTGTCGCTGTTGGTAAACGTGTGATTCCACAGCTGTGTTCTTTTTTTTACCCCCTTCTAATAAAAACCTCTTCCACTGTGGGCCTAAGGAATGTATAGTATTGAGGGTGGTGTGGTTGAACTTAACAGAAGAAAACAGAAAGCCTCTCTATTCCTCTCAGACAAAAAAAAAGTTCATGGGTTGGTTCGCTTCGAGGAATTTTCCACGGGGTTATCTTCCTCTGTGATTTCACCTCCCCGCTGCATTCATCAATTTCTTGTCATCGCCGTAATCCCACCAAATTAATAACGATTTTTCAGTATCCCGTGGCTTTATAGAATACCCGATTGCAAATCGAGAATCTGTAAGTTTTACCTGGGATAGATGCAGTGGTCAAGGAATCATCTACAATCACTTGGGAATTTGATAATACCACGAGGCTCAACCGAGTAAGTCCAAGACGGTCCTTTTGAAGTCCACAAAATAAGTGGTTAGAGAGGGGGAAATATGGATGCTCCTATTCAAAAACTATACACGAAAAAATTTCGAAGTTGTCAAGGTAGTTTTTGGACACTTTTTCTTTTCAAGGTCTCATGTATTTCAACGACATGACCCTTATCATTACGACACAATTCATCATATATGACACAGACTTTCTTAGAAATGTGACATGTGATGACTTCCTTAATAAATTTGAACGTTTATATACCCCCACACCGAAATAATAATCAAGTGATTTTGGCTTCTCTTGCGCCATGTTCCTTATTGGTTTTGCTTTTTTCTTGAAATGAAATTACAATTTTCTTGAATCAATACGAAAGGACAAACTTTCGTAATCGTCAGGTATGTGTATTTCAGAGTGTGATGTCAATTTGCATCTTACCTAAAGTTCTTGGAAAATACATTTTCCGGGCAAAAACGGGCAACTAGTAACATTTTGTAAGAAAAAAGAAACCACAAACAAGATATAAAAGCGTGATGATTAACTATAGCTCATGTTTACCTCCTGGATATCATGGATAAAATGACAAGTTGAATTTCAAGTGGCAGCTATAACGTCTATTTTGCTTCTGTACCTTTGTTTTGCAGTTCAAAATCTGCTAGTGAGTCACTTCAAATAGTCGTTGTTTTATATTTTACTCGGAAGTTTCGATAAGCGTGGAAGGCCAATGACCTTTTAGCGAGCATTGAAGGTTGCGAGGAGAAAGAAGACTACCGTGCTGAAGGAAAGAAAAAAATGAATCTGTGTTCGTATATGGAAATTGGGAGTCCCATATCCAACTCATCATCATATCCTATATTGTATCCTTCCGAGATTCCAGTCTTATAGGGCAAAATGCATCTATTTTGATGAAGGTGAGTCCACAAGTATCATTGTAATTGTGCAGACTTTCACATTAACTTTGTTGTCAAAATGCGGGAGAACGGCAAATGCGGGATGCGGGAAGATTTATCCGTAAAGCGGCCGTAAAGCGGACACGCCCATCTGAGGGATGGAAGCATGCCCCTCTTATACCCCTCTGCACTTCCATCAAGAAGCAGCTCATGGCGCTATGACCAACAACTTTATGGAAGATGTGATTTTTTTTCGAAGCGTAGACTAACGAACAACATTAAGTTCGTGGTTCTATCTGTTGAGGCTATTTCAGAAGTCAAATGCAACTACACGTATACAATGAATGCTTGGTATTTGGAGATTCGTCTTTTTTAAATATGCCACATGCATATGGAGAAATATCTCGTTGCAGAATCAACGGTTCTTATTTCCCATCTTACTGGGGGATAGAGTTCGGGGTAATGGCATCCGTACTTTCCTGAGTCTTACAAAATGACAATTTCTTTATATCCATCACTCTTTTATGGCGTCAAGGTCTTCGTCGAATTTCATTGTTCATTGTGATTACAAGTAAATCTGGTAAAAACCTGTGGATGCATGGGCTTTGAAGTTACTATGATTTGGGCTGCGTCATTTAAAAAAAAAAAGTTACCTGCCACCGTCGTTCCCTGCACTAGGCCAATGTCAAATTGATTTATGAGATATAATCAGTCATATTTCTTTTACAGACGGGGTCAAGGGATGCCGAGTCGGTTCTGAGTAGTTTAAGATGACCTAGGTGGAGGGACTTTCGGCGAGGAGAGAGCGGAGCCCGGAGGGTTGTGGTGTGAGGCCAAGGTAATGTGGCTTTAGAAAACTCTGCGGGCGCGGGAGGGAGCTTGTGGCAGCTAAAAATGGCGACACCAGTGGCCTAACTTTGCCTCCGTGGATGCATGGTTCAACTCCAAACTAGAGAGAAGACCCCTCTGCCATGATGAAATTAAGCCGGTTGGTTTTAAGGAGTGTTTTCTCAATGTTTGTATAACTTGTTTGCTTTGTCGAAAAGGAGCAGCTTTATTGCTTACTATCATACAGAGATATCTAAGGCATACCATTCACTTGACTCATCGAGCTCACGGAGTATTACAGGTCTTCCCAAATATAAAGTAGTCCTAATATGCGACAGGAACGTAATGAAATCCATGTGGAATCATTTACATCTGTTTGTTTGAACACTTTTAAAAGTACACTTCTTTAGGTGTTTCAGTTACCCTAATCTCTTCTCAACGACAAAGAGATGTATAGGATACAGAATTAACATAAATCAGAGCACAGTTTCCATGGTTTCATAAAAGTTGTCAGACCTGACAAGTTGTCAGTCTCTGACAATCACCATAATAACAGTCAGTGACCAGAGCTTTTCAGCGAATCATAACCAAGGATTTTACTGAAATTGTCAGAGACTGACAACCACTTGTGAAGGCTGACAACTTTCATGAAACGGTGCCCCAGACCATCTTGGGAGAGACGCACGCTATAGGCGCCGATCCTGCCGATTGTCTGCCCTTCAGTACTGGACTACGCCAGTCCTGTATATACCGTGGAAAAAGAATGGCTTTATTACGTCACAATGACCTCCCTTGTCTTGTTAAACCCAAGTTTTACAATGGCCGGGGATGACTGCTGACATCATTTTGTTGAAATAAGTTCATAGAAAGGGCCAATTATTAGCTCTCGATAGTGAATTAGGTTTATCAATGAGTCTGGCTCTGTACTCTAGACCAGTGGGGATCCTAAGGGCAATTTATGCAAGGCAAGCTGACATAGATTGTTGTTTATGTCGAAAATAAGCATGCTGAGTAATACAATTGTATGTATATTATAATCTATATCATAATGTTCGATGATATACATTGTAGCCGAAAATAAGAATTGTAAAACAATGCCATACAGAGAACAAATGAAATGAAATCAAATCAAATCAAAATTTACTCAAAAATCTAAACTCGAGTGTGTGTAGCAGTGAATATTTACAGTTGTCATATGGGGTCTCATGGTTTTAACCTTAAAGAGGAAATCCATCCCAAAAATAAGTAAACTTCAAAGAAAGAGAAGATTATTCCCTACAGAACGATGAACAAAAATGATAAAAACGGATGTGAAATAAGAAAGATATGACATTTTAAAATTTCAATTTTTTCGGAAAACATTTCTTGACCAGTCCTTATGAATATAGAAATGAGCGAGTTGGTAATGTCATACCTTCACATTTTTTCATGTATGTCATGAAATTCGGAAATGTTGTTATCTTTAACTAATACAAGTAAAAGCATGCTCCCGTACATACCTTGATATAATGAGAGTTAAAAATTTCATTTCTTGCTTATTTCTTATCCGATTTTGTCATTTTTGCATTGATCTGTAGGGAATATTTTTTGTTTGTTTCTTTTAAAGTTTATTTATTTTTGGAGTAGATTTCCTCTTTAAAGGGAAGGTAAACCCAAAGAGCAATGTGGATTGAGTGAAAGCAGCAACATTGATAGAACACATCAGTGAAAGTTTGAGGAAAATCGGACAATCGATGCAAAAGTTATGAATTTTTAAAGTTTTGGTGTTGGAACCGCTGGATAAAGAGACTACTAGAGGATATGACGTATGAGTGGTCAACAATACAAAGAAAATATAAAGGAAATTCAACAAACATTCACTTTTCTTGAATTATGAAAGAGCAATGGACCAACCTCTTTCAGAAAGCAGGGGGAATAATTGCTACCCTTGACATATGTCAATGTCAAGTTGATGGAATTTGTAATTTTCATGAAAAATGGATTTTTGTAGAATTTTCTTTATATTTTCTTGGTATTGTTGTCCACTCATACGTCATAACCTCTAGTAGTCTCCTCATCCAGCGGTTCCAACACCAAAGCTTTAAAAATTCATAACTTTTGCATCGATTGTCCGATTTTCTTCAAACTTTCACAGATGTGTTCTACTAATGTTGGTGCTTTCACTCAATCCACATTGCTCTTGGGGTTTATCTTCCCTTTAACGAAAGGTGGCTTCCAGGGTTCGCACTTCACCCCTCCCCCTCCGAAAAACAAGATCAAATCTGTACAAGAAGTAAACATTTAGAATTGTCCCTTGCCCTCACCCATCTCTCCCCCCCCCCCCCCCCCCCCCGCCCCAAATAGAAAAAGTGAAGAAAAAAGAAACGCTAACAACATCCAGCACTCGGCCGTCCAACTCTCCTCTCGGCGACATTCCCAGATGTCTCCGAGGTCCTGTTTCTAGACAACGAAAGTTTTTCTCCAGAAGTTTGCGAAGGATCACATCGGGAAATGCCATTCGAGTGAAATTGAATGGGATGTTTTGCTGCTTTCATCACAATCAAGAAGACCGACAAGTAAAGCAAGCAGAAATTATCGTTCCTTCTTCTTTTTTTTCGCCAGGCCTCGACGAAAGCACGTGTGTGTGTGTGTGTGTGTGTGTGTGTGTGTGTGTGTGTGTGTGTGTGTGTGTGTGTGTGTGTGTGTGTGTGTTTGTGTGTGTCTTTTGTGTGTGTTTCTCCCATTTCCTCACTCGGTCAAAAAGACGTCTGTTAGATCATGGACCTAATGATAGGTCCATGGTTAGATGCAGTTTAAATCAGTAGTCCGCGTATTTTTACATCACCCCATGACGTGCTTATGGAGAATGGCATGCAGTTGAATACTGTACACGTGTATAGAGGTGGAACCCGATTGAACGATATGAATTGAGAATAATATTCTATTATACTAATTACGAATGCCTATCATGGTGTTGTACACGTAATGTAACTATAGTATATATTAGTAGTTTAGTGTCGAATAATTACTAGTTCTCGGATCGACTGGGGACCCATTTCATGAATAATCATTGCATCACAGGTGCTCATCTCAATGAATTTAGAAAAAAATATCACAAAATGAACTTTATTCTGCTTATGCGTAAAGTGGAACTACGAACTGGCTTGCTGAAAAGTTTCACGTTTTCCTATTCATTTAGATCTTTGAGGTGATATACTGATTGACCTGTTCTTGCGACTCTCAAGTCCCAGTTTTCTTTTCCACACGAATCGCCACGTTTCCATTATGATCAATGCCTTATGTACCTATGCTCGCAGGACCACTTCGATTGCACCCATCTCATATGCAGTCATCGGAGGATTTCAGCAAGATTTCGACCTTTTCTAATCAGGCGTTCTCTCCATTAGCATGAACCACACTCTACTACCCAGGAAAGGTTTATCATTCTCGTATATTAGATTGATCAGATCCAAAACTTAATTGAGGATTTAACTTCAGTTTCAAGATTCAAGGAGATCCAAGCTCCACCAGTACATGTATGAGATGAATCTTCCTCGCTGGCTGGAGGAGGAGAAATCCAATACTTTACATAACTAGTGATCAAACGTCTGTGTTTGTCCTTTTCATCTATTGGATTATGCCATCATGATCAGTCATCAGAAATAGATGAGACAAAATGTTGCTTCCAAATTGAGTTTATTTCGCCGTGACTGTATAGGTAATGTAGGAGGGACTTAACGAACGAACTGATGACTGTGAAACAAATTCAGCAGTGATCTGTCCATTTGAAAAAAAAAAGGTTAATTTTTCATTCAGAAAATCTAAGAGCGACATTTTGGATTTCATTTTAAGGAAGAAAAGCACGGACGTGAAGCAGCAGAAGAAAATTCTGTGATAGTATTAGCCTTCACTTAGCCTTCATGAGAACGCAAGCCTCTTTTGGTGTAATCGTTTACCGGAGTTAATGGGTTAAGCAAAAGGGGTGAACCAGCCGACCTTAAGACCCGCCTTACTTTCTTTAAGCTACGTGGTGTTGTGTTCCGCGTCGCCTGATCTCTCGCCCACGTGTTATCGCCACTAACCTTGCATCTCAACTGATGGCTTTCGACAACCAATCCACATCATGACATGTTCTTGAAGTACCACGATGCAAGACATGCTGTGTACTCTTAAAGCCCCTTGCTTGCAGTTGTAGATGAAAAAAAAGAAAAACAGCTTTAATGCTTTAATACTTTAAACAGTTAAAATAGTTCTGAAATGTGAGTCGGTGATAAAAAGAACCACCATGAAAATGTTAGTCAGTATAATCAATGTCAACTAATGTTAAATACACAAAATGTGAGCAATAGTTTTATTAAAAACCGTTTCTAGAATAAACCGTCTACAGTTATGGTGAATTGAGAAAATTAGCGATATCTCCTTATATTTGCGGCTTTATTGCATTTTTTTTCTTTTTTGTACGGTAGGGTGTTTTGTGGTACAACTGACCTATACATATGCATCATATGTGACCATTCGAACATTTTTTAATAACTGCTCCTAAATTTTGATAATGGCTTTAAAGGTTCCCTGAGTCCCGAGAATACAGTACTGTATAGGCCTACTGCTGGAATATAAAGGTGCGTGTATTTGATTACTCTCGCCTGAACAAAGCCAGACGGGTTGACAGAAGGCACTTACAATTATGTTGATGTTATTTTAAAGAAAAGGGAAATGTTAAAACGTTAAAACTGAAATAGTCATAGCCCTGAATTTTCAGCAACCCGAACCTAGAATTAATTAGCCCCTAAATTTCTCTTTTGACTCTAC
This sequence comes from Diadema antillarum, assembly GCF_040938485.1. Taxonomy (NCBI): domain Eukaryota; kingdom Metazoa; phylum Echinodermata; class Echinoidea; order Diadematoida; family Diadematidae; genus Diadema; species Diadema antillarum. The sequence continues at coordinate 105,988 of NW_027272421.1, read as the reverse complement.
TCAAATTTTACTTTAATGGCAATGCTGTCTACTAGTATTTTCACACGATGGATGTCTGGGATATTATTTTATTTGATAGTTTGTTGTTTGTTTATTAGTTCCGTTTCATGGTTTCTTTTTTTTTTGTCCGAACATCTTCACAATTTATAGTCACATTTATATTATAATGTAAAGTGTATTACTCGTAAATTCAAAAGCATTACTGAAGAAGAATACATGGCCTTTAACAACAAATCTTTCCTAAAAGCCGAACCGTTGTATAAACGGAGAAGGTATATCCAAGAACCTGAAGGAGGTACTGGAATGGCTGAATAATGTATATTAAAACGAAAGTATGATAGTATATAATATTATAGGTGCCTATAAAGTATATAAAGTATAGCGCAGTCGAATGCCCGTACCAGTATGTACTTGAAGTACACATGCTATTTCCACTAACTGCCTTAAAACAAAAAACTAATAACAGACAGTTCAATAACATTAACGGAAAAAGGAAGTAATAATAATAATAGTAATATGAAAAAAATTAATGCGTATTTGATTTCAAGAAATACCTGTGTTGTATGTGTGTGTGTGTGTTTTATTAATGCTCTGATGGATCTTGATATAGAAGCTTTAACGGCGCCACTTTTATTTGTTTACATTATATTTTTGTTTTCTTTGTTTTCTTTTTCATATTTCCCATCTATCAATACTTTATATCAATACTTAATATAAAGAGAATTCCATAAAATTGCATTATTTATAAAAAGTTCACATTCCCTCGACTTGTTAATGTCACATTTTTACGGTAAATATTGTTCTCCTTGCTTTCTTAAAGAGGTAGGTCCTACGTAAGTCAAAAACACTTTAATTTTGCTAGAGATATTGAAATATGCTGAATTCTGGTTACACACGCATACACACACACTCACACACGCAAATATACACAACACATACATAAAAACACACACAAATCGAAAACGAAATCAAAACAAAAACAAAATAAAACCAAAACCGACCATTGACCACAGATTTCATTTTCGAATCAATGACACGGTGTTTGTACATATACAGCAATTAATGGAATGTCAACTTCCAACAAATCTCGTGAATTATATACATATACACAGACGTGATCACTGCTGGCCGTCGATCGCCACCAAACGACAACCCAATGAGTGATTTTTACGGCAGCGCCTCGCTTGGGCGCGACGAGCACACACTCCTGTGAGAAATGACAAGGGGAGGGGGGAGGGGAGGGGGAGGAAGGCACAGGAACAGAAGTGTAGTTACATGATTCACGAGTTATATGTAAAAGGTAAGTTGACAAACAAGTAAAAATTACGACGTTGGGGTGTATCCGAAGATATAAATCTCCGCAGGGCCGAGTTGTGAACGATTGTGATAAATTAGGGTAGGGAGACACGCACGCATGCGTACGTACGCATTTGATCTGCTTTCGTAAGTTCTTAGACCTTACGAATGCGGTATGAAAAGTCTTTTGACCATTTATTTGAAATGAAATTTAATTAACTGTATCTTTTTCAATAATGGTATTTCTCGAAATATATAAATGTATATAAGATTTATATGTGAGTATACACGAAAATATTGATTTCCATGAACACATGATTATGATAAAAATGGCCACTATAATGAGACGTGAGTCGAAAATGTGTATTTCTTCATGTTTTATACATATATCTCATGTGTATAAATATGGATGTTTATATATATATAATATATATATAGATTCACAACAGTAGTTCAATATAAAAACTCCGTGAGAGACGTAGTTTTTACGAATTTTCGCCCATAGGGCTTTGTCAAGTCAATACATTATTTTGACATTATCGATTTGTTTGACGTGTTTATTTATTGCTTCGCTTCGTCGTTATTGTTGGGTAATCATTGCAACTACAACTCTTTCTATAAGTTACAACCCAAGAAGGGGCTATAAAACGAATATGTCAAGAAATATAATAAATGTCAAATGTATCGACTTGACAAAGCCCTATGGGCGAAAATTCGTCAAAACTACGTCTCTCACGGAGTTTTTATATTGAACTACTGTTGTGAATCTATACTTTCTTAGGACTGCGAGCAGAAACTAATTGCTGTTATATATATATATGTATATATATATATATATATATATATATATATATATTTATTTATATACATATATATATATTCGTGTGTTTGTGTGTGTGTTTATGTTTTTACTCGGAGTTCATTTCCAAGAAGTGCTAAACCCACTTTAAAAAAAGCACCCTTCAAAATTATGCAACACCACAATACCCGAATGGGCGTTCCGCATTTTGATTGTTTTGTTTAAAGGCTTTGTATATAATATAATAATTTATGTCTTATAGATTTGCCCTGATAACTGCACTTTTGGTTCACTGGCATTGATGACAAGTCCACTGAAGTCAATAACTTAATTTTCCTGAAATATAGATTGAAACCGATTTCGGAAGAAGCTTCAGGTAGAAAAAAAATAGAGAGAGAGAGATAGATAGATAGATATATTGCAAAGGTATGTATCAATTGTATGTCAAGGTTATGTCTGGAAATTTTGCTCGTCAACTTGGCATCATTAGCAACATGATATGCAGGTGCATGACGTGAAGGCACGTTACGGTTCACATCTAATCACGTGACCCAGGGGTTGCGCGACACTGAATGGGATCAAGTACCCATGTTCTCATTCTGTCGTCATCGGGTTGGAAATTCGCGACGAGAACGGGAAAAGGAAAACGAAGATGACTTATGTCGCGGGTGACTTGTCTTGCCATTAATTTGCGATCGTCATGCTGCTGCCGCCGAATTACATATTATTTGACGAGATGTAACAATGTCTTTTTGCCTGTTCAAGTTTTTGATTTGTTTTTGTTTGTTTGTTTTTTTTTTAATTCTGTTTTGGGAGGGTTTTTTTCGTATGTATGTTTCTGCATGCATGGCGTGCGTATACGGTAAACTTCAGAAGATGTGATTGTACGAGTCCTGCATTCTAAATACCAAAAAGGTTGTATATGTTGCGTATTAACAAGGCAAAGAAGTTCCGCTTTAACGCAGTATAACGAAGGTATCAAGATTATTATGCGGACTCTGTTATACTCTAGTGATGTGAGACAACGAGGTGTGTAGGCCCTATACTATCGATAATCTCTTAATAGGACCTTATTATCTAACATGTTCACAAAAATAAATGATTATGGAGGAGTTTGAAAGACGTATACAGTTCTGCAGTACATAAGTTTTACTCAGTTTGTACAACTAGTGTTAGGGCATTTATATCACATGTAATCGAGTGGTACTCTTTTGACGACTGTTTTTTCCTTCTTAATATTACATATCCATCGCTGTATATTATCAAAGAGAAAACAAGCAATTGCATGTGTATGGCAATCAGCGACGCAGATATTTTTCAAACTCAAACTTGTTACGTATATATGGTAAGAACAGCGGTCTGCATTTTATCTCTTTCACTTATTTTTTTTTCCTTTTAAGGCCATCAAAAGGAAATAAATTCAATTCAATTCAATTCAATTCAAACTTTATTTTCACTTTTTTCAACAGAATGTACAAAGAAATACATGTATGTCAAATTTGACACGCATTTTATGGAATGAAACACAGGCAGCAAATATGTAATAAGAACATGTTGATGTCTGTAGTCAGTACAAGTAGAGGCATAATACATTATTATTTTATTTAGCGAGTAACGCCACTTTCTGCAAAGCTTTTGACGGGTCAGTCTATGAGTGGATACATTGCTATTCCAAAACCATTACCATATTCTATTCTGTAGAATGAATTTTATAAGAAAGTTACGGAACCGGGGGAAAAGTTGAACACAGGGTCGCTTTTCTGTTATTGATAGTTTTTTGGTTCATTCTCTCTTTCCATCGCCTTTCTGGCTGCTCGGAGAGGGGACCTTGTCCCATGGGTAGCGCATAGAGGAGGCGCACAATCCTGTCAAAATTGCGTAGGGGAGTTTCACCGACCTCTCATAACACAAATAGCAGATTGCTATCTCAGCTCAGTTGCTGTTAAAAGCATTTCTTCTTCTCTTATGTCTCGTTTTCCTCTTCTTTCCTTCCCGAAATCTCTTCCATAGAGAAAGAAAGAGAAGAGAGAAGGGAAAAAGGGAGAGATAGAGAGAGAAGAGAATACAAAAACATAAAGAAATGCCCTCTCCCGGTTCGTTTTTATGGACCACACGTAACTCGACAGACACCTATATAACCTTTATAAAGAACCGAGCTCTATAACGGGGCATTTTATTTATCCACGTTTTTTTCATTTTTTTTTCTGAGATGTTTTTATTCTCTTTTCTGCGATGCCTGAATCGTGTTTAATCTACCCTAGGCAATATTTGAACGGCTGCTACTGCCAGTTACAGCGTGCCCCGGCTGCCGACCAACCGAGTCTCAATTTTTAAAGTGGAAGCTTTTTCAGCTAATCCAGCCATCCCCATATATAGCCAAACTTGTATGCCTCACAGGCACTTATACAGGCAGCAACCCTGGGGTATTTTCGTAAGAAAATTAAGTGAAAATGAGAATGGCAGCTTACATCAAAGCTTGTGCCATAGAAGAACACTAGTTCTTTTATGAAGGAAAACAAATAAAACAACCAAGATAGCAGATGCACAAGTTGAATTGAACCATTTTGATAAAAAAAGTACACACTCGCTATAAAGTTCGCCGTGAATCTCTTTCCAACATTTTGGAAAGTTTTTGCCATTTTATTCTTCATCAATCTACGGTAGTGCAACAAAGTACCCCGCTTTCCTGAAATAATGCTGAAAAACAGACAACACATTCTATATTATTATCTGCAACTCGTAGTGATGATTTTTGCTTCCCATGGAAAGTAGGGCCTATACTATATCAACTACTGTAGAAAAGAAGAGTGTGCCGTTTGTCGAAGCGTAATGCTACTTGACTTGACACTTTGTGTTAGAAGTTTGAAGGACCAGTGAATGCCCCCCCCCCCTATGTGTTGCAAAAGAACTACAGTTCTTGACTCCCATCATTATCATTCTCGTAAAAAATTTCGGGGCACCAACGTAGTCATTCCGAGAAATTACATTATGCAGCGAATATTGTGCTGAACTTTTTATTGGGGCAAACTTTGATGAGAGCATCCGAAAGACCTGTTGATTATACATCGTCTATAATGGCGTTTGTCTAGCTGTGTGTGTGTTTGTGTGTGTATGTGTGTGTGTGTGTGTGTGTGTTGATACGTGTATTTTATGCATGTGACTGAGGATCAACGGAAAACTGGCGGTACAACAATAATTGTGCTTGTTGTGCTTGTAAAATGAGCTATTCGCGAAAAGTGACATCCAGAAAGCCTCATAAGACAGCGATTTCCACCACAGACAACCATGCACTTGCAAACTAGAGTTCTTCAAGTAGTGAAATGAAGGCCCTTTTCCCAAAACAACATGTGACATTAATACATACATGTAACTAATTACTGGGTCCAAAGGGGAGAATTTAAAAGAAAAAAAAAAGAAAGTGAAACAAGAAAAAAATCCACAAATTTATAGACATTGGTAAAAATCAATTATTGTCAGATGACATTCTCATCTGAACGAAACTGGGAGCAAATTATAACAGTGATATTGTTAGATAAAGAGTTATAATACAAAAAGATGTGCCCACATCACTGTATATAAACTGCATCATACGTCATACAAATGGACACTGACATCTATTTCTATACAAGAAAGAAATGAAATGTTTATCAATATCCAAAGACTTCCAAGATAACTAGCTGAGGTCATCGTCTGATGACGCCTCTCAAACTGAAATAAACAAACACACGGATGCACACACACACACACACACACACACACACACACACACACACACACACACACACACACATTGAACACATGTATGAATACATATATAAAGTTAACCGCACTACAAAATGTCCATCAGTGGAATGGCGTAGAAATGTTGTTTACTGACAAGCGTAGCATTCCGTCAAAAAAAAAAAAGATATAGATCTTTGCCCAGTGCGAGAGAACTTAAAATTGAAAACTACCGCGGAATTCCCACTTGGTCTACTATAAGATTCAACGTATGACCGTGAAAAAAAAAAGTATTTAGCATCTGTCACAGACACGATCACATCAAGGTGTATGGAACTTTGAGATCGTTATCGATACTATGTGTCTCCATGGCGATATGATCTTTGGTAACTTGCTATCGAACAATCATTCGATCAAGAACAAGGATTTGATATCGTTCCGATCTCCATGAGTGTATACAAACGCGTAGTCAAAGTGACAAATACGGGACTTCGTGTCTCCGTGTGATCATGATGACAAAACTTTGAGTGAGGAGAGATCGAATCTTCAAAGCATTGTCATCACCTTCTGATTACCAGCGAAGTACTTTTCTGAGGTTTAAAAAGAAATCAACTCTTTATTCGCCTCCTGCTAGGCAAGGTTTGTTGCCACTTGGTCTATATCAGATAGTCTACTTCCCAGTTCGTCCAACACCACTGCGGCTAAACTCACTTGGTCTACCATCAATTTCGTCTATAAATGCCCGTTTGGTCTACTTCTCGTTTGGTCTAATGACCAGATGGTCTAATTGCAGTTTTGTCTCCTTAAACTTTTTCCCATTTTGCCTAATAAACTGTGGGTATTAGACGAAGTGGGCATAGCCCATCTGGAAGTAGACAAACTGGTAATGAGGCTAAGTGGCAATTAGGTTAAATGATCATTAGACGAACTGGGTGTAGACGAAAAGGAATTAGACCATGTGGGTTGAGACTAAATGGTTATTAGACAAAGTGGGAGTAGACCAAGTAGGACCTAATAGATCACCCTATAGGCGATACACGTGTCGAGTACGTATGACATGTGAGTTCTTTCACAGTTAGGTTGCAGTTGTAGTTGGAACATTGTTGCACTTTGATTACAAAGGATAAAATATATTGTTTTTTAGTATTTTTAGCGTCATCCAAAGTGATGCGTTTATTGCTAATTATCTACCGCAATGAATTTCTTTTTTCTATGTATTGCTCAGTAGTTCATTTGCCAAGTGTGAAAGTCGGCTTTACACACACAGATATCATCACACACAATGTGTGTAATTGCATTCGTACATTACATATGAAAAATACACCATAGCTCAAATTGTATGAAACATATTTCTTAATTATAATTAATTATTTGAGCTACGATTTGTGAAATGAATGCTTTGCGCTGTATGTATTTCTTTTTTGGCGGATGGAAATAAAGTATAATTTGATTGATTTGAATTGAATATAAAAAGGTATTACCGTTAATTGAATATTAGATATGTGTTCCATATATATATATATATATATATATATATATATATATATATATATATATATGTATATATTATTATTATTATTATTATAACTACTACTACTACTGCTACATAAAAAGATGCTATATATATACGCACACAATGCTTAAGTAACTGTAATCATTCATTATGATGAATCTTGGCAGTACCATCATGTGAGTTTTACTGCTGAAAGGGAGAGAAAGAGCTCGATTTGTTTCAAAGAAAAGCTCTGTAGAGGAACATTCACATACGTGAAGCTCATTCAGTGCGTGAAAATGGATGGTCATCATGGTCTGTTTCGAAGACAGACGGGAGAGCATTCAAGGACCTCTAGGTGCGATGTGATGGCGGTATGTTTGTGGAGACTGTAAACAAGGCTGGACATAAAATCGTCTTTTATTGGCGGTTTTTATCGTTACGTTTTTTCTATACCCTTCTCTTTACCTGGCTGCATGCATGCGCCAACATGGCAAGCGATGACACTCGTCATCATGGCACACCGTTGACGGATGATGGAGCTTATAGCATTGTATGATGAAATACAGCTCGAGCGTTGATGGGGTAGAAATACGCTGTCATCCCCCCCCCCCCCCCCTCCAACTTCCTTTCACTTTATTGCCTCATTTCTTGTGCCTTGCAATCGTCATCAACACCCTCATCTCAGTATTGCATCATAAACGCAACCTCGATTGTCATTAAAAATATGATAAGAACCATAGAATACGAAGGTGCGAAATAATTCAATGTCACGTATAGGCGTAAATTGCTCTCCACCGCGCATGTCATCTGTTATGTACGCCATCCTCTCACGCCAGTGTCGCACCTGAAATAAAGCGAAAGGAGAAAGAAAATTACTAGGGACTAAGCAGGGTGTGCATTCGTTGTTGAATTTGCCAATTAAAATTGTACATTATTATGTATACCTGGGAAAGTATTCTTGAAAAACGACGGAATTGATTCGTGTCGCCATTTTAGTGTCACTGACGATTTCTTTTGCGAGGATGCAAAACACAGTACAACTATACTGGAAAGAAACGGCTTCAGTGTATGATAATTGCAAATATAATTTTATGGGGTGATCACGATTTTTTTTGATTGTGAGTTATCACAACTTCTTGTGTTTCCTGTTATTGTTCACTTATTCACTTCACATCAATATCTTATCCACAATCACATTACCAAATATTTTAGTTCCTTGTAATCATCATTGTCTGTGAATCGTTACCAGTGTTCTTATCAAATGCGAAAATCTGATGTCCAGTTCCTAAAGCGGGTTGGCCGCTGGAGAACCACTTAAACTAAATCGAACCTGATAGGTCCCTATTTGTATGTATATACAGTATATTACATATATATATATATATATATTTATTTATTTATTTATATATATATATATATACATGTGTATATATCCTCTTTTATGGTGAAGACACTGGTAGTACATGCCTTAAAGTTTTATAGAATCTACCTCAAAATGTGATGACTTCTTCTCTGTGTTTCTGTCCGTCTATGTCTGTTTATCCATTACTTTTCTCATTGATGGAATTAAGGAGTTGACAGTGGGAAACAACCTATAGCGAGTATATATGCCGGCAATACCTTTCTCACTTAAAAAAAAAAGAAATAAAAAGAAAGCTCGGCATAGAAACAGATTCAAAGTACTCAAATTTACTCCAAAACTCAGAACTCGACGGTGGCCTCGGCATCCACATACATGTACATCTGTAATAGAAAAAGGAGAACGCGGTATAATGAACTTGTTTAAATGCCTGCGGAGACTTAGCCCGAGAACAGTGTCTCTCCTTTGTACACCTATGTGCGTGCTCTCCATAGGAACACGCATGATACACATGTATATCATTTTTTTAATATAATACCACTTTATTAACATTGATATGTAGGAAGCCGATGGACAATGTGGCTTTGATGTTTGTGACCTTGATAATATGGAAAATTGATACACACTATGTTCATGATACATTTTGTATTCATTTTTTTATGTACCTTCTGAAATTTATCCATAGTAAAATGCAATAATTTCGACTAAGGTTTTGAATGAACGAAAGTGATTAATTAATGCAGGCAGACTAGGGGTGAAAATGTGTTATGACTGATCTTTTATCAGTATAAGATCGAAACTGCTGATCTACATTTTAACAAACACGTCGAAAAAAAGGAACCAGGGATCCCCAGCCTAGTGGTATAGTTTTCACTGCCTGGAAAGTAGTAGATAAGGGGTTCGAATCCCACTGGTTACCTTTTTGGACATGTTCATTAAAGTGTAGATCAGCAGTTTTGATCTTACAAATACATTTGTACAGAGGATGGCAATTTATTAAAAAAAATTCAGCCATGGCACAAGTTGAAATTCGTTTCGCAAATGCTGTATCACCTTAGCTGGTCTTATCTACTTTTTTGCTTTCTTTCTCTCTTTTCTTCCACATTTCAGCTGCATTCCATGTGGGCACACTAGCGCGCCATCTTGTTTGTCGCTGTCGCACGGAGGTGAGGACTTCACAAATCAGTTGGGGGGCTCCGAGACAGGTGTACAAGGCCCAAAGTTTCGGCGGGTCCCCGAGTGCTCGCCTAATGGGTCCCCGAGGGCCGCCTTCTCCGTGTCTCAACTGCCTCATAGACCTTGGACCAGGCGCAAGATATATCGACAGTCTGAAGAAAGGCGGTAGATTTTATTTTTCTCCTTCTTTTGGTTTTATTTTTTTCTCTCTCCATTCTTGCAGGCCAATGTGTAAATCACTTTGATAAACACATAGTAAAAAAGTGGTAATTAATGCTGAATGGGTGACTGGAACTATTTCAAGGAGGCAGGGTATTTTTTTTTAACGGATTAGGCCATGAAATGGTGTCCAGTCTAGCCCAGGGAAAAAGTACATCCGCGAAAGTCGAGTATTTAACATCTTACGGAGATTATTCATTATCCAATATCAAGACGCAATGCAGAAGAGTATAGAAAACGCCTAAAAAGGACTGAAATATTAACATGATCTTGCAGATCCACTGATCCCAAATCAGAGCTCGGCAGAAACACCAACAGGCGGAAAAAATAGTTATTCATGTGTATAGTCACGTGCGTTGTCACTTTTTAGATACGCATGTAAATCACAGAACTACATTCCTGCAAGTTTTGATTTTAAGCTTTTAAGCTTTAATGTTAATATGTTATTAAAGTTTTGAATGAATTCATAAGTTCGATTAGAAGTCTCATAACTTTCCGAGACATTTTTTTTTACACAATACAACGCCATTTCTGTTATATTTATGTGAAATTATTTTAAAGAATGATTAAGAATTTCCGTACGAACAATACGAACAGTACGAACAGAAAGGTTACACGAAACATTTTTATAGCGAATGAGTTTCAAAAAGAAATTGTTTTGATCAAATATCATATTCAGGAGTGTGGGTGTGGGTGTGGGTGTGGGTGTGAATGTGTTTGTGTGTATGTGTGTAAGATGAAGTACCGCATTCAATGATTACATGACTTGTAGCATTCCTGTTCGATTTGTTGGGTGTTGGTGTGCAGTTGATGTTAAGTATACCAAGGTAGTGGTTTTCTAATGCACATGCGATAGGCTTGCATTAAAGTTCTCAAACAAAAGGTTATTAGTGATGCTAGGAAATAAATTGTATTACGCTCTACAACTGTTCATATTGGTAGATTGCGGCAGGAAGAAGAATTGAGTATAGCTGTACTTTGCATTTGTGATGGAAGTCACTACATTTTAGTGATATCTGGCAGGTTCAGTATACTCTTGTTCCCTATGCATCTCTTTCTGTGTGTTGGTTTCCATCGGCTTTTGAAACCCATGTGAGACTAGATGCTTAAAAATAAATGTGAAATGTTGTTCTTATTATCATGTGCAGTATTATGAGTAGCAAAAAGACCACAATAGTTTCCTTAAAATACAATAATTCGTTGACGGCGCATAAAACGTTGATATACTGTTGATGTTCAAAATGCTTGAAGAAATTTAGTGAGGTTATTGCACATGACTCCAGTTCTCGGACTTCTGGGATTTCTTGGAGGAGGATGCTGTGGGTATACACGGAGCCTACACACAATTTTGTGAGCAGGATTTGATTATGACGTATAATTTCATAATGCATGTATTGTATGTGTAGATTTTATATCATTGTTTATGTATGATTATGATATTGTATGACTATATAGTGTATGTGGATGTAATATAAACCGTGTGTGATATGCGTGATTATTATGCTTCAGTGCCTAAGCTATATCAAATTGAATATTGTATATGCTAATCTCTATAGTGAAGTAACTGCGATAAACATTACTGTCACATACATCAGTATTTACATAATTGCATGTACTTTGATCAGCGGTAATCTCTCTGATTTTTTTTTAAACTTTTTTGTGTCCACCAAAGTTCAGGATTTTCTTTTCTTTTTTTTTCAATGTTTCATGTAATGTCATGACCACTGCAACAATTATGCTTTGCATTTGTAGGCCTACATTGTATAATTGTATAATAAACTTGTCTAATAATAGCGTTATACATGTATACGATGTTATATGTGAATATGATGTATGTGAATAAATGTTTAAATGTATACATGTGTACATGATTACATGCATTTTTTTTTTCACAACGCCAACTAAATGTATGGCAATAAATGTCAAGTGAAATAATAAAGATAAAGCTTCAGCCATATGGGTGTCTTTTTTGTGTCCCGTTGTCTGTAGTAGAAAGAACTGCCACACACCTACTACCAATATAATTAAAGATAATGTTAAAGTTATTTCCAAGCTGTCTTTTATAGAATAATTTCAGTCGAGAAGAATGGAAAAGGTTTCATGAAAATTGTACATGTACCTAGAATGAGGGAGTTTCAATTTACTTTTGTGATGACGTCATCGCCGCACAATTCTCTCATTGACCCGGCTGTGCATAGATCTTCACTGTTTCTTTTTTGTAAGTATACTGCATAAAAGTGAGAACAATTAGTTGCATTCTTTTGCCAATTTTCCTGCAGTAAAAAAAAAAAAAAACAGTTGAGGGTAATAATTTCATCAATTCAATGTAAAATTTAGTTTTGTATACATGTACTCTACGATGATTTTCAGGAGGGAAGAGACTATAATTTGAAAGTTATTGCACAATAATATTTTGTATAATACAGTATCTTCGAGTGCAAAGAATCAGCGAAAAAATACTTATGAGAGTTCTGAATTGTCTTTGTGGTTGCAACCAATGTTAATCGCTACTGAGTGAAAACAGGTGAAATTGTGAAACTCCACAACTTTTTTTTTCTGCTTTCTCCAGATTGATGAAACGTCTACCATTTATTGAATTTATCTATTTCATGTGAAAAAAAAAATCCAATTGGAAATAGACATTTGAGCACACATACTAATCACAGAAAATCAATACAACGTTGTATGTTGATGAAACGTCTACACTCATTTCATTTATTAAATTTCATTTCTATCAAAAATGCAATTGCAAATAGACATTTGAATATACATAAAAATTACACAAAATCAATACAACATTTGTGTTGATGAAACGTTTAGCATTCATTTCATTTATTTATTCTATTTTTAACAAAAATGCAATTGCAAATAGACATTTGAATACCAATGATTATACAAAATCAATACAACATTGGATAAAACGTTTAGAATTAATTTCATTTAAATCTATTTCATTTCCAACAAAAATGCTATTGCAACAAATATACATTTGAATACACATGATTACACAAAATCAATACAGCACTGCATGTTAAATAAACTTGTAGTACGTGTATTTCTGTACGGCTGTATTTCATTTCCAACGGAAATTCAGTTCTAAATAGACATTTGAATGCACATAATTACACGAAAGCAATACATGTACAACATAGTAGTCGAGCAGACCTTGTAGATTGCAGTCTCTTCATAAACAATATAACAAGATACAACAAGAGAGGCAATATTGCCTTAAAAAAAGAAAAGAAATGCAAGAATTCCTTTAATAACCTACTTCTCTGCATCTCAAAGTCAACTCAAACATAATTCTAAACACATGTAGGCTTTGTAGGCGCTTCAGAATAGAATACAATGTAATTCATGACATTTTCCTTCTGTGGTTTTTGTGACAAATTATGTGCAATGTACTAGTAGGGCCTAATGAGTTTTTCTCATCTAATTCTCTTCAAAAGGTAAGATATAAAATGTGCCTCAGGAACGCAAGTGAACATATGTACATAGATTTGAAATGTATATTGTATATAAATTGTACTGATTCACGAAAGATTTTGCCAGTACACGTCGTTGTAGAGTTAGAAAAGGAATGTCTGTGTCTCCAACCGTATTTCTCCCTTTCTCTCTTTCCCGCTCTCATATTTTCTTCTCTCTCTAAGCGCGCGCACACACATACACACACACACACGCACACACACACACACACACACAGAGCAAACTCCGTAGCATTGCTGATAATTAACATTACGCGGGTGTTGATCTCGGACAGCTCGGATCCCATGGCGCACATTTGCCAAAAGATCTCCCCGAGAGACGGCGGAGAGAGCGCCATAAATGTGCTAACAGTCCGCGGCGGTTTTCGCGCGCCGTTTTCTTGTCAACCATACACACACTTCAATAAAAATGACCGGTGAATGAACAATTGCTAACTTATTGCTCCTGTCAGCGTCCGTCTTCAGTTTTCTGATCCAATCCATAGACGCGGATGTACAATCACGGTCTACCGTTCTTCCTTCCTCTTCTGTTTCTTTGCTCTCATTCTGGTCGTGTCCACCAATCACACGAATGCTGAAAACTCCCAGAAGAGACTGTGTACAGAAGGTCATTTCTATCGCGTTGACTTTGCATGCCCCCTACTGCTGTCTCATTTTTCATGTTAATCTCTATTTTAATCACCGTTTTTGTAAGTCATTGTTTCGCTGAGGGTTTTTCGTCGTTTTTCTCGTCCAGGTCAGAAATGGAGGCAAGGTTAAGGGCCCATCACATGCCATTTCTCACGCCAATAAAATCAAAGTTATCGCAGCTGCATTTGGTACCCGTTTTACCACTGACTGCGCCCTTCGCCCATTTATGCCTGCGCCAAAAGTCATCGACCTGAACGTACGAGTGACCGACAGATTCCTCGTTCTGTAGTATATGCGATAATGGGCAGAATTTGAATAGGATATAACACAATTAAGCATAACATAGACTAATTGATGTGGACAGGCTTTAACGTGTTACTAGTGAGACCGTTAGCAGCATGAAGATGAACACCCGATCCATCTCAGGACGTACCAGGCCAAAATCATAGCTTATTTTGTCCTCTCCTTATTTGGAAGGTTTTATTACAAGTTATCTGAATGCCTTCTCACTCCTTATTTTTTTTTTCCTTTTTCGTATTTCTCGAAGATGAACTTGATCTGTTAAAGTAAATCGATATATCTGAGCAAGAATCTCGATATCAATGTTCGAACAATCTTCCCCTTGAGATCACGGCACTTCTGGAAGGATATCTTTTGATAACCTTAGAATTCACGATTAACAAGGGATGCTCTTATGGTATGTATTTTCTGCAAAAGTCCCCACACGTCAGAACTTGATGACAAATAAACACCTTTTATATGCGAGTTCGAAGAGCAGCACTCGGCTCCACTCCGCGGCTTCCAGATTTCTCTTACCCATGGTAGGTCAACCTTCTTTAGTGACCCCGGTTGCTCCCACGTGACCCAAACCAATAAATCACTCCGAATGGCCTGGCCCAAGGGTCGCCGCTAGCGGGCAGTCTGTCATTAATGTGGTCGGTTGAGTCGGTGTGATCACAGCTAGCTTTCGCTGGTCCCCACTGACCACGAATTCGTCAAAGTCAAGCCATCTCTCATCGCGTACTCTGATGAAGGAGTCGGTGTTCGTCACCCTAGCGAAACATTAGCGACTGTAGTCACAATCAAGTTTTAACCTGACTCTTCAAATACTTTACACATTCATATTTTTATTCCTTCTTGCAATAAAAAAAAACCTACCCAAAAGTGCTAAAAAAACCACACACAAAAACAAACATTACGCGACACAGAAAATGTAGAAATATTTTGCCTTACAATATAATCAACAACCTTAAGTAGTTTGAGGAAGTTGGTATTTGTCGACGCGTAGGATATAAAAGGCGAGGTTACATGCATGAGCTCACTAGTACAGACCAAACTTGGTTTCTAACCAATAATAATAATAGTAATAATAATAATGATAATAATAATAATAATAATAATAATAATAATAATAATAATAACGAGAATAATGATAATAATAATAATAATAATAATAATAATAATAATGAGAATAATGATAATAATGATAACAAATTCTTATATAGTGCATTTCAGACTTGAAAAGAATTTCAATGCGCTTTACAAACAAACAAACAAACAAATTATACAATAATACAAAACATAACAACAAAAATTACAGTTTACCAAACACAATATATTACTCTACAATAACTATTTCCTAAACATACATAAAAGGTTAGAGTTGCCAGTATTACTGAGATAACTACATTAATAACTTCAAATTTAAAATCATAAGCTACATCAGCTAATAGTGATAATAATTACCCTTATTTGTGGTTCCTAACGAGAGAACGAAAACATGTTTCCTTTTTTCTATTTCTTTTTTGTTGTTGCTGGTTTTGTGGTAAAGTATTCATGAATGTGAAACTGCTCGAAAGCACATGGTGCTTCATAGTGCTAGAAGTTGTATGCAGCTCCAAAAGTTTTACAAAATCAGAGTACAGCAAAGAATAATTACAAATGTTTTGTAGTAATGGTTATCTCCTGTCGGCCAACATTTAAACGAAAATTTAAACCAAAACAACAACCAAAAAAAGAAAAAAAGGATTGTAAATGTAACTTCACACGATTTTTCTCAATTTCTCCAGGTTTGCCCCATTCATTGAATAAAATCAAATTAGGATAGGAGAGATTGTGTGTGTGTGTGTGTGTGTGTGTGTGTGTGTGTGTGTGTGTGTGTGTGTATGGGGGGGGGGGGTGGGTCCAAATAGTTCCTTCCATCTACCTGTTATGCTAGAACATCTCGACTTGATCGTGACACTTATTGTATTTGTTTTAGATAATGACCATGCTCTTGTTTGCTTCCTTTCCACGCTAAAATCATGGAGATGCAAGTTCCATGCTCAAACCATTTTTCTCTCAATCAAGTTACATCTGACACATTTATATCCCTCTTTTCTATTCTCTCTCTTCTCTCTCGAATATATTCATATATTCCTCCCAATCTCTCCCTATCTATCTCTCCCTCCCCCCCCTCTCTCTCTCCCATCTACTACTTCATCTCTCTCTTTTTCTACCTGTCTCCTACCTTAAACTTGCAAAGGCATATGTTGCATATCCCCTCTTATATTCTCACGAAGGTGAGGAGGGGGGTGGGGGTGGGTAAGCTAGATTGGGTCTCATTATCACCTGCACGCGGAAGACCCACGGCTCGATCGGGTGGAGATGTCAGTCGATCCCGTACGACATCTGGATCCGTCGAAGATATCAGCCGCATGCAGAAGTTGATTTGTTCCGGTTTCTGTCGTACTTGTGTCACTGCAGTACAGTTTGCATCGATAAAGTATACAATATTCTCTGTATATGCGTAATATCTATGTAAACATATACATGTATGTTCAATTCAATTTTGCTTTCCATCCATCGAATGATAATACAAATTAATGTATACATATAGATAAATGTTTACATGCATATATACGAGAACGCAAGAGTGCATAATACGTGTATATACAGTGTATATATATATATATATATATAATGTATACATGTATATTTATATGTATATAATGTATATATTTATAATGTATATATAATGTATATACATATTATATATATGTATATATATATATGTATATATATATATATATATATATATATATATATATATATATATATATATTTATATATTAAAGTGAACAGCTATAAAAACATGATAAATGATTGGTGGAATTGATCCCCTTGATATTGTTTGTATTACAGTGTGTACGACCATGCAACATAACTGAAACAACAAGGCAAAGGCACAGATTATAGTCTCTAATAAGATTTAAGAGGTAAAATCATACAAAGGTGATAATCCAATACCCTATCAACTGTTGATTTAAAGTCATCAATCTTGTCTGTCAACCAAGTCAACACCTATAGTCGTTAGAATTTTAATGCTTCTGTCATATTATGGCCGTTTAATATGCGGGATACACTTTCGTCTATCAGTGTCAAAACTGCTTATATATACATTGTAGTAGATTTTCTCCTCTCAGAAGAAGTGGAACAAATGTGTCAACTGCTTTGGGCGTGTGGTACCCGGATGGCATATTTCAGTCATCACAATGCTGCTCATAAAAATACTTTAAAAAAACCTTTTTATCCAGAATCTTGGAATATGAGACATCAGGTGTACACGATACACCCCCTCCCCCCATTTGCATTCAAGCGTGTGAAATGGATCGCAAATCATATCGAGCGTACACACAAAAAAAAGAAATATAGAATACTTTGTGACCCCATCAGCACGTTGCACTGAGAATGTATTGTCGCAGATATTAAAGCTTAAATAAGGAAAATTTTGACGTAGAATATCGTGCCATTGTTTAACAATAAAAAGAGTGATATCTAAACTACTTTCAACCTAATTTGAAAGACTACAAACTTTTCCTTTTTGTTTAATGAAGCATGCTACCACGATGTTTTCAATTTACCTATTTTGCATGCGCTTGACTTAAACTCAAAAGCGTCTAAAATTCAAAAGACGTGCTCACCTGTTTGCCAGCTTCCTTACCCATGGTCGATGCGTTGAAAGAAAGTCACTGTGGGACAAGCTATTTGTCATTTGAAAAGTTTTGAGTTTGAAAGATACCGAGTTAGAAATCGGTATGTTTGGCGCCTTTGCCAGGCTTTCATTGGATCACACGCATACAATTATACACACACACACACACATGCACGCAGGCAAAATATAAGCACACTTAAAGTTCAAGATTTCACTTAGTGTCGCATTGTATGAAAAACTCCGAAAAGGTCCGTCTTGGTGCCTATGAACATGAAGAAGAAGTAAGACAATATATGATTTGATTAGTGTAGATGATATCTTACAGTAGTTATATTTGAACTACATTCTGCCGTCCTGTGCAGTATTGTTATCTGTGCGTGAAGATTATAGCATAAACAAGTCAAGTTGTATTCTTTGAAACTTGAATTTTAGCACAACTCGATCATCTTAACTGCGCGACAAATGATTGACATTTGGTTTGAATGGACGTTGAAAGACTTACCAGCAATTTATAGAACTATTCCATCTGGCCATGAGCCCAAATTTCATTGTACTTCGGAATCCAATTGAAGTATGGTTTTAAAAATGAAAATGAATAAAACTGGGATCGGTCATCCCGCCTTACTCACTAGAGGTGGTACAATTAAATAAAGTGGACAGGTGTGATGGAATCAATGACGTAGAAATGTTAACGTTATGTTCAAAAATGTACATCTGAATTCTGTGCTATAATGCCATACGACGTGATGATGAAATACATAACACGAAGGTTTGATATCTATAAGTTACGGAAATTATCTGACAATAAACCTATAAACAAACTTAAGGACGGATATATATATATATATATATATATATATATATACAGACAGAGAGAGAGAGAGAGAGAGAGAGAGAGAGATTCATGGAATTGCATTAATGCCATTATGACTTTACACTTTATAACATCATGCAGAGCTAGAAAAAAATCAAAGGGACTAGGCGCATTTTTAAAGAGAACTTGTATTTATAAAAAAAAAAACAAAAAAAAAAAACCAGCAGAGTGTCATATCATATTTTATGATTGAAACACAGCAGGATCTACTGTTGCTGTCTTTATAATTATGTGTGTTCATGTTGTCTACAAAGACCCGCACGATTTGATGGAACCCCAACCTCCCATCAGCCCCCACTCTTCTACTCTGCAGGGCTCGTTTTCGGCCAATGCAGCCGACGCGACGCTGCGTCTCAGCGGGTCTGTCGGCACACCACCTTCAACAATTGCGCCGACGTCATTCAGCAAAAGCCCCCACCACTCTTTAAACAAAGAGGAAAAACCTTCGAAGATTTCTCCACCTGAGCAAAAAGAACTCTCAAACAACGAGGCTGACCTTGTTTTTTTTTTATACATGATTTCTCGCATCTGCCGTCACTTCTATCGACTCAATTATTCTATCATGAAGCTGTTCTGGAGGTTATTGCTTCTACATTTGATTTAGTTTACATGCTTTAAATCATTGTCCTCGGCAAAGGTATATCATCATTGTCACTGTCATAATTGTGGTTGCCGTAACACGAAGGAGACACAAAATGAAAATATTGTAAATCTGATAATAGCAATGGCGATAACCAGGATTCAAAGCTGTGCCTCCTTAACTTTAGGCAAAAATTGAAAATGAAATCAATTAGTAGGCTTGTGCGTGAGTGAGTGCGTGTCATTGTTCCTACATGACAGACTGTAATAAGCAGTTCTCAATTGTTTTACGACTGCAATGCATTTCTCAGCAGTGCTACCATTGGCGATGTCGTGCTTCTAATCTCGACAATATCGCTTCGAGCATGAGGTAAGTGTTAGCAGGCATCAAAAGAAAATTCGAGACTTAAGTTTCAATAAATACAATATTTTTACCGGTTTGAGAATAGAATCACAGTATGACTACTTAAAATTCAGTTATATTTGCTTTGCAAATCGGAAAATATGTTTTTTCTTTCAAATCTAGCATCTTCGAAGTAATAACCGCCAGAATTGTCATCGACGGTATCAGAAATTGGGGTATGAAACATTAGATACAATCATGTGGTGTTTCTTTTTAACATAACACCGGCTCATCCGCATCACGTTAGGGCCTATGTCAATAAGTCGTGGTATCTATGTACATTCTAATATCTACACCCATCTGAAATGTCACTTCAAGGCATCGTAGCGTTTACCTGATTCATGATTTAAAAAAAAAAACAACAATTTTTTTCACATTGTTTAAGTTAGTACTCGAACTTTATTGGTTGTTTTTCTTAATTACCTTTTTTTTTTGGATTGAAATAAACATGCCAGTTAGCTCGTGATCTTCAAAGTTATTATCTCGCTCTCTTAACTTATGAATTTAGATTATGTAACACTGAACACCTGATACATTTTTTTTTTATACGGTCATCACTGAATACACGCTAATAGTGCGTATGTCATTAACTTCAACCTTGTATGATTATTTAACAGGTGCCGGAGAAAAGACTTGACCAATGGAAGCAGCATTTTGAGACCGTGTTCTTCATTTAAAAAAAACCAAAAAAACAAAAGCAATTTCCTTTTTTTTTTTCTTACACCCGTACGCATAAGATGTGATGTATGTACCTCATTACTCTTACTACAGTCTGGCGGGTATTTCGTTATTCTCATGTTAAACGGGATCATATAGTTTTGGTCGAGGTTGAGACCCAACTTCAGGGGGTGTTTCATAAAGCTGTTCTTAAAGTTGCGAACAACTTAAGAGCGACTGGACGGATCAGTTGTGATGTGCTATACTTATCAGAATTTCAATAATTCACCACAAGAACTGATCACCAGTCGCTCGTAAGTTGTTCGTAACTTTAAGAACAGCTTTATGAAACACCCCCAGGTTTTTACTTTTTTGGGGGTAAGATAATGAGATATCTCTTATGAAATATTATGAAAGACTGTGTAATTCTACAAGGAATTCAATGTTTATTTGATGAAAATTGGTTTTGAAATGGCTGAGATATCCATCAGAGAGCAATCGTAATAAAAGGTGGGACCCACCTTTTATTACGATGGCTTTTTTGGTATCTCGTAAAAAGTGAAAGACCTAATCCTCATCCCCACCAATGCTTTATCATCCCTTTAACTCTGTAACCGTTTTCATCGTTTTGGGTGCCAAGACATCGCTTCTACTGGGGGGGGGGGGGGGGGGGGGAGGTTGACTGCAGACAAAAACAAATGTCAAAATTTCATCGCAAATATCTTCTCCGCTTTTTTAAGGGAAATATGTGTTAATAAAAGTGAATTTTTCTTTAAGTTTGGTTTTGGGGACACGCTGTCTGGGGCTTTCGTTAAGATTATTTAAAACTGCATCGAATCTTCTTCCTCCCCTCCCCCCCCCCCCCTCCCCCTTTCGTATTTAAACGTTCCAAAACCAGCAGGCGACACTCCATGTTGGTTCGTACAAGTCAAGGGTAATCCCGTCGATTATTTTTCAGATCTCCTCTGCTTATTTTCGTCGATGGACCGAGGTCCAGGCTCCGCCTCAATTTGTTTATAACCACCGATCATGTGAAAGCCACGGAAATCTCCCGATTTACAAAAGTGTCAATCTCTGATGTTCGGGGATGGGCGCTTTTTTTCACCCTCTCTTTTTCTTTTTCTGACAAGCGAAACTCATAGAACGCGTCTTTGGTTTGGCGTCACCCGCGTTTCTTAATGCACGTCGTATATATTGTGATATCAACGACATGGTTGCCATGGTGATGGAATGTAACTGTGATAGCGAAACGAAGCTTTAGGTAATATACAGCTGACATTAATTTAATTGCTACATAAACATTCTAAATCATGTCATTGCAGTCCTTTATGAATATCGATCGCAACAGTCAAACAGGTGCCGAAATATCCACTAAGCACACAATCCTTTTTTTTTTGTTCTGAAATCCTTATTTGATTTCCTTCAAATGATAAGTATCAGTCATGAAGCAAGTGCAATGTCGACAGTGTAATTTCACTTCACTGCATTTTCTACAGCATGAATCCATAAAAACAGTTATTACAAGTGCTTTATCTACAGTAAAATTTCATAACACAAAGAATAGCAATGAAAACATAAAACCCTATACCTCATTTGGGATTTACAAAGAAAAGAGAAATAAAACCGCATTCATGACTAGCACGGTCAAACAATCCTAATTATTAGCATTATTCTCTGTAAACCTATTAAATTCAGTGACAATCACCCTTTCTTTAAGTAATTTCATCTGTTCCCAACAAGATACAATGACCAAGCGTTGCAAAAACAGTCTCTAACGACCTCTTGCCGTCACTGTGACACTGGTGATCAATTAAAGATGGCTGTTTAGTGACGTGCAAGATGAGTTGGAAACAGGTGAGGGAAAATAAGATTGAGAAAGTTCTTCATATCTCAAACAAGTTCATAATTATAATAAATGCTATACTTCTTCTTTTTGCGAGAGAAAGAAAATATTTTCAGACGGATGATTTCTGACGATAACGGTTAACTAGAAATGGTCTGCACAAAAGGATATTTGTAATCCCATTAGCAACTAACCAACTAACAAATTCAAGAAGGGGGAAAAGAAAAATAAGAGTGCATTGACTTTTGTATAAAGAAGATTGGCGGGAACCTGTTTTATCTTTTTATTTCTTTTTTTTTTCTTCTCAGTAAATGGATAACGTCATGCTTGATATTATGTTTTGGCGTTTGGTCCGTTGAACTTTTTTGCTCGGGGTCGACTCAAGGTCTTGCCCTCGATGTCCCCGCGTTGTCACGTCACCCGTGACGATTGAAGAGGTTTCACGTAACATCATGATTTGCTCGAGTTGCATTACACCACCGAGTGAGGGGGAAATGCCGAAATTACCTATGCGTCAAAGGTGCATTCTATCACTGTTTTCTGCTGTTCGTTTCATTTAGAAAGAGGTATAGAGGGATGTGATGAGATTGGTTTTGTGGAAGAGAGCTGTAAGAAATGTGAAAAGAGAGTTATTGCAACAAAATGCACGTATCATCTTCTCCTGTTTTTCTGATCATTGTGAATGTTGGTCTTCATTTCAACAAACCCAAAAAAAAGGATATTTCGTTTGATTTCATATCTTTGTTATTTTGATCTTAGATTGAAACTGGCTTTTACGTAATATAATGGAAGCACTCGAAAAGAATCGTGATTGAAAGTGGTTCTTACGTGATCTAATGTAATACTCCAAAAGGATCCCGTTACCTGACATAATATAGGCAACAACTTTGTACTGTATAGTACTTCCTCACATCTAAATCGTGCACTTATCAGAAAAAAAAAATCATAAGATTTTGATAGAAGGATTATACGCAATAAGATATTTATTTGAATTTTCATCATGAAAATGAAAGCATTTTGTCTTTAATTTCTTGCGGAACACCTACGAGAACTCTCCAAACCGCACCGGCGCTCTAATTCAAGGACTTCTTTTTAATTTGCACCAAACTTGACATCAAGCTGTGGTATATTCATATCAACCACGACAATGAACCTGCTACCTTTGCGGACAGGAGAAATGTCATTTCAGTTCCAGCGGTTTTCAGAGACAAATTTAGCAAACACAATTAAGTAATCAGAGCATGCGCAAATGCACTGTTTTGACCTCACACATGCTCTAACACACGTACACACACACACACACACACACACACACACACTGACTAGATATACATCTTGAGCATTGTTTTTACAGTGATTCTCATATACAGCCTGTGGGAAGAGCAGGAGTGATCGAGTTGTCCAGCTAACCTCTATTTGTACCCCTTTGGAACTCCTCCTTTTATCCAATCCCCCATTCCCTAAATTGATGCTTTGCAAATTTGAGGAATGACCAGACGCTGTGATGTAAATATATGGAAAATACTTGATTGCATATAGTATGTGTTGTGTGCCTCCTGTCTAGCGAATGCTTTTTTTGATCAGATTAGGCTTAACCATAATATTATGCCAATCTATTTTACTCATTTACACCAACAATTCAATTCAAAGTCAATCCAATTTAGTTATCATTTATTTCCATCCAACAAAAGAGTGAGACAAAATACAAAGAATACATTACACAAATCGTATTGTTTTGTCAATTTGCTAGAAATATAATTATAATGCTGTGTGGATGGTAAAGCATATAATAAAATACATCCACAATCAAGTGGAATAACCAAGACCAGCAATGCATATTTTACAAGGTTGACAGAAAAGTATGGAAAAGAGTGGTCCGCTGAACATAGGGCTTGTAAAACGTGGATCACTCAAGACTTAACTTTACGTAACTAATTAGATCATCCGAAATATTTTCATGTACAGCTAAGATATAATAGCTTTTCAATGTAAAGCAGGTAATAAGGACGCATCGTTACAATCAGTAACTATTTTTAAGTACAAGAAATGCAAATTCATTTTAAGCTAACAATTTTACAATCTGCAGGTTGAATTTTTAGACGGAGTGTCTACGCCTGTCATTCGAAATTCCCATGGACCGCATTTAGAAAGAATTCAGTGCTGATGGACTTATTGGTCTTGAGGATATGAATGAAGTTGTTTTAGCGACTTTAAATTTCATTCTAGAAAAGTACAACTTATAAACGGCTTTGCATTAAGTTAATATTGTTTGTTTGTTTGTTTTCTACAAGCAGTAGATACTTGCAAACGCAAAAATCTAGGACATAATAAAGGTTATGTGTAAAAAGAAAGAGTAAAATCTTACAAGCACAACAGTGAGAGTTCGATCGCAATAGAATGAAAAAACTTATGAAATTGTGAAGTTTCACTAATTTTCACAAAGCAGCTCTTGGAGAGTCAGTGTAAACAATTCTGCAAATGTAAATTGATGATGTCATCCCCTCACAATTTGCCGTACAGTATATACATAAAGTCTTTAAATTTCCAGTTTTTGATCAAGCGCAGTGATGCCCCAGTCTCAAATTCTGATATATCTACACGTAACTAATCATTACTTTGAAGCCAGTCTGCCAGAAAAAAAAAGTTTCACGCATGAATAGCAGAAAATATGAGTTAATATTTTTGTCAACAGTTCACTCATTTGCATATGCATAACATATCAACTGTACGGGAACTGTTTTGCAGAATTGAGCGAAACTTCACATCGTCATAACTTCCCTAATTCTTCTCCGATTTTATCACATTTTTACTGTTGTGGTTGTAAGAATTTACTCTTTCTTATCAGCCTAAACGTATAACTCGCCTGGAATTCCCCTTTAGAAGTATTGCAAATAGCTGTCAATGAAAGGACGAAGGTAGGTCATGAATATAATTGTTCCCTGATGTCATGACCTCACAAGAACTTTTCTTGTTTGATGTATGAAAAAGAAAAAGACATCGCACCCCGATATGAAATTATTGTTCTGGTGTATATATAAGCTACCAGAGAGGAATTTTTGGAGAATTGGTTGTGCAGTCTGTAGTTGATAAATCATGGAATAAAAGCGCAATATTCTTTATATTTTCGTGCACGTACAAACCAGTAGGAGAGTTGGGTAGCTAAGATGCATATTATATATTCGTGCATGGTCGATATTCTATGAGGTGAAAATATGTACGTCTCTTAATGTTCAATAACTTATGTTCTTATATTCGATTCTTATGTCCGACTTTTTATGTCTGTTTTTATGATATTTCTACTATTCTCTTCGTCTGATTTGCGCTTCAAAATGGAGGAGGGGGTATGAGAGAGGTGAAGCGAAATATAGATGTATAACAGGTGCTCTGCTTTAAATCTACCTGTTCGAAAAGAATTTACCTGTGCAAGGGATACACAAAGGGAGATGGGGGGTGGGGGGGGGGGGAGGAACCGGGCTCCATAACAGGGGAGGGTGGGGAGGGGGAGATCCTGGGAGAGAGTAGAGTAAGGTGTCCACAGCTACAGGTGAGCAGCAGGTAAGTGGGAGCTGGACTGACTCACCAAGAATGCTCCCCTTCCGCCCGTCTCTCCGGTTGGATCGCGTCCCAGGAAGCGCAGCCCTTCGCCACCTTCTCGGCTTTCGAGGCGGTCAAGGACCCGGTGTACCGGAACAACAGGGGGACAGTCATCTCATAGCTCTGTAGTAATCACCATCTGGCTATACACCCAGCAAGCAAGCTACCTCTGATCTCTCTGTTTCTTTTTGTTGTCTTCATCTTCATTGACATCTTCTCCCGTTTTCTCTTCTCCTTCTTCTTTTTTAGTTCTGCACGACTTCACAACTGGGTAAATCATTGAGAACAGTTTTTAGTCGTTTTGTTACGAGGACAGTGCTGTCATATCATCATGCATCATTTTGTATATGTCTTTTGTGACGGTCCCTGTAATGTGGAGCGTGGAATGCCATAAAAGAGAACATTTAACAATCTACTGTATTTTGAATCTAAATAATGTATTCCGTTTGTATGTAAAACTTTGTTTTTTACATAGAAAGTATTTTTGCCAAATTTCATTTTCGTTATTTCGTTTGTGCATTGTATTCTTGAAAAAAAAAAAACCACCCAAAATAATGAGATTGACAATTAACATTACATTCATGGGTTTTTTTTTTCTTGATTCATTCTGCTCTGCTTCTATACTTCTGCTTCAACATCATGGTCTTCTCTGCTTTCTGTGTCCTTTTCATCTTCCCATATTCTCATGTGAAGCTCTCTCCAACTGTAGAGCAGTTCCCCTCTATCAATGGAAAATTCCACTTGCTTTCAAGTCAGGATAGGACATAAAATGGAGGTCCCGTGTATGAGAGAGTAACAACTCATGCACGTAAAAGATCCCGCTCCATTCATTCATCGCTAAGAGCAGGGTGTTATACCCGGTGAAGTGGTTCCACCTCACATCCAGCTGGACCCCATGGAAGACCAGCTTAACGTAGGTGAATATGGGCTATCCAGCCATCTTCTCAGATGGAAATGAACAAACAAACAAACAAACAAAAAGATTAAAAGTGCATCCATATCATTTTAATCAGACATCCATGATGCAGGGGCATATTTCATCTGGTGTTTTGTCAGTAATTTTCACTGACAAATTTGCTCTCAGCAAATCTGAGGCAAGAATTTTAGTAGAAAGCTTAAAACACTAACTTGTCAGTGACTGTCAATTTTTTTTTGAATGAAACGCTGCCCCTTCACCTGAATAGCTTTTGCAGCGAAGTAAAATACACCTGCGCGTGAATGTCTACACTTAGGAATATGAGTGCCATTATTATCATCATTACTGATATTGTTCCTCTCCATCTCACAATTACATGTCATATCTCGTTTTTGTCTGTTTGCTTGTTGATAAGAACGTTAATAGATATGAAAAAAAGTTACAAAGACGCGTGGCGCATGCATCTTTGAAATGTATTGTCGTGTTTTCTTTTTCTACTTCAGTCTTGACGTTCTCATTAATATTATAACTTTGTTCCTCTTATATTTCCTTCCTTTTCATAACTTCCTTATTTTCATCCTCCTATCTATCATGCCGGGTTTTTTTTCCATTCTTTTACGTTCACTTTTTATTGATGGATTCCCCATATTCATTTTATTCTAGACCTACTACAACAAAATATTTTCCATCACCACTGATAACAAGTGACAATTTTTATTACTCTCCTTTTCAGTATAGACTTCGTAATCTCTTTTGGTTCTCTTTTATCTTATGTTTAGCATCAGTATCACATATTCATTTCGTTATTGTTAATGTTATTGTTCACTACTGCCGAATTTGCTTATCTTATTGTGAGTGGCTATCTTTCGTGGTCGTCACGTAATCTTCATCGTCATTATTAGTATTTCCCCACTTTTATCGCTTTACCAATCATTCTTATAAACATCAGATTGGAAAATTGCTCTGAGATTCCCTAAAGAAAATTATGAGAGATAAAGTTTTATGCAGTATGGAAATAATGACAGAGTTAGGTACCGAAATATGTTTTAAAAAATGTCGATTTCACATGGTTCTTGCATAGTTAGAAGTAAGCATACATTGGTATAAATTGAAATAGGGTGGGGGGGGGGAGAAGAGAGGGAAAGGGATTCAAAAAATAAAGGGAAGGGGCAGAGAGAGGGAGAGAGAGAAAGAGCAAATTATGAAAGGCTCGAACGGAAGATTATTCGGGGCAACTAATTTACACAGCAAATTGCTGCATGTGTGAAGTGCTGTAGATATGTCCGTAATGATTACTCGCGCGAAAGGCGGCCGTTCGCGACCATTGAGTTTGACAATCAGGGTAAATATGTAACCAGCAGCTAATAATGTATACGTCTCACGCGTTTTTCTCTGTGTGTGCGAGTGTGCGTTTCCGCGGATTATGGGTCTTAATAAAGTATATTGCATTTATCCGCTGAACATGGCTATTGAAAGTTGATGTGCGCCAACGATAGTTCGAGAGGTATATGATGTGAGACCAGCTCCTTGGTCATGAACTATTTTTACTTCTGTGGCTGGATATAAATACGTATGTGACCAGGGGCATAATAACACTATGGATGATAGCACTATGCACTATGAACATCGCGCACTATGAGCTGAAACTGCCTGCCTGTCTGTCTGTGTGTATGCAACCTAAGACTAGCGTATTCAAAGAGAACACAGAACTCTCTCTCAGTATATCAATTATGTAATCAAAAGATTAATCCCGATCTTCATTCTTTTTCTTTCTTATATACTGAACAAAGAATATGAAAAGGTGTAGAATGTGCAATACGTGTCAGATAAACTTGATCTTGAACGCACTGTAATAACTTATATGCACGACAAATGCGTAATTAGCCAAAGTACATTTTTGAAAGAGAAAGAAAAATTTCAAGAGAATTCATTGTCGAACAAAATACAGAATATCTCTACCACTATCTTGCCAAAAAGCGAAATTATAACTGCTGTATAATTTTAGGTCTTCTCATAAACAAGTAATACAGGAAGGAATAATGAAAAAATGTGCAAAAGCTGCTCTGTCAGACTGTAATCTAAACTGAGCGAAAGAGGGATAATGGTTGATAATGTCAAATCTATCAATATCTATATGATCAATGTCGTTATTATCGTAATTCCCAACATTATGATTACATTATAAAAATAAATGAATAAATCAATCAATATTCAGTAAAGAATAATAAATACATTATAAACGAAATGAAATGAAATTAATTCAAATGTCCTTTCTCTGATATTTAGCATAGGACTTAAATCTAGACGTTCGTTTATCATAACTCTTGTTTTTTATAATTGCTGCAGCTTTATTTTGCAACACTTCAAATTGGACTTCAAATTTCCATTATCAATAAGTTTCCGATGCGATTCCATTTCTTTTTTAATCCGTTATATTTTCAGGTTTGTTAGTCGTTTGAATAAAAGAGAGGATTAGAGAGAGAGAGAGAGAGAGAGAGAGAGAGAGAGAGAGAGGAAGAATAAAGTGTATTGTCTATTCAATTTCAATCTACGCCTCAGTCTCAACTTTCGCTGGGACCGGCGTAAACTTGATCGCAAAATAGTGTGTAGATCGGATTTTTCTCCCAACTATGGCAAAACAGGAAAGAAGAAAAAAGAAGGTACATGTATATATCAATCTGAGACAGAATGTCGGAGAATGGAATAATGGAGATTAACTAGAGCACTTTACACGTCACCAGCCCCACCACCACAACGTAAACTACACCGAATTTTTTGGATTTCTGGAAATTATTATAGATATATGGAACATCGCTATACATGCGTCGCGCTTGAGACTCAAGTGAAAATGGTGGAAGGGGAGAAAAAGACGAAAAGAGAAGAAGAAGAAGAAGAAAAAAAAAAGATTCGCAGGTTATGTGGAAACGTGTTGAAATTTTTGGGGCTAAATTGGGCCCGCTGATGGAGGAGTTTATTTGCGAAGAGGTGAAAGCATGGATAACAAGATGGTATTGGGAAGAAAACGGACGCCAGTGGGCGGGAGTGACAACCACGTCGGGCAAGGTGTGAAATGTAATGTATTCGACATGTTTACACCAAACAAAAACGTTATTATGCGTCGATCCACTTCACATCGGAAACTTAAATGCTATGTTCTCGTTATTATTGTAGCTTTAAGCTCTGTACTTTCATTTCAATTTCACTCATTTACAAGAAAATTTAAACTTCACTGTGACACTTTTTTAAAATATCCGCGTCAGTTGAAATCAAAGCGACGACCTTGTGCTTTTAGATTACTTCGGCAAATCTTTTATAGCGATGATAAATTCGATGTGTCAAGTTATGTCCAGTGAAATAATACTGATAAACACTTATGAGGTGTTGCTTTATTAATGTACTTTATTTATTAACTATCAATACATGAGTTTTGAATGCAATAGTTGTAAGAGAACTAGTAAAGGCATGTGATAATCATAATGATCATAAAAGTAATTATCATTTATCATTAATCATATTAGCCTGTAGCAATCTCCTCACTAATCTGTGGCAATTGGCTTACTGTAGATATTATGTTATTATCATTGTTGAAAAAAAGTGATTCTAGGGTAGTAAAGCAAAAGTGGGTGAGTCCTTTTTTTCTGCAAAGAAATATTGGCTTTTATCGCATCAACATTACATTCTATTTTTCATTGTCGAAATCCCCTAACAATCATTATCATGATTCATCATCATTGTTGCAATGTGTTTCAATTCTTGATTTACTATTAGTACTAGTCTTTTCGTCATTAACATGAAACGTGCGTATTCTAACTTCCTAATCAATGTCATGTTTATAATCATGTTATCATCATTTATATCACAATTTCGAGGATGATGTCATTAATGCGATTATCCTCGTCATTAATTCTGTTGGAAATGTTTTGCTATTATCATTTGATTAATTTGACCTACAATAATTTGATTATTAATGTTATGATTTTTATTATTATTATTATTATTATTATTATTATTATTATTATTATTATTATTATTATTATTATTATAATTATTATTATCATTATTGTTATTATCAATACCATGTATATTTGTTGCCACACAGAGAGAATGAGGATATAAAATGATATGATTTTCAGTTCTGAACGATGGCTCCCTAGATGACAAATCAAGTTGACTGCTGCTAACAGTCATGGCGTCTCTTGGTGATAGGAACCTACCCATCTTCTTCTCTCTTCTCTCTCTTTCTTCCTTTTTCATCTTTTCCTCTCTTTCTCTCTCTCCCTCTCTCTCTCTCTCTCTAACCGGATGTTATCATGTTCAGCATCTGGATACACGTGTTTTCGCTGAGACCGATGACGCTTTGTCCTGTAAAACATCACCCATTTAGCATCATTCCAGGGCACCTATGTGTTTTTGAATGTATGATGATGCATACACACACACGCACGCACGCACACACAAACACACACACAGACATAATTATAAATATTAGAGGTTTTAGTTATGAATTGGTAATCAAATACATGCACATATATAAACCGGGTGTCCCCAAAAAAGCGGAAAGGTGGATTTTCAGTACCTTGCGTTCTGAAAGTGATATATTTTTTGACATCATTAGAATGAGCATTTTCCGCAAAAGACAATGATACCAAAATCAATAAATTTGGCTCAGTACTTTTTATTCTACGTCAATTTCTGAAAATGCAGTCATTTTCAAATTTCGCCGGATTTTTGCGACTTATGAAATAATAATTTGAGTGCGACACGCGATCCATACGGTGAATATTGTGTTATTATCTCATAAGTCACAAAAAAAAAATTGAAAATGACTGCATTTACAGAAATTCGCGTAGAATTAAAAGTAATGAATCACATTTAATGATTTTGGTATCATGGTCTTCTGCGGAAGATGCTCTTTCTAATGATGTCAAAAAATATATCACTTTTAGAACGCAAGGTATACTGAAAATCCACCGTTCCGCTTTTTTGGGGGGACACCCGGTATAGTGTGCAAATGCGTGTATATACTTACCTAAAATTTGATTTTAAAGCGCACATATTTGATGGCTTTATTGACAGAGTACACACCGTTACTCGTCTATGTATATAATAAGGTGGTTCGAATGAATGCATTAAAGTGCACGATCAAAATGATTACCATTATTCTATTTACGAAAATAGCCCTGCATAATATATGTTTGTCACGGGTTTTTTTTTTTTAGCTGTTAGTCTCAAATCTACTCGTCCGTTGTTTTTTTTTATAAGTGTGTGTGTGTGTATGTGTGTGTGTGTGTATGTGTGTGTGTCTGTGTGTGTGTGTATGTGAGAGCATGCGCGCGCGCGCATGTTAGCGTGATTTTCATACGTTTTCAACAAAACCAATCTTTTATTAAAAAATGAAGTAAAAGGTAATCTTAGCCCCTTCACTCTCTTTCCGATCACACACCACACACACACACACACACACACACACACACACACACACACACACACACACACACCATATATTTTATCCTTGCAAAAAAAAATAGAGAACAAAATCAAGTTCATTTCCCCTTTTTTAAAACACGATATAACGAAAAACGATTCGGCAGTCATTAGATCTAACTGCACACTGATACAACATCTCCGATTACCTGAACATTATCTTGTGCAGGTATATACATTCAGAATGTATATCTATATATTCATATTTATTCATTTTCATAGACAAACTTCAGCACACACGCATGTATTATGGCTATTATGATAAAAGCTGAAATATTCTTCATCATATGAGTGAAGTTAAAAGTTCAGAAGCTCTGAAGGTTGACTAGTCCCGCCATCGCATGGATGCTGCCTGATCGCCCAGATTAGCTCATCCGACCGCACTCAAATTTGATTTGGGAGGTGAGAAACTTTGCGATGATGATGATCACGGTTGGAAAAGAAACCACACGATGTGTAAGATTGTGGGGGATTTCATTCTTCATATACTGTGATTTTTTTCCCCTCTTCTTCTAGAGCAAAAAAAATAAAAATAAAAATCCACATTTGGTCACGGGCAAATGAAGTCATGCCCACGGCCACCCAAGCACTGTACGCTCTCAGCAGCTGCGCAGCCCATCACGGGAAACAGCTTTGCCTCATGGCGCTCTCGTGTCTTGGAGCAGAAAGAGGGGAAACGAATGAAGAACACTTTGCGTTTTCCTAAATCCTCGCAAAATCTGATTTATGTCTATTCTGTGCCTTGCACTCCGTGGCGAGAAGACGTGACGGCGGCTGGAGGGGAAAACCTGACTGAACTAATGTCCCAAATGTCTGCCCGAGCACACTTCCCTCATTGCGAGTGACGTAGTCGAAGGGTCTTTTTGTTTTGCCATGATTTTTAAAGCCGTTCCCAGCAGCTATTTAGAAGCCAGCCCCACACAGGCAGTTCGTGACTGGTTACATTTGGGGGTCGATTACGCAGCGTTTTGTGGGTCCACTCAATACTGGCGCCGCGGCGAAGCTGAGCGTGGCGGACATATACCTAAGATAGGTCCGTTGAATTACAGCAATTGCTAATTGCGAGACGTTGATAGGCTCGAGAGATAGATAGAAAGATAGATAGACAGAAGGGCAGACTCATAGATCTAAAGGTGGCTAGATAGGCGTGATATGGATAGATGGATGGATGGATAGAGAGAAAGTATATTGTGTGATAGATACAGAGAGAGACGGGGAGAGAACGTATCCTTGTGTATAATGTTTGTGTATAGATATCATAAAGGGTGGCCTACTTTCAAGAGAGAGTTATGCGTTTTCAGAATCATTATTATTGAAACAAATCGAATATGAAATATCTTTTAAATGCAAAAACTACCAGTAAGCCATGCCAAGTGTGTGTGTGTGTGTGTGTGTGTGTGTGTGTGTGTGTGTGTGTGTGTGTGTGTGTGTGTGTGTGAACTTTGTATTCACTAGCGTTGTAATTAAGTAAAGTGGACTAGACGCAGATAAATTTGATAATGTGGTTATGCGAAATGTCCACACTCAACAGTCAATAATTATAAACTATATACGTGATATAGTAGAAAAACTGTTTTAATTTCACGTCCATATTTGGGGTGGAAATGTGGCTGCCATGAAATGCTGTTTTGGATTCAACAGACTATCAACCAAAATTTTGATGGTCAATGTGAACAAAATTCACCGTCCTCTGACGATAATAACGCTTTAAAAGCTCCGATCCCTTAAATTCATTAATTATTACCTCATGTTCATTTCTCCTTTTGGCGCTACCTCTGATAGCTAGTTTAAAGGGATAGTACAGTTTTGGCGGAGATGAGAATAGGGTTTTTAACTTTTTGCGAGATACAAAGAAAACACTTATGATATAGTTCAGAATATACCATTTTAAGAGGAATTCAAAGTTTATTTGACGAAAATCGCGTTTGGAATGACTGAAACATCAAAAAACAAAGTAAAACAAAGCGATCGTGATAAAGTGTGGGTCCCACACTTTATTAGAATCGCTCTTTTTTGATATCTCAGCCATTTCAAAATCAATTTTCATCAAATAAACGTTGAATTCCTCATAGAATTACATGCTCTTTCACATTTTACAAGAGGTTTCTCATTATCTCACCAAAAGATGTTAGAAACCTGAAATTAGGTCTCAACCGTAACTGTACAATCCCTTTAACCACACCCAACCCTGAAGTGACGCCGGTTCCAATAATTTTCATCATGTGCCATTTCGAAAGAAGGTAAACATTCCCATTCCCAAACAAAATGAATTATAATACAGATTTATCTTTGGAGGGGAAACGGCCCCAATGTAAATGCACGTATTGGATGCTGTTTGGGATAAATCAAAATAGGTATTATTTATTCCATGATAGGCTTGAGTCATACGAGTGACCTCCTTGTCAATTCATGTGAGTGTTCCGTCAAGAAAAACACAGTCTTAATCCTAATTTCATTCAACGTGTCTGTTGATAGAAAATGTTATTGATGTCTGTCATAGCATGTCATCGTTACTCTATGAATTAGGAAAATGTACTTTTCATTTATCTTTCAAATCGCTACTGATAGTTTGGATTTCTTGCTCTTTTTTTTCTCTCTCTATTCTCTCTCATGTGAGGTTAAATAAAGATATAAATGTGAATGTAAATATGGATATGAATATGAATGTTGAAATAGATATAAGTACATAACTTAGATATAGATATAAACATAAACATAAATATAAATATGAATATGGATAGAAATCATTATAAAAAACATAAGAATAGAAGTAAATATAGATATGAATATATAATATGCATATCAGACACACACGCACACACACACACACAATAAACCTCGCACAATATACAATGCATTACTAAATGCATTACGGAAGGCAAGCTCTTCTGTAAAAGATATTTAGTACAAACTAACACGCAAATAAAATAAAAACGACCATCCATGACTGAACTGTTATCAGAACGAAAGATAATAAATATTGTTACACCATTTGCAAAATATCTGTCTGTCCGTCATCACTTGTGTACTGCGCCCTCTGTCTTCAAATTAACGCCAGGATCGAGGAGCTCCCATTTTTAGATTGATAGGTATACAACCATGAACCATAACACAACGGAATAAATTCCCTCCCATCAGTCATTAATCCGTATCGGAAATACTCTACTTCATACGGGTGGTTTGGGGTTAGTGACGAAGAAATTGGCTTTTGTATAATGAAAGTTTGTTATAACTGGCTAGTAGACTGAGAGCAAATTCCTTCAAGTGCATTAAAAAGGGAATTTGATATCATTATTTTCATCTTTTTAACGCAATGAAAGAGCACTTGACTTACCTCTTTCAGAAGACAGGGGAATAACATTGCGTAACATAATTATACACGTAACAGTAACAAGTTGAAGGAAAAATATATTTCTTTTTGATTAAAAGAAAAATCTCTACATTGTTTCCCTACTGTGACAACGCATATTTTTGTGGCCTTCTATCTAGTGATGACGGCACGTGGATTTAATCAACTTAAAAATTCATAGGTTTTGAATGAATCGTCCGATTTTTCTTCAAAGTTCGCGAATGTTCACTACTAATAATTTTGCATTCACTGAATCCACTTATTCATTTTGGGTGAATTCCCATTAGATGAATAAACCCCAAACTAAACAAAAGTTAGAATGCGTCTAATGGTATTCAGAGGGAATATTGAAGCTTTCTTCTTCTTCTTCTTCTTTTTTTGTCCTTAAGCTTTTAGTAGGGTAAAGATCCAATTAAAAGCATATTCATTTAAAAATAGCGTTGAAGTAAACCACGATTGTATACCTTCTCATTTACCGCACATAAAGTTCACTCTTTTGTCTATCATTTGATTTTCAAAGGTAGTAAATAAAATGAAAACATGTCTTTCCCTGCGAATTAACGATAAAAAAAGTTGATGGCAGTGATGATACTATGTAGTCGACAGATGTCTTCATTCATAAAGCCACATGTCGTCGTTAACAAATGGGGCAAAATTGAACAACGAAAAGTTTACGTTTAAAAAAATTTCATGGATTCAAAAAATGTGACGTTTCATAATGTCACAAAACAATAGTATCGACAGGTGTATGCAATTTCAACAAGATTATTACCTAATGGCATCACAACTCTTTTATTTATGATCTTATAGACACGTTTTTTTGTTTATTAAAAAAAGCACCCCAGTTATATAAATCTGTAATAATCTAATATGAGACATTTACGTCATTAAAGGGATAATAATTATAGTATATTTAGTTGAGATGAAGATTCAGCTTTAAACCTTTTTATGCGAGATACGCAGAAACCAATTATTGAAATGTTAAAGAGCATACAATTCTAAGAAGAATTCAAAATTTATTTGATAAAAATCAGTTTTAAAATTGCTGAGATAACCACAAAACAAAGTAGAACAAAGTGATCCTAATAAATGGTGGGTCCCACCTTTTATTGGGATCGCTATGTTTTGGATATCTCAGCCATTTTAAAACCAATTTCCATCAAATAAACTTTGGATCTAAGGAAGATTTCTTTTGTTAAGTCTTGTTAGACGATGACATCATCACTCCCTTCAATTTGCATATTATGGACTCTGACAAATATCACCGGTTCGTACGTGAAAGCAGGTGAAAAACTTCAAAAATTCATTAACCTTATTATGTCATGACCGATTTGAAAATATAGACAATTCTGGTTTAATAAGGAATGGATTTTCACTTAAAACACACACCTACACCCACACACCAACACACACACACACGTATTCATAACCTTGATCATTCAAGTTTCAACTTTATGTCGGATCCAGGAGAGGCGCGCTAGCAAATATGGTCACGAATCGCGCGACCTTGGAGCGCCGGTGCCCATGAACGCGCCGCGCCATAATGATGAAGAAGCTATAAACTCCAGGGCGTGGTCGCACTTGTCACCCCGCATAGCACTGGAGGCAGCATGATGAGATGCTCTCCAAGGTCGGTGGGGGGTAATGATGATGGGCATTCAGTGGAGACATAACCGAAGTTGACGGATCGTAGCGGCGTGGTCCCCGGGTGTCCTCCACGTCCAATCAGTGGTCAATGCCAATGCACTTCCTCTGATTGGCAGGCAATTACAAAGCTGCACTTTTGCCACTATATCTTCAACATCATTCTTGTTCATCATTGAATTCTAAAAGGTATTTTTGGTAATGAAAGATCTAACCTGTCTCTAACTTATATCAATCGATGTTACAATATCATATTTAGTTTGTTAAATTTTTCGACATAGGTCGTAGATTCAGACCTGTATCCCAAGTGACATAGAGAATGATACCCGAATTTCTTAATAAAGTTATTTTCTAACAGTTTGGTCAAGTACGGTGTAAATGGCAGTATGTAGACAATGCGTACTGACGTTTTGTGACCTATTTGTTCGAACCGTAATATAATGAATCGATTTATATTAATATTAATGATGCAACTGTTGAAATATAATTATGTGCATACATATGTATACGTATACATGCGTATTGTACTTATATAAAAAAAAATAAATATATTTAGCACTTTGCGTAATGTTTACTTCACTATGATCACTTGAAGAGTTTGTTCGCAAAAACCGATAAGTCCATATTTGCCAAATGGAGATATTTGCGATTAAAGGTCAGGAAAACTAAAGAGAATAATAAGAAAATATTTGCTTCTTTTGACCATCTTTCATGACAATGTATTATTACTATAAGGTTTCAAAATTATTGTACACTCTTTTCATTTCACTTATAGTGTTGCTTATGCCTTATTCTCTGTTGCCAAACAAAGTAATATGTCTATTCTTTTTTTGTCGAAAATGAAATAAATTTGAATTGAATTGAATTGAATAATTGCTTGACTCTTGTGATATTGATTACACGAAAATATCCATAATTTGGTTGAAGAGTAATAATCACCGTCACAAATTCTTGATACAATTCCTGAGGCAACGGAGAAAATGTAAATGATACGATGTATGAAATGACGTAATACATTGTGAATTATATGAGTTAATCTTAATCAACAATGACTACAACAGCAATATGTCTGTCTCTGTGTCTTCACATGTGTTCTGTGCCTACTTATGTCGTTTTCTAAGATGATTTATCACATTGGTACAATTCGTGAAGAACTTAGTCTAAACGTGTGTTTTAATGGATTAAAACTCATATGGAAAACAAAAAGGTCATGAGACCGCGTTTTAATTCCATCATCTCGTCTTTTCAAAAATTTAGCTCAGAGATTGACATGAACGGTTGCACATCAATCAGGCATGATCGAATATGGCAATCCAAATCTGTGACAGGTTGAGGAGAAGTGAGGAAGAGGGGGGGGGGGGGGAGGGAGAGAAGCGAGAACTAGAGAGGAAAACTGGACTCACGCACGTTCTCAATCGAGGTCTAAAAAACGCATTCACAAAATGAACAAGGTTGTTGATAATTCCCTTCCGTCAATCTTGCGTTCTGATTGAAAATCCAGATATTTGTACTTTTTGTGTCCCGACCGGCGTGCACCTTTGCTTGCCACCAAGTGAGATCGACACCACCAGACGTAAAACTCTTGTCAATCTCACCCCTCTCCAGACCTGTCCCCTCTTTGTTCGTGTAATGCACAACCTTTGTTTCCACTCCAAGATTCTCCGTGCGTAACACCTCCCTGGTAAATGTGAAGAGGTGTACAGCTCCAGATCTATAAGTTAATGTAACTCGCGTACATTGGTAATTGATAATTGATGATATAAAATAGTATGGGGTTAGCATCTTATTCTCTATGTCCTTATTCATAACTCTGATGTAACATGCATACGCACATTTATGTATCTTCGTACCTTTTAGCATAATTTATGTCATTAGAAGAAGATTATTATAGTGAATGTAATGAAAGTGAATTGAATGTATACATAATTATGTACACGTAAATTGCAAGTTTATTCGAGTGTGTTAATGTTTGTGTGTGTGTGTGTGTGTGTGTGTTTACAACGGAAATAGGTAATTTGTGATAACTTTAGCAAAGAAGAACCCCAAATTAACTGATTATAGATATATGAAAATGTTTATAGGGCCTACATTCGTATTTCTTATTTTCACATATCTTTAATCAAGTATAATTAATTATGATTATGTTAATGAGAATAGTGGTGTTAGAAATTGTACTTTTAATATTTAATTTTGTTTTGTAGCTTGGGTCATCAATTTTACTGTGTATCTTTACTATTTTGTACATATTTCAAAATGTATTCATGCTGATACATGTAAAATGTCCGTAATTTGCAGACCACGGGCTGCCATGGATGTTTTTCAATAAAATTCTTTTACAATTTCAATTTCAATTTCAATTTCAGTTCCTTTAATTTCGCGAGATATTACTATCATTTCTTGTACATCTCAGTGGCAATTGGCTAGAATTGGCTAGAATTAGGCAACGTCCGTTCCAAAGAAGACAGGAGATATACCGCCAGACCATGCCAGGTGCGGACACCTGCCTAAAAATGTATCTATCATTATATCAGAGACCATCAGTTTCCATTCTGCCCATGTGAATAATTCATTATGTCACGATATCGTCAGTAGTCAGTTTGTATCTAAAGATTAGACGATTAAAGGTAAATTGACAAACGCTCGATCAGTCAGTTAAATGGCTTATTAAGAACCTTAAAGGGATTGTATAGTTTTTGTTGAGACCTAATATCAGGATTCTAACATTGGTGAGATATAAAAAAAGCCTTTACGAAATATGAAAGAGAATGTAAGTCCATCAGGAATTCAACGTTTATTTGATAAAAAGTGGTTTTGAAATGGCTGAGATATCTAAAACAGAGCAATTCTAATAAGTATTTTGTTGATTTGTTAATTTGTATTGATTTTGAAATGCAGAAATAAAAACTGAACTGAAGTGAACTGAACTGAACTGAAGTGTGGGACCCACACTTTAGTATGATCACTTTGTTTTACTTTGTTTTTGGATGTTTCAGTCATTCCAAACCCGATTTTCATCAAATGAACTTTAAATCCCTTTTAAAATGGTAGGCTCTGTACTATTTCATAAGTGTTTTCTTGGTATCTCGCAAAAAGTTAAAAGCCCAATTCTCATCTCCATCAATACTGTACCATCCCTTTAAAAACAGCTACAAACAAAAATGGCCTTACTGTAAACCTAACCCAAGTGTAAAAACGTACTTTGCTGTTCCAAACCTGCACATGGATAATAGTAAGGTGCTGTCTCCATGGAAATGTACACTTATTTCCCCCTAAAGATAAAAAGAATCTAATAAACACTCAAAATATATAGTCAACAAACAGATGTATGATTAGAGTGGGTATTCGAAACTGTCGAAAGATTTTTGTTCCCTTTTCCATCACGGTATATTCCATCATTCTGTACAAGACAGTGTTGATAAGAATATATTCCCAATCACTGTTGCAGATTTTTTTTTAAGCTTTTTTATTCTTAGATTTCGGTCTCGAAGATTAATGGCTCCTACATTTCTTTATGTTTGCTTTTCCCTGGATCCTGTTCAGGTAAAGAAAGATATGAATTGATATTCAAAGAAATGTTATGATTTAAGATCACCCAAGACCAAGGTGAGAACATGCTTTATGGTGAGAAAAGTAGCGGATATGTGGCATAAGTGGAATTGGCGTCGCCATAAATTTCCATAAAACGTAAGAATGCCGCCCCAGGATTATATATATGATTGGGGTTAGTGAACCCCATAAACTTGACCGTGAAGCTATCGGAGCGATGCGCCGGAGCTAAGCGGAGCGGGAGGGGGTGGTGACAGGCGAAGGCATGTGTCAGGGACTTCACGAGAATGATTGCACCCCGATATCCCAGCGTGATATATCATGTGTGGGACTAAGGGAATTTGTGGACATATGGTCAACTTATACGAGCGATATAATTTCCCTTTGAGTGCTTGAGGGAGGCCGCTGATTGCTTTATTGATAAAAAAAAATCTGGGTAATTATTTTCCCAAAATGAAATTTATTTGATGTATGAAAAAGGATTTGTCAAGGGTAGCGCTTTAACAATATTACTGATTTGTCCGCGCCATATTTCTGTACAAATTGCTCTAAATATCTTTTTGCAGATAGTTTTATTAGATGTTATGCTGATGAAATTATCGCTGTTTCATCGTCGATTTCCTAAACTTTTATATCGAAGACGTTGCTTAGTTGACAGATAAGTACCCTATTTTGCATTTTCCTTTGACTTTTTAATGTCTGTCTTGATTCCAATCAAATTCAACTTCTCTTTCAATTTCATTATTGAAATAGAATTATAATGGTTCAGATTCGAAGATTTATGATTACCGAAAAATGGTTTTAGATACCAATAATGTGTTTAGAAAATTCAAATCTATTTTTAAAAGTACTATCACAATGTTAGGTACAATATTCAATTAGGAATGATTGTATAAAATAGATACAAGGATTTATGATTGCCTATATATAATGGTTTTAGAAATCAATGATTTGTCTAACATAGAAATCATATTCAAATCTATCTTACAAGTACTTCTACAAATGTCACATGCAGTAGTTGATATGTTTATAGGCACGACATAGTCATCCTTTAGTAGCTGAGCAGAGCAAGAAAATCTCTACATCTTTGAACTTTGACGTCACGCAATAAGTAGGGGTTATTAGCTGGAGGTTTGAACGAAATATGATAAAGGCAATTTAAATTTTCCACACGTTGCCTTTAAAGTGCAATTCCACGCATTGTTCAAGTAGATATGAATTATATATCGTCGACTGAAAGGGATAGTATAGTTTTGTTTGAGATTGGGATTCAAGTTTTAATTTTTTCTGAAATAATTAGAAATCACTTATATGAAATATTATAGAGCCATGCAATTCTAAGAGGAATTTAAAGTTAATTTGATGAAGATTGGTCTTGAAATGCCTGAGGTATCCAAAAACAAAGAGGTCCTAATGAAAGGGGGTGCCGCCTTTTATTCGGACCACTTTGTTTTAGGATATCAGCCATTTCAAACCCAATTTCTTTCAAATAAGCTTTTAATTCCTCGTAGAATTGTAATGTTCTTTGATATTTCATAAAAATCATAAGTGGTTTCTAATTATTTAAAAGAATAAAACTTACCATTCCTTTAAATCAGATGAACATAATGATAGAACTTCATCAAAATCGCACACATATACTGTGGAATTTCAATGGGTTTTATGATTTCACGGAATACATGCAAATTGAAAGAGGTGGTGATTTCCTTTCCAACTTGTTTGACATTAAAATATTGACAAAAATCAAGATTTTGCACCTGCAATTTCTTTCGCTCTGATAGGCACCGTTGCTAGGTTGCTACAAAAATTTGATTAAAAGATTCATCTCATTCGTCATAATTTCTTGTCAAAGAAGGAAATTCATTAGCCGTTTGCGCATAGTGGGAGGCTCGAATAAGGTGATAACGCTTAAGAATTTTGAGGTGATGATATCATAGCTTCTGTCAGTTCTGAGTATGTGGTTGCAATTGACAACGTTTATTTGTGAAAGCATTAGAGTAGTCAAAGTTCCATAATATTTCCCTTGGGTTTATAGGTCCAATTTTGAGGACGTTTCTATCATTCTGTTTGACTGAATTTGTGCTGTACGTTGATTAAAGCGAATCTTTACATAAAGCAGAATAAGGAAAGGCTTCCTTTTATACACTGCAAAATAAGAAGTGAATGTGTGTGTGTAAGTGTGTGTGTGTGTGTGTGTTTGTCAGTGTTTTAAGACCAATTATTTTGAAAAGAATTAGTCACTTGAATGGGTTATGAGAGTCATCTGCATTCAAACTCTCCTGCTTTTACTGATATCATTTTAGAGCAAGGTTGCATTCGCGTGCAAATAGAATATAAAAATTTCATTTTCAATATAAATAAGAGGAGTTTTTTCTCTCTCTCTTTCATAATGGGATTGTCTTCATTATAACCAAATTCCAAATATCATTCTGGCTTGATAAACAAAAAGAGAGTGATATAATGAAATAGCACTGTTTCTTAATGTCATACGTGCTTGCGATGATTGTTCAAATAAAAGTCCTCATTTGGTTTTTGGTTTTCTTTATACATCCATGTTTACAGGAAGACTTACGACGTATTACATTGATTGATCCACTTGACTGATTGTGCACTGAATATGAATTAACAAGTCATATTCGGTTTGCTAGGGTTAGTAAAAATACGTAAAAATGCAACAACTTGCAAAGGAACGAAAGCATTCATGCAGTTTCTGTCTATATACCTCGTTCACTCGTTAACGCATTAATGTATAATCAAATCCAAATGAACGATTAAACCAGTTTGTAAATGAATGTGTAAATTGCTGAATAGATAGATAGATTGACTGATCGATAGGTAAATTATAATAGTTAGATAGGCAGATAGTAGAGCATTAGAATAAGCACAGCGTTTTGGTTCCTCTCTGAGATTACTCTGGGACCTTAGTGTACATGATAATTCGATGTATTTCCTGTTCGAACTGAAAATGGTTAAAATGAAAGTACACGTTCGAGTTTGTAGACAGCATCCGATCAAGAGTCAAAAATTGGTTTATGTATTTGCATTACCATATTGTTCAAGGGATTATAAAGAAATGCAATACACAAAATCGCCAATGATAATCTTATCTATGATTATGGCCGGTTTCTTGCCAAGCTGTGTCTTATCTTCATCATGATTGTCATGTTTACTATTCGCACTTATTCGGCGGCAAGAACAATGATGGTGGCGGATAATATCACACGGAAAGAAAAAAACCCCACTACAGATACTCCAAGGA
Organism: Diadema antillarum; assembly: GCF_040938485.1. Lineage (NCBI taxonomy): Eukaryota > Metazoa > Echinodermata > Echinoidea > Diadematoida > Diadematidae > Diadema > Diadema antillarum. The sequence goes on along the minus strand of NW_027272421.1, from coordinate 61,687 downwards.
AATTGTCATCATATATAGCTGGCGGGATACTCCAACTTTCACAACAATCGTCAATATTTTCATGCTCTGTATGTTGGTTTGGTGTGCGCCGCAATTTCCACTTCGTGTCGATCGGATGAGCACGCGCTCTAGCTTTTTCTCGAAGTTTAGCCTCCCGGCCCGTCTCCTGTATAACGGCGTGTTACTCAACGGCCCTTCATCAGCCGCCGGCGATCTTTTGGATTACCCTAGCCCGGGGACAGGGGGCGGAGGAAGGTTTCAGCGGCCTGGTAAACAAAACAGGAGGTGGCTGATGAGTAGTGCCGCTTCCTCCCGCGCCAAAAGAGATTCAAACCCCCGTGAAGACTCTTTACCGCCACGCGTTCCGCTTGAAAGGGGCTGTGGACCAGAGCGTAAAGCCGGGTCGAGTGGCGGGCGAGGCAGTTCTTAACAGCATCTATTTTTTCTCCTTTTCCTTTTTCGTTTTGTTTTTGGTGTTCTTCTTCTCCTTTCAATGTCTGAGTCCCGATCTCTCCCCCTTTCTCTCCATCTCACCTTCTTTCTCCGCCATTAGCACGACGTCTACAGTCATGCTCCGACGGAAAGGTGACGAAAGCTTCTCACTCGCTGCTTCAGATCAAAAATTTCCCCTGCACCTATTTCACACGGCAGTGAAAACATTTCAGCGGCTCCAAAAGGGCCAAGCCCATCTCAATATCCTATAGAGAACGGAGGAGCAGGGGGCAGGGGAGCTTGAAGAGGGAAGAAGAGAATGAGGAGGGGGGGGGGGGGGTTAGAGAAGGGTGGTTCTTCGCAGTGTTTGTCTATGCGGGATCACCTTGACATTGTTGGACAAAGTCCTCGCAAATACCCGTGATTATCGGCGTTCCTCTGAGGCGCCGGACCGACACCGCTCGACGAGGCTTAGACCGTCTCGTCATCACGGCATACTCGCGAGCGAGTGTTTGAATCTTCATTACCAGCACCACACACCGCCACCACCACTTACCACCAATGACTCCCCTACCCCCCCCTTCCCTTCCCCCTCCCCCTCCATCTCATTCTCTCGATCTCCTCACCCCCTCCTCATTCCCGTCCTAAACCACTTCTCCATTATCGTGCTTGCTTTTACAAAGGTTTATCCAGCGAATAAACCCCAACCTCTCTTCTACCAGGAGTAGAGAGTAGCTATGTACATCTCGGGATGCGGCGAGTCTCCCCCTCTCTGACTGGAGTGAGAAATTCTTCGCGCAATCCAGAGCTAGTCCGTCGAGGAGTGATGCCCGCGCCACCCTGGCGACGAGCCGGCGACGGCTTCCCTGGCCGGGCAGATGCGATTCGGTGTCATCTTTTGCGCGCTGAGCATTGCTGCCACGGCGCTGTTTACAGATTAGACATTGTTAGAGGGATGGAAAAGGGAGGACGGTATGGATGCTGAACGCATAGGTCTCTAGTGAGTAAAATAAAATAAAACAAGAACAAAAGCAAAAACGGAATCATAACTGACAAGTGTATACATACAAACACATACACGCACACACTCTCACACACTCACACACACACATTACCACGCCCCCCCCCAAAAAAAAAAAGAAAGAAAGAAAGAAAGAAAGAAAACGTAATCAGATGATGAACACTGGGCAAATGTTGAAAAGCAAGAAAGCCTGAAATCCATGACTCATTGAAAAATGACGACAGGCCTTTTTTTAATTCATGCATCCGCTGTTTTCTTTCTTTTTCTTTTCTGACTAGGGAAAACAGTTCTTTGTTTCTGTCATTGCAATACAATGGTCACATTGGGAATATTGGTATAATAATGATAACTATAATGACATTGATAATTAGAAGAATGATATCAAACTTCTACCTAAAAAATGAATGGTCAGGGAGCGATTTTAACATATGCCCGCTATCGCTCGTATCTAATCTCGAATCTACATTCCATGTAGGCCACCACTTTCACTGCATACACGTATACACTATATGTACAACTTGTCTATAGCAGCCACCAGGGGAAATGAAAAAGTGGTCGTTATTAGACATACGACCGCTACAGACAAGGTTTTGAACATGTCTTTTCTCTTTTTCTTTAGTCCGTATGCGGCAGGTGGCTGGTATGGACAGGTGACCGTAAAGGCAGGTTTGACTGTCAATCTTACTACGATAATGTCACAGGTCCGGTTACCCATATAGATACACCTAGCTGATGGGGACTTGGGGCGCAGTGTCCTGCTCAAAAGCATAAGTGTCATGTCGGGACTCGAACCTCGGACTTCACATTGGAAGCACAGTGAGCAATCAACTATCCCATAGACACATGTGCTGACACTAAAACCCAAATTTCTTATGATAAAAAGAAAAAAATCGACACCAACATATCAATTTAAAAAAAAAAAGGTTTCTGCCATGCAGGTGCTTGGCAATTTGTGACAGTGCACCTCAAAACGAACATAAAGTCGCACACACTGATTTTGCGTAAGGACTGAAAATAAGTGAAATGGGTCAACCTAGCCGAACTTGACTTTTTCATATTTTCTGGAAGAGCGGGTCTTCTTTTACATTATGCTAAAATTTGGTATCATAAAACGGGCAGGAAAATGTGTTCTTTAGCAGTTTATCTCGAACATTTTTGGTAGAATAGTGTGATTAGGTGTGTCTTTAGAATCCATTTTTCATTTCTGAAAAACCTTGTCCACACTCTTCACTTTTAACTCTAATAACTTTGAAAAGGATAGTGCTACTGCTTTGAAAGTTGGCATTAATTATGGACAGAATGTGTTAATGAGGCATGCTTAATTTCAATTTAATCTGATAATCCCTTCATTGTTGTTACTCTAGTGGTTTACTTCCTGTTTTTTGTCCCATTCATCGCACAGCCAGCACGGATTGGTAAAGATTAAGTGCTTGAATAGACACTGTACTTCAGAGCCTCTTTTCTCAGTTCACACTTTTCCTGAGTTTGTGCTTTCTTTCCAATATTTAGACAGGTTAGGAGAGTCCATTTGATTTGAGTTATACATCATTTTAAAGCTTAAAGTCTGCTCTTTCAGAATATGGTCTTAACTAAAAATTCATGTCTGGCGACTTTTTGTTTGTTTTGAGGTGCAGGGTCACATTTACTCTCTAACTTTCTGCGTTGTAAAGTTTTCTAAATTTGACGAACACTGTGATAAAAGGGATTGAGTTTTCACCTCATGCAATGACATCTCGGAGGGGTGTCTTTATAGAAAGTATAACAAAACCATGCAAAAAGTACTAATACATGTACATAGTAATGAAAACTGGGTCAACACCTAAGCAGGAGAACATAACGTCCTTTTTTTTAAATTAGTGCCGAACCTCCCATTTGTAGGGGAAAAAATTCTTCAGAGAGACAAGTTATGAGAGGGATGATCGCAATTCTTCGCAAGATAGCAGAGGTATTTTTGTGTTTAATCTAATAAGTTGACCATTGCCTTTAAAAAAAATGTCAACATTAGGCAACGCAACAGACGAAAAATGTCATTATTCCATTCTGTGCAAGGAACTTTGGACAGTTTCTGCAACGAGTAGTTTTCTGTTTCAAATAGTTAATGTGTAAGCGTTGCTGGAGCTGTATGAGGATATGGGATAGCCGCGATAGAAGAGCTTCTAGCATGTCGTGTATCCGTATTTTACCTGGTTGAAGTTGATATCAGAAGAGTAATCAATTTTAAAAAACAAAGAAGGTACGCTTTTGAAGATTTACATTTTTTAATGAGCACGTGCACTGCATTATCCTAAAATCACTGAACTTGGAGCGACAGACACGAACAACTAATAAGACTGAGAAGAAGACTTAAGCCATTGACTCCAAGTCGTGGTAATTCACCATAGCCTTATCAACACAGCATAGCCGAAATCCCGACGGCAAAGACTTAATGCTTCGGAAGGTGCGGGTTGGAGTTGGGGTTACGTTCGGTGAACATCTGGCTTTAAAATTTACGGTGACGAAAAGTGTGTGCCACCGAACCTGGACGCGTAACACTGAATCTGCGATTGTTTACCTGGCAATAAGTCAACCAACAAAATTCCTCAGCACTATGTATAATGACATGTCGGATAAAGCGAGAGAAGAAGACACAGACAGTTAAACATAAATAAAAGCCGTCGGCAATATCGGGAGCGAAAAGGGCAACGTCATAGATGTAAGAAAGAAGAAGGATGATAATAACAATCTGTCATAATCGGGAAACACATGGATGTATACAGGGGCCAATGAGGGAGGGGCGTGGTCGGACGAAGGTGAAAGAGGGGAGCAAATTAGAACCCTTCGGACATGACAGGTTTGTGGGCTGTAGAGAGAAATAGAGTAAGAAGTACCTAATTTGTTCGCGGGCGGCTTTAATTGCACAACGGTGCTCGATGACAATCTGCCTTGCCTGTAGAAAGAAGCTCGCAAAACGATGAATGATTTGCGATAATTCCCTCGCTCTTAAAGATCATAGTATCGTGAGTACAGAGATGCGTTGACCTATCTTGTCACCATACTCAAGCATTAAATATTTGAGGGTAAAATCGAGGTTAATGATGCCATTCCTTCCTCACATTTATTCTTGTTTTCTGTCGAGCGTTTAGATAGTTATCTCCACCTATTGTTATTTTCTTTTTCTAAGTGATTCATAATCTTGATTAATAAAAGTGTATCGCAGATGCTTCAAATTGAAAATTTGACAGCAATAAACGTTCATAGTATTACAATGACTGCGTGCGTGACGCCAAATAGGAACAGGAAGATTAAATGTGTTCAATATTCAATGGTTAAGATGGCATAAAAACTGCATGCGTGTTTAGACGACAATGTCCCATGAAGATCAATCAGTGTCATGACAGCCACACATTGGTGATTTCGAATTATTTCTTCTTGATTATTTTTTTTTTTTAGAAAGCTAACGATATAGCTAATTCAGGTGACCCTGTGTGGAAGAGTTCCAAATTCGGCTAATCAAAATCAATTCAATTCAATTCAATTCAATTCAATTCAATTCAATTCAATTCAATTTATTTCATATTTCTCAATGAAGGAATGTACATCAAATATAATAAAAACATAGTGAATCATAATATCCGGCTTGGATGTACAGTAAATTAATGTAAGCATGTAAAACATATCGGTCAATCATCGTAGGTTTGGTTCTATGTATAACGCTAAAATGGTTCGCTTCTGCACAGAATGGCAAAATCCATTAAAAAAGGGGTGTGTCAAAACTAATGACGCATTTTGTTCTTCGATCGAGATCCAAATCATGAACTTTAAAGGAAAAACAACAAGAAGAAAATAAATGAAAAAAAAAAACAGTTGCTATATGACATTCATGACGATATCAATCCACCATCTGCATTCTCCAGCTGGGAAGCGCACGGTATATACCCCGCGGAATGAATTCAAACTCGCCGCGAGCTCGCCGTGGTTACCCGAACGGAAATCCTGCACCATCCAACTCTGCAGGAAAGGAACGCATGCTGGCAATCCAACCGTGGATGTTGATCGGGGCAAGACTTTTTGTAGAAGCAAGGAGCTTAAGCTCCTTGGTAGAAGATGACAAGGATCCGCTCCGCGGAGCGAAGATGGTGCGCATAAACAACATACACTAATCTACCGCGCTGTGTGGGTACAATGCAGGAAGAGGATAACATCAAAAACCATATATCATCAACATAATATCTGTCGGTATTAGTAATTTTTCAGTTCATTTCATTTTATTTCATTTCATTTCATTTCATTTCATTTCATTTCATTTATTTGCTTCCATATCCAATGATACAAAATAGTTATTGTCATTGTCATTATTGTCATTGCCTCTTATTATCATTTGATGATCTTCATTATCATTTCCATCATTGCTATCATTACCTGTTCAAGTTCAAGTTCAAGTTGATTTATTTCACTTCCAACAAACAAATAAGAAATACAAATAAACGCTCATATACACAGACGTCATGAAATCAGTACCACAATGCGATGAACAGAATGACATTGTACCTGTAGAAATCGATTATTATCGTTATCGATATAAATCATATTCTAATCATTTCGTCACCGTCACAATCATCTGTGTCATGACACAAGCCTGCTGCTAATGTCGATGATGTTGATCATCACATTCATATCTTCATAGTCATAACTTTCACTTTTATTCATACACTTATAAGTGACAAGAAAGCCTATACCTAAGATTATCAGTAGGGTAAATATGGGAGAAAGAGTCGATATTTTAGTCTTCTTACTTCCATCAAGAAAGTTTTTTTCCGCCATTTTGTAACTTATGTTTGGAATTGAAAGGAGATGGTTATATCCCCGATACATCTTATACGATTTGATTTGATTTATTCACAAAATGCACATACATACATTATACACAGAAATGCAAATAGTAAAAGCTACAAGCTTAGTAAGGAAGAACAATAACATAAGAGTACACCATCTGCTGTTATATGGAAGAAATCATTTTACTCTTAATATAAGCCCGCGAGATGGAACAAAAATCGGATAATATTTCCGACATGTCAGACTTGAGTCCCCGTATAATAAGCTCCGATATTCTTTCGTCTAGCTCTCAAAGTCGCATTGAAAAAGGCTCCAACTTTTTGTCGACTTTGTATGCATTTTGGTTAATTGAGGATAATAATACGGGAATAAAATACCGACCGCAGAATCTGAACATTGTTGTTTACCTCGACAACCCATTATCTCTTGGGAGAATCGCAACCTTGGGATTTTTTCCCATTTTTTTTTTTTTTTTAACCTGACATCTCAGAGTTGACCGTGAATATTTGGTTCTTCGGAAAAGGAGGATTAGAATTTCATCACATCCTTCAGTAAGTCATCGGAAACTAGGAAACACCAATTATGGATTGGTTCTCATGACAACACGAAGTCGCAGTACGTTCCATCCAGTTTGGTGACCGCCTTATTTGTTTTAATATTGTGGGGAGCGTGAGTGATTGTGAGTGTGTGTGTGTGTGCACGTTTTGCTTGTCTGTGTGTGTATATAGTAATGTGTGTGTGTTTTTGTGTGTGTGCGTGTGTGTGCTCATATCAGAAGGCGTTAATATTTCTGCCTGTCTGTCTGTTTGTGAAACACCGTATACATCTAGAGAAGAAGTCATCTGAACCTTGAATCATAAAAATACATTTTCACTACATCACAATCAGCTTTCTAATTCGTGTGTGATTTCTCGTTACTGGATGGGAAGAGCGTGACGTGAGGGGTTACCCCAGGTGAGACAGACATTATGGAGAAATTATTCAATGCATTCACGATCAGCTATAACGCTAACGATTTAATCGCATTTTCAGCGTGTTGCGCCGAGGACATGAGGCTCAACCAAGCTATTGTTTTCGATCGGCCCATCCTGAAGGCGGCCGAAAATGGACCGACGAGCGAGCGCGCCTAATAACAGTTGATTCTCCTCAATATATCTAATTAGAATTGTTTGTGATCTTTTACCGGGAGGTTTCCTCATCAGCCAGACGTGTTGGCCGGAGTATCGGGTAAAACGTGACTCCGTCCCCACCGCGGTATTTTGAGCAGTTTTGTTTCTCCGTCACCTAGCTATTTTTCACTGACGACTTCGCCGCCGGTCTTTTGTTGTATGAATTTCACGTCTCTCTGGCGTCAGTGAGCCCCTGTGTTCGTTTCGGGGATCAGTCGCGTTTATTTGTGTAGGCTTTGCGATGGCTTACCAGTCTCTTCTTTATCATATTATGTTCCTGTATTCATTTTTGCTCTTCGAGGATATCCCATAGGGCGGGAACGAAGCGTCGTCGTCTGCAGGCACGCATCCTGGCCCCGGCGGCGCGATATGTTACGGTGACCCACGCGTAGACTTTGGTGTCGTTAGAGGCGCTCGCCACGTTTTCGGCGCCACATTTGTTAGGGTCTTGATCAGTCCAAATCAGTCCTCTACCGCAGAGAGAATAAGGTTGGATGAGGCGGCACGCTTTCAAGTTCATGAAATGAAAAAAAAAATAGGGAAAGAGAGAAAGAACCTTAGCCTGAAAGGGAAGAAGGGTAGAAAATTGGAACACGGTACCCCGTGGTCGGCCGGGGTCGAGCTCGAGTGAAGGTTAGAGGCGCAAATGTTATTTGTGACGAGGAAAGTCGAGATCGCGTTGACAGACGTCAAATTAAGACGCGGATGACAGCAAGTCACAGGCCAAAGAGGACCGCAGGAAGACGTCCCCTCCCCCTTTTCACCTACATACACCTTTACAGGTCCCCTCCCCCTTCCCTTCCCGAGTACCTCACCCCCTCCCTCCCCCCCCCCCCCACCCATGGGACGAACCCGTGAGACGGCATGAAAAACAAGAAGTTATGATAGAAAAAGAAAGGAAAACAATCATGCGTATTTGTTCATTGGACATTTCGTTTTGAAGAACACGACAGGAGGATGTAAATATTTCGTGCCTCTTGATGACAGGGGTATGGACCTATGGTGGCTTTGAAGAGACGTGTTACAGGGAAAAAAAAATCAAGACAAAGCTAAGTAAAGGGTCTATATTCTCTCACAGTAATAACAAAGAAGTGTACTATGCCGTAGCCAGAAAACTCCTAGTCTTCGTGGTTATGCAAATGGACACAGGTGAATTGCAGCATAATACAGCTCTTGTTCTTTTGAATAACTTTCAGTAATCACACATATTTAGAAAGAATTACTCACTTTTCTTGATTGTAATGAGGGTCGAGGAATAAAAAGTGAAGGAAAGTCGATTGTATCTTCATACAACTCTTTGCCAAACTCAATTTTATCGGACCATATAGCAACATTTTGCAAAACAAAAAAGTCACATTTTTCTTCATATAACTATTACAAGTCTAGACCGTGCAATGTCCTTTATCAGGGAACCAGTCAAGGAAGGCGCATGTTTTCATGGACGCCTTTTTCGTCAATTTTAACTTTTATTATGTAACTCATTCTGTGTTATACAGAGATCTTTACATGTATGCAGTCATCATCGTTATAAAAAAAGTAGCAAATATCAAATCCAATGACCTGAACAATGATTTGGAGGCAGATTTCATAGCTGGAATGTAATGAATGAAATTGATCAGTGTTCCCCCATATCTTTTTATTCGTTTAAGATATTAAAGAATACCAAAAAAAAAAAAAAAGAATACTCGTCGGCAAATCATCTGAAGGATTATAATTTGCAAGAAAGCATCCCAAGAGAGTAAGCGAGAAGGAAAAGGGAGGGGTAGGCCCCTATATTCAGGGATCTAAAATGAGAGAGATCAAGAAAGAGAGGGGAGAGAAAGAAAAATGCTGAAGCTATGTCGGCATCAAAAGAACTCCGTTTACAAATCAGCTCCCTTTTTCGGGTTAGAGTTGATGCGAGTGGTATGCCGTCACGGTTAATGTGAGTTGTCTAGATGACTTTCTTCTTTTTTTTTTTCGTAGTATACATTCCTTGCCAAAACTTTGATTAGGGGTCTGTTGGTCGGCAAACTTGGTTAGAGTCGTCTGCATAAAGTTGGTTAGATACAGCCAATATTTATTGCTTTCATCAAGAAGAAAAAAGGAAGAAATTTTGAGATTGTAATGTTGTGTGTAATGTTCTATGATAAAGGAGAGTGGAAGACTGTAAATTTCCCGCAGTGAAAGGCGGAATCTGGGTCGAGTTGCATCGGTCGAGCTACCGAACCCCTTGTTTCAGAACCATCCAAATGCTGTATTCTCGAAAGTGGACAGACCAGTCAGTTTCAATACATTTTTATCTTCTTTTTCTTTTTCTTCTTCTTCTTCTTCTTCTTTTTCTTCTTCTCATTATTATTGCTATTATTGTCATTATCATTTCTTATCAATTGTTTTTATCATTATTGTTATTATTTTCATAATTGTTGGGGAGTGGAGGGGAAGATGGAGGGTTGATTTTTAACTTTATGCAGTGTAATAACGGCAAACAATCTTGCTGACGAAATTTGATTGTATTCGTTTCTAGTTAGAAATTTAAAGTGTTTGTATTGATGGTGATTGTTTTTCTATCGGCAACAGTTATATCACCTTAGTTATTGACATCATCAAAACACACAACAAACAAACAGACAAACAAACAGAAAAAAAAATGGGGCTGGAACATTTTAGCCATGTAGTAGCAAACTGACAAACATACATAGGGGCCTACATGTGCACACCATCGTCACATGCAAATAGACACCTCTTCAAACATGTCATCGAGAAAGAGGTCTTCAACCATTCGAACAAGGAGAATCCGTAGGATTAAAGCACGGAATAGAAACGAAAAGGAAAACACAAATAAAAGAGCTAAACAAATCACTCGATTTTAAAGAATGAAACATTATGTATAATTATCATTATGCATAAGAAGCACGCCAGCCCATCAATTTTCAATTGTTTGTGATGATTTACACAATTATGACAATGGGTAGATCATGATATTTTCATTAGGCATTCATTTATTTGTTATTCATTTATTTATTTATTTATTTATTTATTTATTTATTCATTCATTCATTTATTCATTTATTTATTTATTTATTCATTCATTCATTCATTCATTCATTCATTCATTCATTCATTCATTCATTCATTCATTCATTCATTCATTCATTCATTCATTCATTCATTCATTCATTCATTCATTCATTCCGTCTTCTGCAGTCCAGTCCCATTCAGAGCCACAAAGGGACCCCTGCGTTACAAAGTGGGCACTATCAAAGTTAATGACCTTTATTTGCCCCATGCTGTTAAAATAGGCATTTATGAATTATTTTCATTTGATGTTTTATGAAAGAAAACGAAATACATGACGTGATTGAAATTAAGTAGAACCTCGCTGAATAGATTAGATTGAATTGAAATGAAATGATATTATTCGGCTCTGGAAATAGGAAGGTTGTCATATTTCCATATTATGTCAGTCATGATCATACTCGTGAAGAAGGGAAAGGAATGGGGGTGGGGCCGTGACTGATCCATCACCCCGTGACCGAAGTCAACCCAGACTGAACTTGCTAGCAGATAATTCCAATCTATTTTGCCCCTAAAACAATTACTTCCCGTCCCGAGCTCACCAGATGTTATCGCAGGCTGCGCTGGCGATGTGTATAATGAACCCGACAATTACACGCGCCTTAGTCCCACACGTAATAAACGCCGTGATCCGGAAGATTTCTCTTGTTCCAATTTGCACGATGCGCTCGCGGGACTCCGGATCGTCACATCGCGGCGATCTTAATTGTAAAACCATCTCGACATGCCCCCCTTGGGGACTGAGGAAAAACTGCTACATGCAGTAACGCCGAGCATCCCAGACTAATATGATTAAAGTCATGACTGTCATTACAGGCGCTCTAATAGGTTGACGATTCAAGGATAATTGCACTGTTAGCATAGGCGCTTCGGGGTTCCATTGTAGTACTCTAAATAGGGATGAGCTTTTATACAGAGATCGGATGAATCTTTAACGCTACAATTTCACATCAAGAGATGTAGGCCCCTATGAATTTTCCAAGAGTTCGTCACTTTCATTTCTTCCTCTGCTGTAAGGCCATGGAATAGAGTTGGTAAGAAAAGAAATTGTATTTTGAGAAACTAACTTAGTTGTTGTTGTTGTTTTATTGGGTAAGATGTGCAAAATTGGCTTGAATAGTTATATCAAAAATAACAGCAGACAAAACTTAAGAACAAATTATTTAAATATTTTCTAGAGCTGCATCCCAGTATAAATTTTGGTTGTAGAACTAAATGCCATTTGTTTGTTCTCCTTTTTTTATTATTAAAGATTACAGAAATAGAAATATCAAAATATTTTTCTTCTTAGTGATAGCGGTAGGGTACTTAACCTAAACGACTTGATTATCAATAATACGTCACATATTACTATCAAATTCTATATCATTATTGATACATTGAGTCAATAAGTCAATAAAATCTTATTGAAAATCTTATACAAAGGCTATCCAAGTCGGTTTTCTAATATATTAATCCAGGTCCGTTTTTCTAATAGTCCTGTCAATGAGTATTCTGATAATCAGACTTCAAGACATGGAATCCATGCAGTTTACATGCACCTGTTGTTATCCTTCATGAGAAAGTTTTGGTCACGCTTTTTGGTCGTGAAGAACGACTATTCTTTTGAGGTTTCGCATAAAGTTCGATTTTGATAGCAAACTGTCAATTCAGACTCTATCATCCATGTTGGTTGAAATAGGCGTGGCCAAATCTGTACCCATCGCATGAGCCAGTTTAATCAAGTTTTCAAGTTTATGGAAATGTTTCCTTGATCAGAGGACGCAGGGACAAGCTTCAGTCAATTTAGTTTGTGGAAATCCATGGTATCGCAAAAAAAAAGCTCCTACAACAAATTTTATATAATAGATTTCTCATTTTCATATTGAAAACCCAAATGATGATGATATTTTCAACCTAAAAGTCTCTTGGTGACGATACAGACAGGCAATATACAGGTCGCAACACAGTGTATAGTACGGTTGGGTCTCCGCCAAAGTGTCGGCTTAGCTTGCAGTGCAACCCGTGGGGTAACGGCGTAATATATAGGTCACGTTGTCAAGCGGACCTGTTTACTAACACTAAATTATTGAATATCTTCAATATCAGTATATTTGTAACAAGGGTTGCTCCTAAAAACATGGCCGAGGCTAATTGCCTGATTGCACGAACAACTGTAAAACGCTCTCAAAATTAGCTCATTTCAAGCGCTGTTATCGAGCGGATCGTAATAACTGTTACGTGGATATCCTGGGTAACTTGTTATGAATATCTCCTAGGATGAATAGTACTATCCATAGATTTGATTGCATCAGCAGTGAACCAGCTCATTTTAGAATATTTTAAAGTTTATAAATTGATTATGATCGTATACTGTTGATTACCAGATGGTTCATAGCACGTGTTTTGAACTAGTCACCGCAACAAAGTGTTCTAAGAGTGATTTCGTTTCGCATCACCATTTCCACAAAAGCTTTTTGCATCAACATTAAGTTATAAATCTTGATTTGTTTGTTGTTGTCGTTTTCCTTGAATGCCGATCGTTGCTTCTCTGGTAAATGTTCTGTGCAATTTTGTACGTGAATTTCGGGCCTTTGCTGTATAATCGTATTGATATCATCGTCAATGAAACGCCTTTCCTTAAAGAAAAAAAAAGCCCATACAAACACACAAACAAACAGCGACGATTTACGCTAGTTGGACTGAATTCCATGGTTTTACTAATATTGCTGTGGTTGAGCTTGAAGTCAAAAGGTGCGTTTTAGAGTTGCGCTGAGCATGACATATAGACTTGAAAACTCCTTGTTTAAGGTCCATTGCCGCCTCACCCAACGACCGGAAGGCCGAACCCACTCCAAGCGGACGGATGCGGCGCCAAGCGATGCGAAGGAGCCGGTGGAATCTCTCAGCGTCCGAGAGATGCTCCAGTTAAGCGAAGGAGCCACGGAGAAGGAAAAACCCACGGAGCAAGACAACAATAACACGGAGCTGTCATGAAAGCTGGAAGGACGTATAGAGACGTTTTTTGTGTCATTTCATTTTCTTTTTGCTTTCTTGCTTTTTTTTTTCGAAAATGGAGGGAGTCAACGGGATGGAAACACAGTAAACAAAATCTAATGGTAAACATGTCGACTATACTAGTAGTTACAAGCGAAGAGGATCTATTGACATTGTCACTGTGAGGCATCCACCCGGTGTCCACCGGACGGGTGTTGGCTGGCCGCATCTTCGAGGTCCCGAGATACGCTATAAGCAAGCTGTGGAAGGTGACCTGTGCACGCACACATGAGGACTTTGGGAGGAAGGTCTATACATTCTGGTATCTAGATTTCATCTAAAGGTCCTCTGCAGCAGGAAAAGAACGCACATTCATTTTCTACGTTTTTCTTTGTTTGTTTTTTTTTTTCTCTTAATGTAGGCCTAATCATATATACATGATCATGATGATGAAGATGTATGCTTCAAATTCAATTTTATAGCACCGGAATAAATGACGAAATTCTTAAATCCCTATGTTTCCTCGCGGTTTTCTAATCCAAAAATCCTCTTGGTATATCATGACACTATAAGCAGATAAGTTATATATGGCATTGTCAGTGTTTGTCGTTTAAAGATACAGTGTTATGCCAAAAAAAAAAATAGCAAATCAAAACATTGGAGCCACCTTATCATTGCTTCTATAATAGCGTGCTGTTCATATTGAGGTTATATAATGAAAAAAAATATTGAAAAAAAAACCCGTGATTCATCCAGGGTGACACTTAGAAAAACATTTAAGGTGACCATAATACCTTCGTATACTCACTATACCGTTTTTACAGCTATCATAATAGAGACCTGTAATCTTGTCTTACATAATAAGCGTACATAATCTTCTTCTCTCTCCAAGTCGAATAGAACAAAAACGAACAGCAAGAAATCCCAAAGTTAATGAAGACCCTTAACAATGACAATGATTATAATAAATGTTGAAGATCATGATGATGTTATATAGGAGAATCTGATGAAGGTGGTAGTTGCGTTAAACATGTTGAAGACGCGGGTGATAATATTGTTGAGAAGATAGGGGAGAGAGCATATTTCAAATTTATTTCTTTTTACCTTTCTGTTATGTGCATCGATGACTGCTGCTCCAACCATTTTCCATGCAGATTAATTATTATAAATTACACAAGCAATTCATGGTTTGGTATCCATATCAAGGCGTAATGCACTATAATGAAAAACACACCATCTTCATCGCTTTTTCATCACCCCCATGAATACACATGGAGCTAGAGGTGGTATGAGATTACAGACTTGAAAGCTACAAAGGAAACTCACTAGATTTGTTATTCTTTTTTTCTTATACAGTATTATTTATACAATTCTTAAATATGAAGTTTTTCGCTAAAATCATTAAGGTTTTAGACACTTCCTTATAATTTCCTGTAGATCCTCATCATCATTTTCTGTGTCACTACAACGCCACTCTGCCCTCTTACAAAGCTGCCGTGTGCAAGAGATGATGAACGTAACGACGGTTTCTATGACAACATCCGCAATGAAAGAGGATGATCACGGGCATGATGGATGAGGGGACAGCGACACACTGACACTGGTGCTCGTCATGGTCATGGAGCTATTCGATGGGCGGGGCTGCCACTTCGGTACTGGTGGTTTACCCGGTGACAATCCTAACGACGAAGGATGATAATGGTGATGTGGTGGTAACAGTGGTTTTGCTGGTGCTTAATGTGAGGATGATGATGATTCTGTGATCATGTTGGTGAATGCTAGGATTTGAGGATGGTGAATTACTTGGGGGATGTCGCAATGATTGTTTTCTTTAAAAAAGAAAGATATAATTTATACTAATATCGACATTTTAAACTGGTCAGAGAAATTTTGAAAGGAGGACACAGCTGTGCACGCGATAACACATAATGCAATATCCAAACGGAGGAATCCAATTGGGAAGTATTGCCGGATGTATTTTGGTGTATGGATATTTTAGTGACGGTGAAGCAAGTGTATATGTATGTTTGAAATGAAAATGCTCAAAGACCATCTACATTATTTGGATGCCAACTGATGAACAAACAAAAGAAAACGAAACTGACACTCAGAGGTTAAGACGAGATCAATGACAGAATGAATTCCCAAATTTAAAGCGAAATGAGGAAAGTCTATAGCTTGTATAGAGAAATAGGGTTGTTTGTTTGTTTTTGTTGTTGTTTTATCAGCTATGTTGCTTCACAGAACTTATGTACGACATTAATTTGGTATACCGCTAGAATACAAGTAAATTCAATTTAATTGGTCTCCCCTTCAATCTTTCTGCCATTCTTTCTGTTTTATTCTGATGTATAGATAAACAGAATGAGTGTGACCGATTACAGCTAGCGCGATATTTCGGAGAATGCAAGCGCCTCGTTTATGATGTAAGAAAAACGAGATTGGACACGGGATTTCAAATTTACATCTTATGTGGCAATCACATGGAAAATAGAAGAAGAAGAAGGAAGAGATAAACCCGTTGTAAAACCCTGTGCAATGGATCTGTATAAGGAAAACTATCTAAGCCGCCAAAAGCGACGTCTTTTTCGTCCTGAAGTCTCGTATATGTTTTTTGTTTCATTATTTTGTTCTTTTTCGCACAGTTCCTTTTCTTGTTATCAGCAAATCAAATCTCGCTGGGTTTCCCTCCCTCCGGAAAACACATCATTCGCGACGCGATGAGAAATCGGAAGTTTAATTGTTCCACCTGGATGACGTCATTGCAGAAATTAACCACAGCTCCCCCTCGAAAGAACATGATAAGGAACATGATTTGTAATCAGGAGCAGACGATGCTCTTCTGCCCGCCTTGCTGCTCTAGTTTCCGTTCCGTCAATCAATTTTACTTCCCCGAGACTGCCGCGTAAAAGCTTATTCCTGGCGATATCATCCCCTCTTGTTGTTGTTTTGTGTGAGGACTTTTCTTGGTGGTTACATGCAATGGAATTTGAAATAATTCAAACAGTAATGACATGAATAAATTGGAGCAGAGAGAATTAAAGACGGGGGTATTATATAGGTGAGCTCGCCGGGAGTCATTCGTCAGAGTGGAACTCTACGCGATTTAACAGCAGCTGCGTGATTGCACGAAGATGGAGCGGGCAGCCAAGTCAAAGCTAGGCGGGACTGCCCCGCCTATATACGAAAGCGTGAGGACTCAGCTTGTCACCTCACCTGAAGAGTGTACGGGCTGGCAGTTCGATTTTCAATAGTTATAACGCTTTCTTGCTTTAACAAGGCCTGCTCTCTCGCACCTGCCGCTCGGCTGCTGAGCTTCGTATATAGAGAGGGCTGAGTAACGCCGGATGCGTCGGGCATGGCCGGGTGGGAAGAGGGGGGACCGGGAGAGAGTACATCAGGTCTTGAGATTTCCCGCGAGTTTTGGGCGAGAAACTGGATCGGAAATGTGACGAAATCATCGCCCGAGGGCTGTGGAGAATATGACACGGGTTATCAAATATCTGTGAGGGCATCCAAGGGTCTAGAATCTTCCTCTGTCTGCTATATTCATGTGTTGTTGTTGTGTTTTGTCTTAAATCTTCAAATCTTTCAGGATTACTGACGATGTGACAGTCTGACATGCTTTCGTGACATCGTTTCATGTATGTTCTCGACTGAACATTTGAACATAATACTATTTTTGTTATCATTCGGTCTAGGCGATATGTTCATGTCATTACGTTCCAATAGTGCCCGAATATAGATCAGTCAAAATTATACAAACTTATTAACGATTCTACAGGTTCGAGTTGTTCTGTTTTCTTGCCGACTTTCACTATTCTAGTAGGCCCTAAAATGTTCCCTTACTCTCCCCTCCTGCGCATCTTCATTCAGAGCTGTCTATATCTATCTATCTGTACATATCTATCTATCTATCTATCTATCTATCTATCTATCTATCTATCTATCTATCTATCTATCTTTCTATCTATCTATTTTTCTATCTATCTATCTATCTATCTATCTATCTATCTATTTTCTATCTATCTTTCTATCTATCTGTCTATCTTTCTATCTATCTCTATTTATTTATTCATCTTATATCTATCTATCTATCTATCTATCTATCTATCTATCTATCTATCTATCTATCTATCTATCTATCTATCAATGTATCTGTCTGTCTGCCTATCTTTTTATATACATCCATAATTATTCATACATGTGCATACATGCATGCATGCATACATAATTATACATACAAACACACACACATGCACGTTGAACTCTCCAGCCACCTCACTGTATACACAGGAATCTCCTTCCCGTAAGGATTAGATGTAATATGAAGGATTATGAAGGGAATAAACACGGAGCGAGGAAATAAAGATGAAATCATATCAACAAAATAGGCCTAAACGACATCAAAAGGCTCTTGAGCAAGGCAATCGCACTGGCATGGTGAAGCGATAGTAATACACACGCACACACAGACACACACACACACACACACACACAGAGTTTCAGTTTTTGGTTTTCTGTTCTGTGTGTTTATTACAGATAATGACTTACTATCATTACACATTGTATATTGTACAATCAATGCTGTATTCTTCGCATGTATGTCCTACGTGTATTATCCTGTGCACGATTATCTGTGCACAGATTATACTTTTATTTCCTTCAAGATTTAATTTGCCTGTCGCTTTTTATGCTCATTTATTTGTCAATGTCATGTGGACTGATAATACATATATCTCCTCTTCAACACAAATAGTTACTGGACAAAAAAGTATATTTATGATTCTTATCAATAATTATCATAATGTAAAAAAACAAGTACATGGACATCTCCGCGATTTCAGATTTGAAAGAAAGTGGGGTGATCATGTTACTCGGTACTCTCGATTATAATGAACTATGATTCAATTTGAAATTCTTCGTGATTACTCTAAAGTTTCTGGAGGTTCTGATTACTGTCATCTTGTATACCCTCTTCCCTCCCCCTCTCCTCCTTTCTTTTTCTTCTTTTTGTCGCCGAGTCTCTCTGTCTCCCTTGCCTCCTTCCATTTTATATTCTGTTATCTTTGTTTTTTTCTCTTTTCTTTTTATAATTATTCATGACATACACACAGACACAGTAACACACACACACGCACACACACATACACACTTTCTCACATATACATACACACAGACACATTGTGGCACATTGATAGTTTGTCGGAATGCGACCTCGTGATGCGATACATACATGACGGCATGGATGATTGGTGTGCACTCTACTCGGGTCTAATGCTTAAGTACATTGAACCCAAGTGAACGTGCTGCCCCATGCAGAAAGCGAGAAGAGGAGATATCGGGAAGGGTGAATTGGGGAGAGGTAGGTTGGGGGGGGGGGGGGGTAGCAGACATCCAGAACGTGACACGACAAATTGCATTATTGAAGTCATTCGGTTGATATCTAACGCGTTTATGAATCGGTTTTGGCTAATTTGTGTTGTCTGTTACACTTAGTTCATTGTCCCTCAAAAATTTGCCCGACATCTTCGAACTCTCAAATACGGTCGCAGTGCATGCCACGTGGATGATATTTCACAAACTTGAGAAAGATGGACAAGTTCATTCGTTTGTTGCGTCATGAAATTGTTGACATTTTGTCATACATGGCCAAACTTCAAATTGGTAATTAAGTCAAACAAGAGGTCGAGACATGACGTAATCAAGCGCGGAATCAGGATGCTTTAGGCAATACAACTATCATTTCCTTTTCCCGCTAAACATTCCCGTCATTCATTCATTCCCGCCGATCATCAATCTGTTGCTCTCATCAGAGATTAACCCGTTCTGTGCCAGGAACTTTGGACAGTGTGTCCAACACTATGGGGGATTACCGTCACGGTGCCAATTGTCGCTCAAAGTACACAAAGGGTTAAACTGGCTGAAGCATAAATGAATTTCGCTGTTGTCCCTCTCAAAACCAGTATACATTCAGATTCTATCGACAATGCAATTTAGGCATAAACAGTTGGCATTGTCGTTGATAGAGTTACACTACAATAGGACGGCTTGACTTGTGAGTGACGGAATTTTCGTGCTTCGGTCAAGTCATCAATGAAACCGCAGGCTGCTGATGGGGTGGGGGAGGGGGGGGGGGGGGGTAATTGCCCGTCTCTGTAACGTATCCCGGGAATTTTAATCAAATTAACACCAATGAACGTGTATGACAGGAAGTGCAGTACGCGAGGAAATGGAATAACGGTACGACACGTCCTGACTGCAATTAAGGGTCACTTAGGTCACATATAATCTTGTATGAATTGCACTTGTCGGGGTCAATGACCTCTAATCGCTTACCACTCGTGTAAATGACCTCTCGACCTCTTTTTTTCTCTTTTTTTTTTGTTACAGGTGCATAATTTTGCCATTTCTAGTGTAACCTTTCACCTCTACTTTCTTATGCAGGATTGCTAGAAAGATCAGCGTGAGACTACGACGAAGAAGTGGTGATGTATTGGACATTGCCGTCAGAAAAGGGTGAAAAAATCGTGGGATATACTTTCATCGCGATAGTGGGGAAAAGTGTAAGCTGGTGGATATTTCGTAATTATTTGTAACCTAATTATGGTCGTATAATCAATGGTACGCGATTCTGCGAGGATCTGCGAGCGTGACGAAGCAAGCTGGGTTAAACTTCACGTCGCGTTTATCTTTCAGGAGCGTGCGCATACAGTGGGCCCAGATAAAAACAGACGGTAATCTGCCGAGTGATCCTAATCCAAACGATGTTTTATTCAATTACAGGGGGAAACAAGCATGACATCAGTTTATCATATAGAGTCACTGGAGTAAGTCTAAATTGTGTACTATGGATCCATACTCTCTATTTTGTTTCTTGCGAAAGGCAAAATCAAATCACAAGAACTCTGCAGCCTTAATTCTCTTGCGTTGTTTGACCATACTCCCTGCTAGCCTTTGGATGTTTACTGTTTTTCAATAGCCATCACTCATTAGTTACGTTCAGACGGCAGGCCATAACCTCGAGGTTAGGAAACCTCGAGGTTTAGCTCTTGCCCCCTAACTACGACGTGTGTCCACACGACGAATCTTAACCTCGAGGTTACGAAACCTCGAGGTTAAGCTTCTGCCCCCCGTAACTACGAGTGGGTCCCACTCGATGTTAAAACCACAAAACCGGAAGTTTCAGCCCACACTGCTAACAAGGCGTCTATTATTTTATTCTTTAGTCCAACCCTGTCGGACTCGCTTACAGGTACTCTTTTTCTCTGTCATGGTATGCAGGGATAGCACTGCACTGATGACTTTATGCCTTTATGAAGATATTCGTCGAAAACATTTTTTTTTTTTTTTTTTTTTTTTTTTTTTTTAGCGTCGGAGAAGAATATAGAATACTGTAGCGAGTTCGACATGTTCAGTTTCAGAGATCAAGCGCATGGGAAGAAAAGATGATGTTGTTGTGTCGTTCGTCATAGGCTTTTCACGTGTAGTGTATTTTTGGTGTACGTTTGGGAGGTTGACCCGGAAGCAGATGGAAATTGTGGGGGCTGGAGTTTACGGCGAGGTCACTCCTAACTTCGAGTTCGTTGTTTTTTGTGTCCACACGGTGCTTAACTACGAGTGGGGACCCCCCGCGGCTCGTGGTTAGAGCGCTAACCATAAGATTTCTCGTGGCTCGAAACATCGAGCAAACCTCGAGGTTTGCTAACTACGAGTGCGTCTTCACGGTCCCTAACTACAAGCTCTAACCTCGAAGTTTCCTAACTTCGAGGTTAAGGGCTCCCGTCTGAACGTAACTAGCGTGAGTCTCGTTTTCGTTTTGCCTCCATTTCACTAAGTTGTTCACATCTTCTTTGGCTCTAATGCCGATACTCCCTTCTTCTCTCTCAAAAGTATGTCCCTTTGTCAGTTTGTTCACGCTGGAAAGTCCAGTACAACAGATAGAGTACTGCAGTGTAAGGAGAATTTTCATTGCATTGCTGAAGAAAAGGAACAGAATGAGAACAAAAAAAAAAAAAAAAAAAAAGATGATAAAAAACCCCAGCAAGATCTTGTCTGCAAGCTTTGTCACATGGATTTATATACATTACGTCTGCATAAATTCGTGCTACAAACGTAAAATTGATAAGTAAATGAATAAAAGTCTCCTTATACCCATTTATGTGCTATCCTGCTCTGTAAGCCCGATTATTTCCTTCTTTCAGGCAGTCTGTGCCGAAAGTAATTCCGCAAATCAGAAGAATACACTTATTGCATTTTTCTATTTCGGATTAAAACCTTCTTCCTTTACTCAGTTTCAAGCACGCAACATCGTAAGTCCGTTAAGGTAATAACTGGCAAATAATGATAATATTATTCCTAACGTGCAATGTGCGGAAAATTATGCCACGCAAGGCTCGTGGGAAGGACGGTCTGCGTCTTCGTAAATACGCACTGTGCACCTGCAACAATGTCGCGTGGATAACACAAGAGGGCGGCAGAGCTTTTATTTTCATCTCATTATTCTGATTGCCTCGGCAGCTCTTTACTGTCCACAGAACAGGTTTAGATCAATCCTTTGTTGTCGAAATACACGAGTAGTATGATAGTGTGTGTTGTGTGTGTGTGGATGTGTGTTGTGTGTACGCGTGATCGTTTCTTTCTCTCCCTCTCTCTCTCTCTTCCTCACTCTCCCCTTTCTCTACCACCTCTTTTTCTTTCTTACTCTTGAGTCACCAGGGCAGACGGAGCGTTTTCAAAAGTGGGGGGCACTTCCAGGCTTCATGAGCTAACAGTAACAAGCAAAAAAAAAAAAAAAAAAAAGGCGTTCAGCGCAACTTCTGGTGCCACTTCCGGGTTTCTTCAGCCGACAAGCAACAACAACAACAACAACAACAACAAAAAAGGTCTTCAGTGCAAAAACATAACCTTACCATGCTCACACTTCAAGGTCTCTATTTTTTTCTAGTGCCACTTACAAAAAAAAAAAGGGTGGCCCCAAAGTGGTGACACCTTATGTATTCCTTTGTATGGTGCAAAAAAAGTGTGTGGGGGGGGGGGGGGGGGGGGGGGGCTCGGCCCCCCCCCCCCCCCTCAAGCATTTCTGGATATATAGTGCCATTCCACCCCATGAATGAGTTTGACTTCCATAATCAGAATATCCTCACACCAATGAGTAGAAGTTTCATCCGAATTGAACATGAAATTTATGCAAGTTTTCATGGAGCAGTATTATTGGTTCAAAAAACATTATGCTAGTGAGATGAAGTGTTGATATCAAATGTTCTATGACTTCTTACATATAAGTATAATAATAAAAAAACAAAAACAAAATCAGTTCTTTAGATTTTTTTATATTATTTTTTTATATTTCATTTTTTTTGCGCCATGAGGTAGCAACTACATCCCATTCTCTCTATGAAGCTATTTCACCGTTGGCACTTAGAGGGCAAATAAAAGAGTTAAAATTGTGTAAGTTAATCACTTCACGACTGACTTTGATGAAACTTGCTATTTGTATTTGTGATAATAATGGTAAAACGAGAGACCGCTCCACACAGAGGTGTTTCCATGATTACATAATAGGTATACATGAACAATTGTATTCTCTCTCTCTCTCTCTCTTTTTTTTCTGGTATACATACTGATGAACCATAGTGATATGCAAAAAAAAAAAAATGTACAATATTGTATTTGTCTAATCTGAAAAATAGGCTGTGAAGTTTAGATATTTCACTGATGGAACAAAAATTACAATGCATACAATGTATGCCCAAAGCACATCAGTCACATGATTTTGTTCAGCGGAAACACAAACACACACACACACACACACACACACACACACACACACACACACACACACACACATTTCACAATATTCTTCAGTGATCATTCAGTGTCACAGACTAGGAAAAGAACAAAATAGGATACAATCAAGAAAATTTGGATCAAGGCATATTATATATATTTAAATATATGCATTTATATGATTTACATTCAATCTACCAACTTATTTTTACAATTGATAAACAATTGAGTACACTTTAGCTTTTGGTTCACTTACTGAAGCAGAGGTACTCAGTGCCAAAACCTTTGGGACTGGGAAGAACTAAATCACATTCAATATTGCTTTTAGTCTTTCTCTTTCATTTCACAACTGGACTACAGCACACCATGAAAACCAGTGTCCACTCTATACAACATATCTCTCACCAGAGAAGGGTAAACAACAGAAATGTCGTGTATAGAATGACAGATGTATGGCTGCATAGAAAGGTGTTTTCTTTGTTTGAAAAGAGCTTATTTTAGAAGCAAGTTTCTAGCACCGACTTCCAGTTCATATCCATGCAGTGAAATGATACACAGTTGAAAACCTGTGCACCCAAATGGCACTTCGTAAAAGGTGATGGTGCATGAGGTATCAAAGGAATGTTTCTGGATATCTCTTCAGCATGTCAGCTGACAACCGACGTAGAAAACCCTTAGGACTGTCTCATGTTCTTATGTTGGAATACAAACTAAAGACAAAATTTGAGAAAAGGCAGGCAGGTGAAAAAACAACAACCATGCATTTCATTATTGCATAAATCTAGCGATTTGACTGAAAGACTGCTTCTGATGGAGTGAGCGAAAAAAAGTAAAATCAAAGAAGAAGGGCACCACCTCACGAGTGACCCTCCAGGAAAATGAGTTCAAGTTCTTCAAAGCCTGCCTTCACGGAACGAAATTGGTGATGATGAGTGTGAGCATCTTTATCTCTTTCCCTTCTTCCCCTTTTTCCCTTTCTTGCCCTTCTTCTTGGACTTGAGCGCCTTGCGGCACTTGTAGGAGCGCCAGAAGGACTGGACGATGGTGGCGGCCTTGATCATCATGGCCAGCTCCCGCTCCTCGCGCTCCTTCTTCTCGCGGGCGATGCGGCGCTCCTCCACGATGCGCTTGTACTCCTCCTCCAGCGTCTTGAAACGCTCCTCCAGTTCGTTGAGCTGTGCCTTCTCCTCCGTGTAGATGGCATCCACGTCCTCAAACTCTGCCTGTGGTAGGTAGGAGCGTGTAAAGATGCATCATTTTCTTGAAAAATTTGTGCAGGTTAACACTATGATTGGCAGGTATCATTTTCTGCCTGAAGCTTCAAGTTGTGTTTACATCCATCCAATTTGAGCAAAACACAACAACTTTTACTGTGCCTGTTATCATTTGTTTTCCTTCTGTCAGAAAATAGCACAAGAAAATGAAGAAAAAAAAAATCCCACAACAACATCACCCCCTCCTATTCAATGGTCATCAATTTAGGTGACAAATTGGTAGTTTTACAAGCATGTTTTCTTCAAACATAAACGCCATAATCAATACTAAACGTAAATTATGCATTCAATATAAATTCGCAGGAAACTGCAAACTTCGAAAATGAATTGACAAACACTCTCAACTGGCATTCAAAAATTCATATTGTCTGTTATGTCTCTCCTACCTGTCTTTCTCCCATGTCTTGGTCATACTTCTGGATCCAGTTCTCAACTTCTGTCTCGATCATGTACTTTCTCTGAAATGTAAAAGGATTAAAGTTATTTGTAGAGAGACATACACAATGTAGATAACAAAATGCAGAGATTTTTCTCATGCATAGTTTCTTCCTCCAATAATAACCTTTGATTCAAATGATACAGAACTTCCCTCATTGCTTAACATGTTTCAAGTAAAGTTGCAGGGTAATCACCCAAATGATAATTATTTGTAAGTATTTTTGTAACTACTGTATATCTAATACACATTTTGACCGTGGTATCACAGACATTGACATACACTGTAACTTTGAATAAAAAGAGAAAATTCATGCTCCAGTTGCTTTCTGTGGATTAGGCACACAATGTGTGGGAGAAAAAAATGAAAGTACATTGTAGTCATTATTGTCAAGCACATCACTTATTGATATATACAGTACATGTTTGTACATTGAAAATATATTTTGGATCATTTCAATTACTACCAAGATGTTTCACACTCAAAAAGAAGGAAATTCAAATTGCAAGATTAGAGACACTTTGTATGAAAGCCTTCAAGCTGTATCATATTTGGCACTTATTGATTTTCATTCCACTCTATAACTGCAAACCATGAGTTGATCTGTTGTCTACAATGTGGATCCAGTTGATCATTCTACAGTTGTACAAGTTTCTATTCGTTAAAAAGATAAAAAAGAGATACTATAGAACCTTCCTTCATTTTATACACACCTTTCTGAGAGCCAGTTCGCTGTCCCTGTGCTCAGAAGTCTGGTTGGCCAGCTGCGTGCGCAGAGCCTGCAGCTCCGATTGCAGCTTGCTTTGCTTCACCTCCGAGTTCTTCAGGTCCGCCTGCTGCTGCTTCTCCGACTCGGACTTGGTGCGCCGGATGTGCTCCTCAGAGAACTTTTCCAGTTGGTGGAGGTCCCCCTTGAGGCGACGGATCTCATCATTCTGCTTGGATATCTGCAGGATGAAAATGGATCAATACATAGAATCTCGTTGAGTTGGCATGGAAACAGCGTTTTTATCCACTGTGTCCCTTTAAACAAGGAAGCCCTTACATGCTGCAGTAACATCAATAGTGGGAGGCTACAATATGTGTACCATGGTTAATAATGCCATTTAGCATCTTTACAATTATGATTAACTACTGTCACAGAAATCACCTTTCTTCTCTTTGAATGAAAGTAAACACATTTATATTGTGAGTGACCACTGACTGAATTTCTCTTATCATCATTCCAATAATTAAATACATCATAATTTTGGATTGAGACATAAGAAATTTTATTATCAAAATAAATTCACAGATTATCTACCATTTAATTCCAGAAAACAATAAGAACAGGTCTGCTCAACATAGTTTTATATCAAGGTTGTACTCTTCGAATGCCTTTGCAAATTTCTGACAATTTTTTTAACCGTACCTTCATATCTTTATCTTCAATGGCCTCTTGGAGCTCCGCTGACAATTTCTTGATGACCTCCGAGTTCTTCTGCTCCCTGATGGTGATCTCCTGCAGATAGTCTGTCTTCTCCTTCTCCTCCAGGGGTGTGGTCAGCAGCCTCTCCAGGATAAATCCCCGCAGGTCCTTCATGTAGCCGATGAGAGCAGACGCTTCCTGATCCCGGTGCTCCCGCTCCGCACGCAGTTGGTTGACTGCTGCCGGATTCAGACTGAGCAATCGCAGGATGTTCCTGCATGAGAACTTGAGCTGCTGTTCGTACACGCCGACTGCCTTCGCAAGCTGCTCCTCCTCCTCGTCGAAGATAACGTTCTGATTGTTCTCGAGTGTGACCGATTCCACTTTTTCCTGTAACCGATCGACCGGCGTCTGCTTTCTGCTCTCGATCATTTGCATTTCCTCAAAATGGTCATCTTCCACGTCCTGACGCAGTGACATGCCGGGTGTGGATTTTCGGCTGCCTGCACCTGAGCGCAGGGAAAGTTTGTCAGTATTCTGGTAGTCGCTGAGTTTTTTGAATGCCTCTCGGAAGGATGCCTCAATCTTTCCATGCTCTTGCATGGCTAGGACGGTTTCTGCACCAAGTACGGCACTAAAACGATTGACATTTTCACAGGCGTACGGCATCAAGCTCATTACCTCCACTTTCTTGATACTTTCGTCAAGGACGGCGAGAATGCGCTGGGATTCGACAGTCGTCAGTTTCTTTCTCCCGGGGTCAAGAATGCGCAGGGGGTCCGTTTTGTGTGCTTTGGGCTCCTTGGGTCTGCTTGGTCGATGGGGTTTCACGTGGGGGTAGTCCATGTTTGGTCGTTCAGGACGCTCCTTGGGACCTTCCGCCCGGACTTTGTCCAGGAGACGAAAGGTCTCCATCACTGCCATGTCGGCGAACGACATCTTGATTTTTTTTTTTGCGGACAAACTATCACACAAACACTTGTCAACCGTGGGTGCACCCCTTCTTATACAACGAAGTAAACTGTCCGCTCTGGCCAAAGAATGGTTTTCTGCAGTCTAGTCTAGTATTTCCAAAAATGATTTTGCTCCACCGTTAGTTTCTTGATGATCACGGGCATGCTAAAAAACAAGCACAATGTCAACAAAGTTTGGCACGTAACCATCGTCAACGATCACGATCAATTTACCTTCTGTCTAGCAGCACATAGGCCTAAATCCAAATCGTGCACTGCATTCACGATGCGTGCAAACCTTTTACCGCACCATAACCATGCACTGTACACACACAGGAGAGGCGCAGTACAACACATAAACAACGGGACTGGTGAGGTAACCTCACCACAGTCGAGAGGCATAGAATATCCGTGCGCTTGCAAGAATATAACTCTTAGTTTATATCATATTTTAAGATAAATAAACTGAAGCTATGATTACGGTTTGAATGGAGGAGATATCAACTAACACTAAGAGCAGTACTTTGTGTATACGTCACCTTGTTCTGCGGCTTTTACAGGAATATTTCATATTCATTCGCCTACAGGTATTTATGTGATACGGTTCGTTGCCTAGTTACTCACACCAGAGGCCTGCCATCAGCAAAAGGTCGAGATAGGGTCAACTGGCGGGTCTGAATCTCGCGTATTCTCATTCTTACTCATCGAGAGAAAACGAGAATTTATCAGATGGGAACGTAAACATGGCGGATATCGAGGATGAAGTGATCGCCGATTCTGTTGAACTTGAAAGCCCATTATTGACCGAATCCCAGGCAAGCCATAGCTTCCGATCTGTGAGATGTGGTAAGGGGTCATGTTTTTTATTCTATCAATGGACTTATGAACAATATTTCTTCTCGCACTTGTCGTAATTGCAATGAATACAACGAGAAGGGGACGTCTGCTAGCGCATGTACTATACCTAGCTCCATACCTTGCACGTAGAAACACTAGTCTACTGCACGTACGCGATGGCCGATCAAATTTACGTGGACCGTCGACTGTCGTATGTATACCTGGTATCAGAGAGGTGGAAGAGATCTCTCTTTCACCTCCCTGCTGGTATGAAGACCAGGCCTGTCCAGGGCACGGGGCCGGGCCCTCCTACCTCCATCGGACCATGATCATATAGTTAGAAACTCCATTCAATTTTTGCTCTTAACTGTTTAAATTTCAGCAATATTAATTATGGTCAAGCCAGCAATAGCATTCGCCCCAAAGATGGTTTTGCTCACTGTCTGACTGAAGTGTGTAGTGAAGAGTGCAGTGAAAGACTCCTGCCATAGCTGGCCCCTGGCCTGGGGGCGGCCTGGGGAGCATTTCATGAAGCTTTTTGTCATATGTGACCCTGCATCACAAAACCAACAAAAAGTCTTCAGACAGGGATTATTAAATTTTGAGTTTGAAATAGAACACCCAAACTTCAAGAAAGACAGAGAGAGAGAGAGAGAGAG
This sequence comes from Diadema antillarum, assembly GCF_040938485.1. Taxonomy (NCBI): domain Eukaryota; kingdom Metazoa; phylum Echinodermata; class Echinoidea; order Diadematoida; family Diadematidae; genus Diadema; species Diadema antillarum. The sequence goes on along the minus strand of NW_027272421.1, from coordinate 32,864 downwards.
AGAGAAAGAAATTAACATCCTCTGCTTTTTGGGACCAATATTTTGAGGGGAAAGAAGAACTTTTCGCGAGAGTTAAACAAGCTGGTTTACGCGGGTACCTAACACGAATCTTCTTTGATGCACTCATTATTATCATGATTATTATTATTATCATCATTATTATTATTATTATTATCATAACTATTATAATTACTATTATTATTCTTATTATTGTTAATATTATCATTATGTGGTGGTTTCCAAAGATTTAGTTTCCTGTTCAACATATAATATAAATTGTTTTAAAAAGTTACATCATAAATATTTGCTTCATTTGAGTTTTAGATCTATATTTTGTAATGAATGTAGATGTATTCTTTATGTGCAATAGACATTAACCAGTTGAGGACGATCAGATTTTGCTTTCGTACAGCATGCATTTCCCATAGACCCCTGCCTGGGTATACTTGTTTTGGGACTCGTCCTCAATGGGTAAATAGATTTATCTGTAATCCAATATTTGTCATATATAGAGTACAAAAAAATTGTATGTTAATATTAAAGACTCTACCGGTACACTTATGAATTATTCACAAAGACTATAGGTATCGTGTAGAGCATTAGTGATACTGAAACTGAATGAACCAGTTCTGTATTCTAATATTTAAACCAATTAATGTGTGCTAAGTCTATGATTTAAAAAATATAATAAAATGATTCTTTATAATATGTACATGCATTGGCTATACGTAAAGTGTTCTGGCAGTGTACATTGTAGCATGTGTTGTGTGGAATATGTCACTACCAGTGCACATAGCGCATGTCAGCATTACAACCATGTGCAGCTCTTTGTGATGATGAGATTGTATTGGAACAACCCCAAGCATCACATGTCACTTTCACTGTCATACTAATACAGAGTGGATCTGAGTCAGTACCGGTAGTACTTCCAAGCCATCAGAACTTTCAAAGTTAACATCATTTATTCATAATGTTTTTTGTGTTTTGTTTTTTTCAAATCAAAGGACTGGCCTCTGAAATTATATCAGTGGTAATTGTAGATAATATGTCTTGATGATTATGAGTCCATCGCAGAAAAATCACAAGTCTAGTTTATAAAGGTCTTAAGATGCAACAACTTCTACAACCACACTTTAAAGTGTAGTAGCTGATCTAAGGAGCGTGGATTATAACTTCTAATGTTGATTCCAAACAACGCTCAGAATTAAAGTGATAAGAATTCTAAAAATTGGTAAGTCAGTGCTCCAAATTTTGCCAGTGTTTACATTTTGTCAGTCATAATCTGACTGTGTCGTCACCTATAGAAATCAGCAGGTACTCAGAAAAGGAGTCATGAATGCAGTAAGCAGCAGAAACACTAGTACTAACTTCTACAGTCCATCCTTTGTCAGCAGTTCCAGGGACTTTTGTAGGGCACTGTGACTACATGGTCTTAAGGTCCAAATCCACGCCTTCATTCCAGCTGATTCAGTCTAATGAATAGAATAAAAGTAGATGATCAAAATAATAGAACTGTCATGAAAAGTTAAAACTAAGAATGTAAGGCTTTACAATATGTTCAGCAAATAGTGAATATGGTTGCAACCACAAATTTATGCGCATTGGCTGAAATGTTTTAATGATGTTTGCTGAACTCGACAACTCTGCAACTAGTTTGAGTGCTACACAAAAATACAAGTGTATTTTAGGGCAATGATATTGTAACTGCAACCTTTCTCCTTGAAATTCATCATTGCTTCTTTATCACAACACAACAAGAATTCTGAATTCTAGTATACAAGTTTTCTTTTCAATTATATGTCAACAAGGGAATTATACCCATAGAAGTTTTGTTTTGTTTTGTTTTCAGCCAGTCACTTGAAAAATTATCAGACAAAAAGAAAATTGCGACAGCAATGTTATTGAAATCCCTTTCTTTTAATTATTTGGGGTCACTTTGCCTTTCAGATATCATCAACAATGACTCGGTGGCCCGTAGTCCTGGTTTCTTGGCCCACCAGACCTCCTCCCTCTCCATGCCCGCCCTGGGCGGCAGCCAGGACTGGGACCTGAACTACCGCGAGGCCGCCATCTACCTGCAGGAGGGGGAGAACAACGACCGCTTCGACACCCACCCGCGGAGCCAGGACGCCCTGCCAGCCTACGTCATGGTGCACAACTTCTACTTCTACATCATGGACCTGGCGGCCGCGCTCCTCGTCATGCTCCTGGCCCTCGTGGAGGAGCCGGCGGTGGATGCGCTCCAGCTGGAACCGATTGTAAGTCGTCCTCCTCGATCCCGAGGCTCTTTTGAGTCCAATCGTGTTGTTGATTACAAACAACTTGCAAACTGCTAATACAGGCACTCCAGTGAAAGCAAAGTCCTCCGGACTGGCAGTTTTCTTTTAACTCTTTATGTGCCACGTTCGCACGCCCGACTCAGTCGACGGCATGCCAACTTCGCATATTCTGCTCAAACGCACAAACCCGCCCAAACCGATTGATAAATCGCCAAATGCCACTGCAGTACAATGAAAGCGTTTCTCGCGATTCCGTTCCTCTGATAGCTTGCAATTTATGTGGTGATGGGCTAGCAAGCAGTGCTCCCTACTCGATTTTTGTATGAATTACAAGTTTCTGTAACTATTTTGTGTGCAAAAGTCATGCCTTTGCAGCAATGTAGCTACTGGTCATTTGAAAGAAAAAGACCCATAGATATTTCATACATTTTACGTCAAAGTAAAGCTTGGCATTTTCTCTACAACTTCGCTCACTACATGTCCAACTTAACAAATATCTACATAAGTTACATAGATTTGAAAAACAGAATGATTTCTCAAAGCATGGATACATTGCTGTCTAATAGAATAATGTGGCACACCGGGGGTTTCCACCATGGCACATAAAGAGTTAATATGTAGAAATTTGTAGCCAAACATTAAAGTATAGAAAGATAGATATAAAGTGAATTGTAGGACCTGAATTTTTACTTTTTTGTGTAAACAAGGGTTTCGTTTAACCGGGTTCTGGCAAGTGCAATGTACCACTGAAAAAGTCCTGTGCTGAATACCTCTCCCCCACCCCCCTATACTTTTAAATACTTGTAAAATGCTTTGCAACGGTTGCAACATACGGTGATTACACTCAGCACTCTGTTTGAAATCTGGGCAACAGTGAAATTGAGCTGTGACCATTTCGATTGTTAAATGCAATTGTTGCAAATTACATGTACCAGCAAAGCCAGCCAATGTTGTGAAACAAGTTTTTTTTTTAAAAACAATTTGTCATTGACAATCATTTGCAATGAAAAAAACAACAACAAACAAACAAACTAAACTGACACAAGAATTCATGGATTTGACTCATTTGCCATATAGCTGTAGTATTCAGTTATTTACTCATTCTTTTCTCTCTTTTTTTTGGGGGGGGGGGGAGGAAAGTGAAAGGAGAGAGTATGAGCAGTCAAGGGTATTTGGAACTGGTTAATAGTGTAACATGGCTGTTTGTTTCAGCTTTCAAGGTTGAATGGTACGTACAATGTAGTAATGATTTTTGTAAAACAAAAATTTGAATGCAAATATTTCAGGGTGATACTGAATTATTTGTGTACCAGATGATGTTGATACAATATGTCTGTGCTGACCCTTGCTTTACTACATAGTTGTTGATTAAAAAACAAAAACAAATGAGTACCCAGAAAATCATTCTTTGACTCATGAGAAACCCTTTGTCTACTTTGTTATTCCTAGGAACCTTCACAGCATTCTCCACCTACACCACATGTTGTACACCCTGTTACTGAGTTCTCACAATTGATTGTATTGATGCATTCAAGATGTTGGTCGCCACTGAATTACGATTTATAATCTGAATCTCACACTTGGTTTATAAATGTGACTGCTGTTGTGATATATGGCTCAGACTAACTCTGACTGCAAAACAAGATAAGCATGTTTTCAATTACAGCTAACCCACGCATAGCATGTCCACCCACACAAATGATCTGTGAAAGACAAACCTTTGTTGCAGCATAGGTTGAGACTGCCTGTGTATTATACAATTGTTGTAGATATAGCTACAAATGCTAAATACAATGTAGCTTCCTTTCTGAATTTCCTGAAAATTTTATAGAAATGAATGAAGCCAAATAGGAAACAAAGGCAGTTTGTTTTGCAAGGTCATGTGGTGCAAACACAACTTTCTTTTACCTCATATCTGGAGCATTTGGTGTAGGCTTAAATTTTTTTAGTGCATATTGATGTGAAATAGTTTCCTTTCATAGCATGATACAACTGTATCAATTGGTTGTACTTGCACGCAGGGGTTATAGGCTTATACTGTAATGAATCATGACACTATCTGGAAAGGGCATTGCATAGTTCTTACCGGGAGTGGGATTAGTATCAGTGCTTTCCGTTGAAGGTGTACCACCCATTATATTAGCTTACCCTTTGAGCATACAGTGTTCATGATCATGACATTACAGTGCGCAGCTCATGTTACATATGACGCATATCGCCATAAGCCAACCATAGCCTTTTACTTTACGTGCACTGTACTGGCAGGGTCAAGCAAGGGAATGGAGTGCCATTGATGGTACTCACTGCCCCATCAACCAATTTAAGGGATGGTATAATAGTTTTGGTTGTGGTCCTAATAGAATTACTACCGCACCCACCTTTCATTTAGACCACTTTGATTTTTGATATCTCTACCATTTCTAAACAGATATTCAAAACCACTTACAAGATATGAAAGAGTGTACAATTGTAAGAGGAATTCAAAGTTTATTTGATGAAAATCAGTTTGAAATGACTGAGATATCCAAAAACAAAGTGGTCCCAATAAAAATGGGACCCACCTTTTATTAGGATCACAACCAAAACTACATTTGTATATAAACCATTGTGTGCCCAGATTCTTGTATGTTGTGTATAGCACCTTGAACTTGCCAAGCATCTTCATCAACATTCAGTATTTAATAACTGCACTTGACCTTGTTGTACAATACTGTTGATCGGACACGCAAGCCCACTCATATGTAATTATGTTCCCAAGTCCAACAGGAAAAATGTGATGACCCATAGGGATTAGGGGGATTAGGTAATCTCTATTGACAATGAGCTTCCTGACATCTGTGTCTGTCTGTGTGGAAGGAAGCATTCTTGGTGGGTGCCAATCAGTGAACGAAGCGTAGTACAACTTGTATTAATTGAAGGGTTAGTTAAAAGAGACTATATGGAATTTAGAGTTGAACTTGCGGTACAACACTCTATAAGCTGAAAGTGTTTGGTTTTATTTCATGCTTCATTTTCATTTTGCCTTTGTTTCAGTTCATTCTAGTTACTATTTTCAATAGCTTGTAGTCCTACCAGGCCCTGCCTAACCCTGTCTTTCCTACAACTTTATTTACAAAATAATTTCAAACACTGTATAAAGAAGCTCTCAATTGATTTACAGGTTTACCTTAGAATCTCTTTTTTGTTTTGTTAACTTTGTTTAATGCCTTTTTGTCCAGTTGCTCATTAATGATCACTTGTACCAATTGTACATTATGTGCAGTTACTTTCAAGAGATTTGTGATACATACATGTACACTATGTACATCCACGGTGCCCCGCAGCTTGTCAGGAAAACTGCATCAAACCAACAAACCAACACAACCTGTCACACTCATATTTCATAGTGCATGATGACAGTATAGCAGGTTTGAGCTCTGCTCTACTGTAAGATTCAACTGTACATTTTGGCTGTTCCTTCAGTGAAGCACACAAGTTGATTACATCAGAGGACAGTGATGTATAAACATGGGTAAAAGAAAGTCAAGCTTGGTCTTTATAATACAATGTACACTCCACAATGTATTGAAAGAAGTGAGCATACAGCTTGGTACAATTGTGGATCAATGTATGAGTATTATATGTATGGCCATACAATAAAGGTGTGTACACGTATCACAAGTCAGTATTAAACAAGTTTGATATTTGTATGCATTATATGCAGTGTACAAAGTTTTCCAAGATCTTGGTTTGTGTTGATTCTTCCAAGATCCCATCTCAGAGGTGGGTCGCAACTTTTCCCCTCTCCCTTCCCCTCCTTCATCTCCCTCCCTCCATCCCGCCCCTGTGCTCTTCTAGCCATCACAATCTCATCTCCAATATGATCTATTCCTCCAAGCTCCCACCCCCTCCCACTTGTGGGTCACAACCTATCCCCCTTCCCTTACCCCTCTCCCATCTTCCCCCTCCCCTCCCCCCTTTCCCAATTCCACCCCTGTACTCTTCCAGCTATCACCATGTCATCTCCAATATCACCCATTTTTTCAAGCCCCCATCCCCTCCCACTTGCGGGTCACAATCCTTTCCTCCTCCATTCCCCCATCCTTCCCCCTCCTCCACCTACCCCCTCCTCCACCTTCCTCCATCCCCCATCCCCCATCCCATTCCACCCCTGTACTCTTCCAGCTATCACCATCTCATCTCCAGTATCATCCATTCTTCCCAGCTCCCATTCCCTCCCACTTGTGGGTCACAACCCTTCTCCCTCCCTTACCCCTCCTCCATTGATCTTCTCCCTCCCCCTTCTCCGCATCCCACCACTGTACTCCTCCAGCCATCACCATCTCATCTCCAATATTATCCATTCTTCCCAGCTCCCATCCCCTCCCACCTGTAGGTCACAACCCCTCCCCCTTCCCTTACCCCTGTTCCATCTTCCCCATCCCCCCATCCTCCCATCCCACCACTGTACTCTTCCAGCCATCACCATCTCATCTCCTCATCCTCATCCTCATCCCGTCTTCCTCCTCTGTCCTTGGCTCGGGCTGTCGTCAGATGTTCATTTCTTGAAATGGTGCCTGCAGTAAATTGAAGGTCCTCGGAGATTGTGCGCAGTATTCCCCGATATATGCATTGCTAAAAGATGGGCTCACATGGCACCCCATACATACCCCCTTTTTTCCAGCCTGCACAGTTTCAGTGTTTTATCATCGCAGTGATTGACCGAAGAGACATCCATGATGAAATGCAACAAAAACTTCGACATTGCATTGATTATCAAGGCAGTTTTACTTTTGTTACTCATTTTGTAGTGCTCTGATCATTTGATTTTTTGTTTTATTTTTTGTTTCCTTTTTCATTTCATCCATAGTCCATGTACACGAAGTACACATTGTACAAGTAGTGTGATACAGCGGATTTTCCTTTGTTCAAAGTCTCTCTATTGTTCAAAGCCTCTATCTATTGCTTGACTAAAACAAGATTTGCTTGCAAACTGTCAAGATTTAGATTTCACCAACTGCATCTTTTTCCTTTATTTCCCCCAGTGACGATTTGGAAATTTAGATTTTGTTTGTCATCTTATCTTGTGCAAGACATAAATTTCTGTATTTATTTTTTTGTTCTGTTTAATTGGAAAATAAGATTTTTTTTTTTCAGGCAAAACATAGCGTGGTAAAATTTGGTTTTAAAGACAACTGTGAATTGCGGATGTCATAGGATACACCATGTTTTCCCACAATGCTCTAAAAACAAAGTCTTGTGTACAAATGTAGAACTTTGTTCAAGTTGTTTTAGAATGCTGGCTGCACACAGTGTGTCATCCCGTAGATTATTTGCTTTTTTGGGGGGTGTAATTGTGTGCCATTGTCAATTTTCAAGTGTAACTGAACTTTGAAGTCATTACATCTGTTGTTGAGCAATCATCCCTCATCATGAACAGTTTACCCAAACACTATGGTATGTATAATGTCAGTGGAAATACTGCCTTGATACAGATCAGAGTAGAACAAACCCAGATTTCAGTCATAGGCATGCTTATTGCTGCGTGAATTGTGACAGGAATGGAAAGCCAATGAAAATATGAGCTACGTAGCAGACATTGATGTACATCCATCAATCTATCAATCCATCTTTCTCAGAGTTCATTCATTCATCCCTTCATTCTCTGTCACTCATTTTATAAACATAGGAATTTTCAAGCTCGAGCAACAGAAATTACCGGTACATTTGGAGGACTTGATAGTAATTGGAGTAAAATATGATAGACTGTACTTTCTGGTCACAACATATATTTTTAAAGCCAAGTGAAAAGTTGTTTACATCAGATATTGCAGTTACAAGTTTTCAACAATGTTATGATGCAGCACACGGTAGGGATATTTGTATTGATGAAAGACACATTGAGGTGCGGTTTGCCCTGTGAATTTTGCACCAGTGCAGATGGTACTCTTTAAATACAACTGTGCTACATGTACATATAAATGTGTATTTGCCCCAAACACAAAAGTTTCTTGATGCACAGTGGTTGCATTATTTGTTCTGTGGCAAAATATCATAGAAAAAAGATGATATTGTCTGCCATTGCATGGTCCAGTTGATGTGGTGCATGAAGAAAGAATGGCTATTGTATTGGGAGATAGGAGCAGGGTATTTCACAAGCTGTCGAAGAGGTCTTTGCGTAGTTTGAGTTCCACTGCTATACAAAAGTGTTTTCTTCACAGTTGATCCTTGTAATCCTAACAGTAATGATAGCATGCATCAATACATCAACTGCTTGATATCAGAATATCAGTCTGCATATTTGTATACATTGTATACTGGACTTACAATGTATAGTCACTACTTTCAGTGTCTTTAATATGTTTGTATAATTTTATTATATTATATTTCAATGTGAATTATTGTATTGATACTGTGGAGGATAATTACTTGGTACACCACTGTTGTTATTGTAACGCAGAAATAATATATGTATTGATTTCTCATTGATTGATCACCGGTAGTATTTGATATTTTATGTGTGATATGGGTTGCAATAATGTAAACTCTAATATTGTTGTTTATTGCACCCCCATGTATGTGTCTAAACCTGCCATTCGCTTTTGAATGAAACGGTGGACCTGGTTCTTTTGTATACTGTACGTGTTACATGTTATTCTCACACTTTCTTGAACTTGAATAAAGTCATGATTAAACAGCAATTAGAAAGGAGATCCCTAATACTACCAGTACATTGGATCGAATGAAAGCAGTTAGATGTGTAGGAATACCAATTTGGAATAGTTTGAACTGAAAAGCAGATAACAATCAGAATTGTTGTGAAAAGTCAGTGGGGAAACATTAGATTGCTAATGCTGTATTTACGCAATGTCGGAGAATGGTCATGATAACTTGCTGTAGAACATAAATTGCTGGATTCCTCTGTGCTTTATAAGTTTTGTCTTAAATTATGTTTATGTGCTGCTGATGTCACATTCAAGAGCCCAAACAGCATCTGGTGGAAGCATCAGTACCAGCTACTCCTGTTGCTATGGCAGTATGACACTTCTGTGGTCAATAGCCTCGAGCTCTGTCGCCTTCTCTCGACTCCATTCTCGGTCTGCGACATTCTTCGTTTCACTTGCGTCTGCCATCTATTTTTTTTATCTGCGCCATCTCTCCTTTTAGATTCACTCCCTGTCCCTACAATGTACCTCCCTCTCTCTCTCTCTCTCTCTCTCGCTGTCTTTCTTTTGCCTATCTCTCGCTCTACTATATTATCTGAGCCTGTGAAAATAAGAGCCAATTTCGGCAACGTTCTATCACAACAAGGCCTCCGTCATCGGGTGCAAACTGTTCACACACTCCGGGTGCGAGTTTTGCGAGTTTTCTCGTGCGGCAGCAGCACTGGTTCGCGCCCCTTCAGCACAGTTCTATTGTAAACCGACCCCAAAAGTTGTAAGGGGTCTTGACGTTTTCTTTTTTTCCCCTTTTTATTTGGGGGGGGGGGGGGGGTGTGGGTATAAAGAATGAAGAGGATATGAAGGGGGAGGGGGCCTAGTCTCATGTTCTGTTGGTGCTAATTATCTTATCCCTTTGAAGTATTCTCTGGACCCCACCAGAATCCAATATTTCATAGACATTTTTTTTTTCAAAAACTTTTTCTTGAGTGTGTGTAAGAAGAGGCTTGAGGGCTTAGCAGCTTGATCAACATGTCTTGAGTCACGCTTTTTTGTCGTCTGCCGATTTGTTCGCGAACCTGCGTCCATCTACTATCTTCTTTCAGTACCTTGCCAGGAGTTGACGGTTACAGAGATTGAGAAGTGCTAATAGCTGTTTGCTGCACTTTTGCCTTTTGCCAATGTCTCCCCGGTTGACTCCTTGAGGGGGGTGAAAGAAGGAGCAGGGCTAGCTATTGAAATGCAATCACTGGTGTTTCAGCCCTGGTCTGCTAGGTGCAGCATTTGTTTCAGCCCGCGAGCATCAGCCACTAAGATTTTATGTCACTGCCGAAATATGAGATCATAAGGACTGAGGCTATAGAAAATAATTGTTTCTTGTACAAAGCAAACTTTATTCTTGTTCCTACAATATATTGAATTATTATTATTGTTAATATTATTGTTATTATTATTATCATTATTATTATTATTATTATTATTATTATTATTATTATTATTATTATTATTATAGTATTATAATTATTATCATTGTTTTTTTGTTATTATTATTGATATTGTTATCATTATCATTAATTGTTATCGTTATTATTTAATCATTATCATCTATGACTCTTATATCCTTATTTGCAGAGGTGTATCATATCAGTACCAACTTTCTTGTGAATCTGTCATTTATCAATGCAAAATCTGCATTCACCATCGATTGTGAGTTTGTGCAGCAGGCTTTCCAATGTCATATACTGTAATATAGATGTTGAAATCGTTGGGGCATATAAATTTTCTATGTCTTTCACGCTACTTGTAGCTCGTATGTAGTATATTTTGTGTGTATTGCATACCAGAAAAATAATGTGAATGATGATGGAGAATTCACATTGAAAATTTATCCCAGATTCACACTCTTTTCTGCAGTATTGACATGCAGGCATCACAAATATCATTGTTAGTCAGCACAATTGATTCAACACATAAAATCTATCGATTGTTTCAACAGTAACATCCAGTGCTGAGAGCAGTTCAAACGTAATGCATAATTTGTTTGCCATGCGCCAGGTTGCACCATTTGTTTGATCTGTAGATCTGTGTCGATATATTTAAAAATATGATGCGTACAAAGGCATGGCAGACATGTGTCCGCAGCTTTGTCAGCAAAAACATTTAAGATTTCAAAAGTGAAACCCACAAAATATATTATATTGTCAAGTGGATTATAGTTTCATGATACGAAGCGAAATCAAAGTGTAGTCAAACGTTTGTTGGTCGGCTTAAGTTAGCCTGGCACAAAGTCCTTGCTGTTCAGACTTTTTCCCAGTTATCTCTCATGTCACTGTTTATGATAGCTTTTATTGATCATTATCTTTGTTTAAATGCATCCCTGTTTAATAGAGGTCACTGCCTTTCAGAAGTGCAAGGGGAGTAGGGGAGGGAGACCGGTATGAAAGATGGAAGTTCTTGGGGTGGGGGGAGAGGGTTTCCTTTATTTTCATTTTAATCTTGTCAGATTAGTAGAAAATAAATGTCAGTTCTTGATTATAAATGTCATTTGGAAACTAAAAAAGTGAGAAACTTTGACCTGATGTTATACATCTAGGATGTCGTAGTCACATTTTCACCAAAGGAAAAAAAAATGTAATGATTTCAGTCCAAGATCATTATCGCAATATCACTTTATGAGTTACACTTTATACACTGTATGTACACTTGTACTTATAATCAATGAATTCTGTGTCATTAGATATCAAGATGCAGTCACGTTGCATGGTATGTAATTTTGTAATTGTTTAATATGCATTGTTGTAAAGATATAAGGGTCAATGGTGGAGTGTCAGACAGGCTAAAACGTACAGTATAATGTGGTATGTGCATTGAGTTTGATGTGCTATCTGTCCTTGTAGGAACATGTCAATACTTGTAATACCGATTGGACTTTGGTATTGTTGTTTTTGTTTCATGAATGGTGACTTACAACCGCGGTCACACTCGCAGAATATCGTAACTTAGTTTAAAATCATGATCTTTAAGATCTTGAAGTTTTGCCAGTGTGACCGCAAACTTCCCATGAAACTTCTTGCGAAACTTGCCACTCAAAACTAGGGATATTCTTCCCCCCCCCCCCCGAAAAAAACCCAAACTTCTCAATCTTGTGCTAGTGTGAATGCGTGTAACTGAAACTTTATGAAGTTTGTTGTCCTGTGACCAGTCCACCACCTGTTTGCCGACTGTGCCTCTGAAATGCGTAGCCATTTTGATTTATAGGTTTGCATTGTTACATATCACATTAACTAGCCATCAGACGGTGTACTCTTTCTCCTTTCTTGCACACGGGCACTAGTGACCCTGAGTGACCCAAACTTCTCAATCCAAAAATTAAGAAGTTTGACTGCCAATGTGGACAGACGGACCAAAGATTGTGAAGACTTTGCGATCTTTAATAAAGTTCTCGATCTTTTGCCAGTGTGACTAAAGGCTAGAGTCCTATCAGTCCATGGCATCTTGACCACAATCCGAAAGTATATATATTTTTTTCTAGGTTAATGTTATCTATTTTACATTTACTTCCAGATCCATGCCTCCCTGGAGCTGTTTGGGCTGACCATCATAGCCTTTGGCCTGGGCCTCAAGATGAGATGGCTGGGGGTCAAGTCTTTCATCAAGCACAAGAGGACTCTGTTGAAAGTGAGTTGCTGTGGCTACAACCTTGCACTGGCTTGAGTGTCTCTGGCATTATTTATTCATAAATTTTTGTACGGTAATGGTGAGACCCTGTTGAGAGTTCAATGAACTGGCACTAGAGTTAAAAACATTATTGCAACAACAACAGCAGCAAAATCTTAAAAAGTAAATATACAACCCTTTTTTTATTATCAAGGTATAACAATACATTTAAAGTTTGTGAGACAATGTACTCGTAGTGTTCCTTTGTTGTTGCTTTTTTCCCTTTTTTTTAGCTTGCCAATGTGGATGGAGGTGTAGGAAGGAGCTAAAAAAGAAAATATTTTTGAATATTTGGTAATTGTTTTCCATAATATGTTGTAAATATTTTAAACCTGTCATGCATGCACAAATACTGTGATTAATTGTGTAATTGCTTGTCATCATTAATCTTATCACTCTTCATAGTTCTCCCCTCCTCCGTGATAAGGATAGCAGCAGTTATTGATAAATCTTACATCTTGTAATTCTAAACTTGACACTGCTGTGTTTACAGTAAATGGACTGAGGTTTATTAGAGAAGTATACAGTATTTCAATTTCCAACTCTGTTGAGAGGGAAACATCCACTCTAAATCCAGAGGTGATATTTATCTACTTCCACCACTCTCCAAAGGCAATGGTGCTCTTTGTGATGTACAGTGAGGCCGTGGTGGTCATCGCCCGGCAGCGGTCACACTTCCGGGTGACCAGGGCGCTGCGGCCGATATTTCTGGTGGACTGCCACTACTGTGGGGGAGTGAGAAGGTGATAATAACTTCCTTTATTTGAACTTTTTACGAACTTTTGTTTCATCCAAACTATCCCATTTCCACACTCTCTCGTTCTAGCAACTTTCTTGTCATGTTTGAATTTGATGACAATCTGCAAAGTAACTTTAAATATACTATACAAATGCATCTTTATATTTTGCTACTGTGTTCAATAATTGATGGGTTCCTGTGGGCATTATATGAGAGAGATCTAATCGTAGAGTTACAGCACTTTAAAGAAAAAGAAAGAACCCATGATGCTACCTTTTGTGAACATATTCTCCGCTGAAATAGTATTACTTGTCCAGCACTAGCCCTATCTTTGAATATACATTTGTAAGTGATATGTCTTCAAAAGATTTGTATTCTGAAACAAAAACAAAAAAGATGATCATTCATTTGTTGGAGATATTGCAAGATATACACTCTGAAACTTACATGACCACTTTAGATTTACTGATGGAAAGGGGCCCTTTGTACCTCAAAGCGATTGATACTCATTTGTGATATATTCCTTGACAGAAAATGGCCTGCTGAACTCTCAGGTGTCCATGAGAGTTCAGTAACTTTTTCCTTCTACAGGCATTTAGAAGACATCTTATGCCATGAAAAATTCTGAGAATAATGTTGATACTTTTCATCTCTATGTTGAATGAAATGTTTTGTTTGTTTAGGCCAAAATGCTACACATACCATTCCGGTTCCAACTTTGATTGGGATCAATGCTGTTTAAAGAGGGCAGTGTTTCAAACTTGCGCTTCTCATGCCTGACTGTGAAGTGACTTCCTCATTTGTTCTTGTTTTGTTTCTCTGTTTGTTTGTAATATCCCAGAGTTCTTCGCCAGATGATCCAGTCTCTACCGCCAATCATGGAGATGCTCTTTCTACTTGCATACTTCATGATCATATTCTCAATACTAGGCAAGTACCCTCAGTTTATAAAGCGACACTACTGCACATTTTCAAAGATGAGCATCCACCTGGGCCCCTTTGCATAAAATTGTGGTAACTCTATAGTCAATGGTATCTACCTTTAATAGCAACACTATTCCATGGCCAATCAGACCCACGAAATCTCTGATGGTTACCACTGATGGCAGAGTTGATTGTAAAGTTACCATCGATGATAGCTTTATGCAACAGGGCCCAGAAGCAGTGTATTGGAAAGTAAGACTTAGTAGCAGGTGTTGTCAGCCATGGTGTGCCAATACAACGTGTACTTCCATGAAGATGCAACTGTTTCTTTGATGGATATCTGTCTTTGGCCCTGTTTTAAGTTGGCCCACCATTAGGGTTTAGAGAGTGCTTTTTACCATACTCGATGAATCTACTGTATTTGTGCTGATAATATGTACAAATACCTGGGTATCGTGTACAAATTGTGGCAGCCATGTGACCACAGCTCTGCTAGCAAAGACAAGTAAGATTTCAGAATTGTTTGTTTGTTTGTTTTTATTGTTTTATATTCCACATTTCAACAAATAAACCATAAAGAGAAAAAAAATGCATGGGTGAATTGTCAAGTACAGTATTTAAGACAATAAAATGTGAAATATGAGGAATCTACATAAAAGCATTGCTTGTATGTTGTAGATTCCCAGATGCTGATATGAGATAAATTCTTACTTGATGTTTATAATTGAAAGGACTTACAATTTATGAATGAGGGAAATATACACATCGAAGAATATAAAAAAGAAAAAGAGAAGAAAAAGAAAACAATGTCTGCGGCACAAAACTTCCAGAGAGTTGCATGAATTGATACCCAGAATACATAAAATTTGTCATGTAGATTTATTATGAATTTAATTAGCCTGTGGAGGAGATTTTCTGGGTGAAGTTGATGATTTTTCTGGCAAACCCCTTTGGCAGCTGCCTTTCCTTTCTGCTTTTTGCCTAGTGTTTGATGTGTGATGCATGGGGTACTCTGGTATTACATACACAGACTGAAGACAGTGCACAAGCATGCAGATACACAGGACATTGCTTTTTTCGTGTGCATTGTTTTCTTGTAATGAGCTCAACTGTTTATTTATTTCTCTCTTCTTTTTTTTAATGTAGTGTAGTACTTCATTTGGCCTGTGCTGGTGTGTTTGTCAACCCTCCTGATAAAACATGTGCAACATTGAATTAGGTGGAAGCAAATATGTAATTGGCACAAACTGGACAGATGGCAATATTCATATTTGATTTATTTCTTGTGTTAAAGAGCTCTCCAATCAAGACGCAACAAGTTTTAATGGCCAACTGGCATTGCTGTGTTATCAATTTGTTTGAAAGTGAATCTCACATCCATTCATGTATCTATAAATATACACATAGCAATGAGCATACGCGTTCATTCACCAACTTGAAACCACTTTTCTTTTGCCCTCATTATCACATACTCTTGACTGTACATGCATGGTAGTACCACGGAATTGATTTCTTCTTTAATCCAATTAATTTCCAGTTTCACGATGCAAAGAGTTACAAGTTATAAAAGTATCATGTTGACACATGCAGTACAGTATATCAATCATATCATTCATTAAAATGACTTGTTACAATATGATTTCTTGCTCCCCCCCCAAAAAAAAAAAAAAAAACAACCCACAATTTTGGAACAATAAAGCAATGTGAAGTCTGGAATTAACAGTTCCACATGATACTACAACATTGTTTTCAGTTCACACTGGGCTGTATGATTGATATGAGCTGTATGTTTCTTGCTGCGTGCAATTTTGATTTATTTGTGTGTTTGTGTCAAAGGGTTTCGGGGAGAACGACCGCAATAAAATACTCAATAGATTACGGTGTGAAATCAAATTCATGTCATCCGACCCCTTTAATTGACTTCCGTCAGTGAAATGTGGGATCTTCTGTTCCCAGATTGTACAATCGCACCAAAAGCTCTCTTTCGGGCCCCCCCCAAACCCCCCCCCCCAAAAAAAAAACACAAAAAAAGAAAGAAAGAAAGGAGAAAACAAAAGCAGACTAAATTCTTCACCAGTTCTTATACCCTGCCAGCAATATCCCTAAGTAAAGCACATGCATTTCAATTCAGAGAATCCCCAGTGTACGAAGTCCCTACATATACATTGTACATGTATGCAATTCCATGATGCGGATAGCCGCTCGATGACTTCCCTTCGAGCAAAGCTGGATACTGGCGTTAGATAGCCGGTTCGTGCAAGGAGGCTGATGCCCGTTTCCAGCAGTGCATTGTGGTGTTGACAGGCATTATCAGTTGTGTTGTTGGATACACATTGTCGGCGGATTCGCGAGTACTGTAAAACAAGGAATGTTTGCGTGCATTTTAATTTCGCGAGAGCCAAGATTCACAAAATTAAAATGAACATGGAAGTTCCTGTCTACACTATCATGCATTGAATGTTAGAGGCAACTCGCGAAAATTTCATGCCCCGAAAAAGGCCGTCGGCTCCAATTCCCGAAAATTTCATGTCGCGAAAATATCGTGTTTTACAGTACAATATAGCTGTCTGGTTCGGAGGTGCCTGCCTGTGTCTGCGGCTGGACCTCTGATACTGGATGTCTGGACTGTATCCGACTCTGGATAGATCTCGGATATGTAGTGTCTGGATTGAATCTGACTCTGGATAATGGCTATAAAATGAAGCAAAGAATCTTTCCTCACAATACACATCTCACGGGGAATTCCTCATACTCAGTACTCTATCATATCCTTTTATCTACTCTCACTGTGCTGTTACAATGTAGAATACAGTCATCAAAACAGCACAACTCTTTATTTTCTTCAGGTTTCATATACTCTTATGGTGTTATGGAATCTAGTGCAGTGACTTCCACAAAGGGAGGTAATTATTGTTCACTTTTCATTTCGGTATACACCAGATCATCGGGTTATTTTCCCCCTTACATATGAACTAGCATCTTCATGTAATATGAATAACTGTACCAGTCAGCTATTATTGATGACACGGTTACTTTGGGTCTCTCTTTCGAACAAACCCTCACAAAGTGCCTAATACTTCAATACATACTCCTTTCTAGACAAGCTTATGCTGGCTACTGTTCATTTCCTATGCATAAAATCTACTCTCTACCACTTTAGTACTATTAAGGGAGCATAATTTCACGAAACAAAACATACCTACATGTAACACTAGTTTCTGGATCGATTTAAAACAATTCTTCATCGATCTTTGTGTGTGTATTGTACTGTATAAGCTGTTATTTTCGTGAGGGTTTGATTTTTGCGAATTTCGCGAATCACAGTTGGATTGCGAATTTAACAACACCCGAAAATGTCTCCATGCACTGTGTTAATAGTGGAGCATTAACGTAATCGTCAAACAACATTGCGCGAAAATGTCTCTGACCTCGTTATTTGCGGAAATATCTGTACGCAAAAATAACAGCGTATACAGCACTTATTACCTATGAGTATCAGGCTAAGAGAACAATGGAGCAGCCACACGATACCAAGGGATTATCATTACAGCCACAAGGAAAACCCTGTCCTTTCTCCTACTCAATGACTGTGCCTTTTGGTGTTCGCACTACAATACTTCTACACTAACATAAGATTATTAAAACTTACTCACTACCAGGCCAACATTCTTTCTGGCTCAGTTATCATCCCGTACGTTGCAAACACTAATACTGTGAGACTTATATTCTCCTTCTCTGCACTCATCTGTGATCTGTTATCAATCTGGAAATGTTTGCAAACTTACAGCTTCTTCGTCACTTTTACTTTTCATGAGGTTAGGCAGGCGGTGTCCATGGGGATAGCACCAAGCATCGCAGCCAAATATCTTCGGGATGGTCAGGCTCTGCTCTTTAGTGCTTCAACCTGTCCCCAGCAACCTCTCGCCAGCACTGCTCAAATGCAACTCCTCACTCTCACTCATGTGCTTCTGTACAACCGTGCCCTAACCTCACAGTCCTGCGTAATATTCAAATTATATTCAAATTTTGCCCCAAAATATTTGTCTCTCTCAAGTACATCCTCTATTTGTAACCAAACAAAATCTACCCACACACAAATGCCGGGTTTCCTTTGACTGTGTGTTAGTGTGTGTGTTAGTGTGTGTGTGTGTGTGTGTGTGTACATCAGTAATGTCACGCTTGAAAACTTATTCACTCTTTTGACTGAGATGCAGTTTGTGATATATTCTTACCTATCTTCCATGCACTGTTTACATCTTTCTTTCAGGATTCTACTTATTTGTTACAGTTGAGGATGACATCTATTTCCAGACGCTGCAGGACAGCTTCGTAAATCTCTTTGTTTTAATGACAACGGCAAAGTAAGTGGAATGGCTTTGATTGGGGTTGATGTCCTGTGAATATGATAAAATTTCAGTGATGTATTTATGTAATTCTGGTATGTATGTGTATTGTAATCAGTTGCTTCATCCATGGCATTATAAATGTCTGTGAGGAATATACAGTGTTGTATTGCATATGATAGGTACTGTGCTAAGTATAATAATTGTAGAAATTGCACTGAAAGTCTAAGAATATCTTAATTGTTAATGGAAATGTACAGAGTAATAAGTTTTGAAATTTAGTAAACTGATATGATAATGTTGAGGATCATATTGTCTATGGGTATAATTAGTGTAGTACAATTTTGTTGCAGGGCAATTGCTACTTTCACAGCAGTGATAACCCTTGAAGTTGTCAATCCATGCATTACTAGAGCTCTTTTGTGTAGGCCTATTTAAGAGGAAATGATTGCCCTAGAGAATTTATCAGAACAAAACTGGGATCCCCATTTTCTTTCATTTTATTATTATTTTTTTTTGTGTGTGTGTGTGAATGTGCTGAACCAATCTAGAAAGGTACAAATATTGCTTATTTTTTTCCTGTCCAATTGATTCTTTACAGCTTTCCAGATGTCATGATGCCGGCTTACAACCACAACCCGCTCTCTGCAATCTTCTTTATCGTCTTTCTCGTTCTCGAGCTCTACTTCCTCATAAACCTGGTGAGTGTGTGTGCGATATATGAGAGAGAAAATTCGGTGAACTCTTGCAAACAACTGTAACGAAAGAAAGCCTGTCAAACATACTGTAAAAAGAAGTTTTTTTTGCAGCATGAAATTTTTCACGAATTGGAGCTGATGGCTATTTTCGGTGCATGAATTTTTTCTTTCTTTTTTTGTATATGAGAAAGGTGAAAAAAAAAAATAACCAAAGCAAGCTCACTAACTGGACATTGGGTCAAAGTTGTATTCCGTGAAATGGGATAAAAGCAGTGGGTTCCCATGATTAATGAATATGCACATTACTGCAAGTAATATTTCTCTGCTACAATGATAAAGGCTGAAAAAAAAAAACAACAGTAATATTTAAGCAGAGACAAAGTCAATGACCCATAGAGTTACTCCATTAATGTCAGTTTCAAGACTAAAGTTTGTCAGATGCTAGTTTAGTGTGTTTGAGAATAGTTATCTAAAATCAAAAAGCCACCGACAGCATCTTTTTTTTTTTTAAATGATAGAGATACATGTAGTTGTACACAGTTGTGGTAGAATCTCCCTAATATGAGCATACACGTATAAGAGATCTCAATTTTAAATGAACTCTTCCAAAATGAAAGACAGAATGTGAAATTGATGTCAGAATTGCAAGCTCAGTACTTGGAAGCAGAACCAGGACAATATTTGCAAGAGTTCAAAAGTGAAACGTAGCTGTCAAACAAGCATGATACCAAGAGGAAACGGGACTGGTCCATTGTGGGAGGTTTAGTCATGATTCTATTTCACCGTGCCAGACCCCAAGAGAAGGATCTTGAAGAGAAGAAATGAGATCCGCTAAAAAAAAGATGGGGGGAAGGGGAACCTGCCAGCAAAAATTATTCCAGGTATGCCCTCAGGTTATTGTTGAGCAATCACTTTTTCTTTATATCTCTTTTTTTTTTATTTGAGACCGCAGTAACAAAGGGTGATGACAAATTGATACCATCTGAAGCACATGCAGTTTCCTCCTCTTGCGATACAGTGTAGGTATCAGAGGGACTGTTAAGCACTTGATATGAGGTGCAGAGGAGTGGGTTTATTCGCAAGGGTAGTTTATATATTGGCTGTCAGGGCTTACTTTAAAGAGAGGGAGGGGGAGGGGTGCTATTGTAGTGACATTGCTGTACCAGGAAATGGAAGACAGGGGCAGACAATTTTGAGCAGGTGTAGAGCGGGGGATTGGGCAGGATGTGTCTTCGCGGTGCAAGTGCAATCGGGGGATGCCCCCCACTCGTTTGCACTTTTGTATTAACCATTTAGGAATGTTTGGACAGGATGTGGAAATGTCCTATGAGTGAATGAAATCTCTTGGAGATTGGACATACAGCATTTTAGAGAGCAAATCAGCTTTATCATTATGTCTTTGTTGTTGTTTTTTTTTTAATACTTAAGCATGAAATATACGAAAAACTTCAATTTCCCCCTGTTCTGAACCATGCCATGATTTGCTCTGATCTGGTTCATTTTATATTTCTGCATAATGCAAGTCTGTGCTGTCAATGTGCAATGTGCAAACATGTCAAAAATGTTGTTGTTAAACAAGTAAGAAGCTTTTCATTAAAAAAGAGCACACTATTAAAAACATGAAGAAGTTAACCTACAATTGTATGTGCACCTCGTACTGATAGCAGATCAATTCAAGACACAGAAAAGTTTTATTGTAAGCCTTTTGAAGTTTAAACTATGTTTTTTATAATCGATGAATATTACATACAGGATTGAATCGTTGACGCTTCAACAATACAATAACCGTATATCTGTAGAAAAGTATTGAAGGGCTATAAAAGATTGTGGTACATCTTGAATCGTCTAGGATTGTCACAAGTTGTGTGTGTGTGTGTGTGTGTGTGCGGGGGGGGGGGGGGGATTGGAAATTTTGAAACAAGCAGACTTTGTATTGTCAAGCAAAGAAGAGGTTGGCTACCAGTCTTTCCTCTGATGTTCTTCCAGTTTCAAGAGGCATGATATTTAATCATGTATTCGGTTGTTGATTTTTACTCATCTGTAGCTACTGGCTGTCGTCTATGACACTTTCACTGGAATAGAGAAGAACAAGTTCAAGAAGCTGATGCTGCACAAGAGAATAGCAACCAGCAAAGCCTTCAGGCTCCTGTGCAGTAGAAGAGTAAGTCATAACCACCATCATTTTACCTCAACTTGCCGATTTCTCACCAGTAGCTCCACCAGTGATGTT
Source organism: Diadema antillarum (assembly GCF_040938485.1). Lineage (NCBI taxonomy): Eukaryota > Metazoa > Echinodermata > Echinoidea > Diadematoida > Diadematidae > Diadema > Diadema antillarum. The sequence goes on along the minus strand of NW_027272421.1, from coordinate 11,296 downwards.
ATCCTCAGTGGTACCATCACTGGTGCTCTCACCAGTGGTATGTATCACAATGAATGTTCTGAACAATGGTACCACCACTGGCTTTCTCATCAATAGCATCACTCTTGATGTTCTCACCAATGGTACCATGATTTATATCGCCTTCACCATTCATCTTATCAGTGGCACCACCATTTGTGTTCTGATCAGTGGTACCACTAATGGTGTTTTCCTAATAATGCATGGTACCACTGTTTTTGTCCTCATCAACAGTGCCACCATTTATGTTTTCATCAATTGTACCACCATTAGTGTTTTCATTAATAATACCACCATTACTGTTTTCACTAATGGTACCACCAGTGGTGTTTTTGTCAGTTGGACCACCATCTATATTTAACATAGTGTTCTCTCCACCGGTACCACATTCAATCCAGTGCATTACATTTTAGAAGCACCCTAAGATTGGCCAAGTATCATAAAGGACAATTAATGGGAGAGATACATACAGGTGTATGTTCAAGATGTTACGGATTGTGTTTTCATGTTCTCTCAAAGAAAATGACAGGGAAAATTGAGATATATGTCATAGATTCTTCTGACAGATGCATGAGGTACTGTAGTTTTACTTGAAAACATAGTCTTCAAGACAGCTTTCCTGAAGTAATGTGTAAGTTGACTTCTACCGAGCTAGTGTGGCACTTACACGAAAGATTTTGCACAAGAGATCTGCTTGCTACAAACATTACTCTGATCGCTTGTCATCAGATGTCGTAACCGTGATTATTGGGACTTATTTGATGCGATTTGTCGAATCCCCTTTGTATTGCTGGAATCGTGGATCATCTCATAGATTGTAGCAGAAAGCGCGTATAGTGATGAAGAAAAACACGAGGAGAGTCTTCCAGACTCTCTCTTCGGCGCGGTATCCCTCGCACTTGTCTTCCGCGATACATCGTCAGACGTAATTGCATTAAGACGAGGCGCTCTCGAGTTACGACTGTCTCATTTCCTAAGTTTAGCCGCTGCGCTTATCCCCTCCGATGCGACGGCTGACGGACGGGAGCGGGGAATGATCGGCGGTGATCTGACTCCTCATCAGTGGCAGATTATGACGAGCCTCTTTGCAAGAGCGCTGGTATCGGGTGGCGTCCTTAAAGTGCGATGCCACAACCCGTTCAAGTTGGTCTCGATATGAAAGGGAGTCAAAATCAGACATAGAGAATGGTAGAGGTTTCACCAAAATTGGACCTAAGACAAGAAAGTTGAGGAACTTTTATTAAAGTTTCATACACATTATGAAACAGTGAGTGATATTAGGCACAACCGCATTTGCAAGTGGAAGATGTGACAATGTCAGCATCTAGAGTCTACTATTGACCTACTACAGCACATAAGTCTTCAATAAATGTCTGTTTTTTTGACATGAAATCACCAGAGGATAAGTGACATCCTTGATTCCAATTCATGAAGTCTTATCATAACCTGGTAACAAGGAGTCCTAATAGGAGGACAAAGTTTTGCAGAAGTTGGCTATTAAAGGAATTTGGCAAAAGCATGAGTATATGGTAATTTTTTTTTTTAAATGTATAAATCAGTCTATCCAAGTTTTATCATTCACAAAGAGCTACACCATATACTATCTCTTCAATACTGACTCCTCTCTGCCAAGATTATTCTATTTATTTATGTTCATACTCCTATCATGATCACATGCGAAAAATGTACATATATTCCAGGAGACATGAAAGTGTATGAAAGTACGAGCTTAAGATATAAAGTCAACTGCTATAAATTGAAGATTTGGTGATCAGAACACCAGCAGGTTGTTTTTCATGAACAAACAAATTATTACAGTTGAACCGATCCCACACATCATCCATGTGTGCGTCTTGATAATCTTGTCATACTTTCTGTGCTTCCAGTAAACACTGATGAAAGATACTTCAGATTGCAGCGTACTGTGTAAGCTATTAGTTTTGCGAGGGTTTAATTTTCGAGAATTTTGTGAATCACTGTTGGACCGCGAATGTAACAACACGCGAAAATGTTGCCATGCGCTATAGGCTACCAGTGCACTTGCAAACCTCAGTGTCACTTCGCGAAAGCAACATCTCGCGAAAATGCCTGTCACCTGCTCATCAGCGAAAATATCTGTGCGCGAAAATAACAGCTTATACAGTACGACAGTAGCTAATCCTGTTAGGAACACTGCTGATCCCGTGCAAATCGCTGGCTCATGAAAGAAAACGATTCAAAGACTCACAGGAATCACGCATATCTTGATCATGCCAGTGCCAGTACTGTAATATATTCATGTAAAGCATCTTGTCAGGGGCGATGAAATCAACCAACATGTTATTTTCCCATACAGTAGACTCCTTTTTACAAAGTGCTTGGTCCTGGCAGTTTTGCTATATCGAAATTTCGTTATAACTGAACAAATAAACGATAAAAAAAACATAGAGTAGATAATGTTACAGCCTGAATTCTTATTTCATTATAACTGGAATTCGCTATAACAATGCTATAACAATAACGGGAGTGCATTGTATTCCAATGTAACTTCAACAGCACTTTTATGTTGTTATTCCCCCCCCCCTCCTTTGCTCTGCCCTTGAGATGCTATGGCCAACTCTAGCATTATTCCTGCAACTTAACCCCATGCCTAGCAAAATTTTGATTTTCCCAATAGAATTTTTGTAGGAGTTTGTTGGCTTAAATCACCTGTAATATATGGTTGATAACATCATACAGTTGTACCTTAGTGGGTACATTTGCACTCTGTACTTTGGTCTCATATATGTGTACACACTCTAGGTCGTTGAACTTCAGCAGGCTTTCTTTGACACAGCTACCTCGTGCCTGATGATATGATTTTTTTTTCCCCCTTGGCTTTTTGCCGAGTACTTTGTTCTAAAACAGGCCTATATGGATAGGTCAGTGTTTCCATACACAGTCGAGATTAACCAGTCAGTAGGTTTGAAGATCCAGAGTATTAGATATGCCATATCAAATGTAGGAGATACATAATATGCTCACTTCGCAATACTGGGAAATCTTTACTGAATTTCCAGCAATCAGAGACAGGGTATAGAAAACAAAATAAAAACAGAACAAAACAGAAATGAAAACAGCTGCAGCAACAGCAAAGTACCCCCCCCCCAAAAAAAAAAAAAAAAATTCACACACAAATATACAGACAGTTTACAAAACATACATACACACTGATCCCATAACGACACATCCAATTTTCACCCACCAATCACGAAATCGGTGGTTGTCAAGGCATGCTGCTGATCCCGCGTTAATCCTGGCACTCGTTCGAGACACTCGGGGGATGCATAGAAGCACTGTGAGAGCGTCGACAGCGGTGAAAAAGATCGGTGAAGGGCGTGTCATCACCGCAAAGCATCCCTATCCCATCACATATCTCTCTACTGGCTTTCTTGTCCCCCTTCCCCCCCCCCCCCCCCCACGTCACTCAGTGCCACCCATTAAAGTGACTTTAAAACCCCCTTTGGATTCCGCCATTAAGGGATTTGAACAATCACAGCAGGCTCACAACTAATAGGGCATACGGCAAACATTTGGCTTTGGGCTTTCAAGGTATTTGGCAAACAAATCACTTTCTTTTTCTCTTTTTTTTTTTCACTCTCATCTCCTTTTCTAGAGAGACATAGAATGAAGATGTCTGTGGATATGGGATGTATCACCAGGTTTGCCATTGAAGGCCATTCAACAAATTTTCAATTTTCTAGCATAATGAAAGAGCACTTGAGGTTTATCATACCTCTTTCAGAAAGTTGGAGGAATGATATTATCAGTAAATAACCTATGTTACGAATGTGCACTTTTCTTTTATAGAAACAGTGAAATTTGGGGAAATTCTCTTTGTATATATTGTTGCGATATTGTGATGTCACAAATTGTTGAAGTCTTCTTATCAAGCAATAACAGCACATACATTTATCCAACACTTTTGAATTCGTGACCTTTGAGCAGATCACACGATTTTCTTCAAATTTCAGTGATGTCTATTACTAGTGTCACTGCATTCACTGAATCCATGTGTACATTTGAGGTAAAGTCCCCTTTCAATGTTTGTTGCCAGTGTCAAGCTCTGCAAGTAGGCAAAATCTCACCTTGTAGTACAGTGGAGTGGACTCTTACTAACTTAGCATTGGGCTGGAGAAACCACTTTGTCACTCTGGTATTTTGTGATCTCAAGGGCGGTTTAAAAAACAATGAAGCTCAAGGAAATTTTGTACTAAGGGGCAAAACAAAAACTACCTTAACTCTTTATGTGCCATGTTCGCACGTCCCACTCAGTCGACGGCGTGCCAACTTCGCATATTCCGCTCAAATGCACCGATCCGCTTAGACTGATCCATAAATCGCCTAATCCCGCGGTACAATGAAAGCTTTTCTCTCGCTTTTGTTCCTTTTACATACAGCTTGCATTCTATGTGGTGACTGACTATCAAGTGGTGTTCCCAACTAAATTTGCGTGTAAATTCTCAGTTTCTCTCACGGTTTCATGTGCAAAAGTCATGCCTTTACAGTAGTGTAGCAACTGGTCATTAAAAAAAAATGAATAGAAATAGATTTGTCATGCAATTTATATCAAAGCAAACCTTGGCATTCCTCGTCAACTTTGCTCAAGATTTTGTCCAGCTTAACAGAAATTTGTAGAAGTTATATAGATTGGAAAACAGAATTCATTCTCAAAGCATGACTACCTTTGTGTCTGAGAATAACGTGGCACACAGGGGGTTTCCACCATGGCACATAAAGAGTTAATGATCATGAGCGTCTATCATTGGGTTGTGTTTGATGAGAGTCGTCAGTAACAGTCGTCTCCAGTATAGATTCTTTGGCTTTGTGTGTACTTTACGTACATAGAGAGATCAGTGATAAAGCTGTATGCTAACGGGGATTCTCGGAATATATCCGAATAGGGCCAGCCTTTCCATGCCGTCAAACCCCCGTTTGAGGCGAGACCCCATCGCCAAACGAAGCTAATGGGGTGCTATACCCCCCTAACGATTTGTTGTTTGAGAGTTGGGAGTTGATGTACTTGCCCACTGCAAAATAACTTTCTACTCAGGCGTGGCAAACCTGGAGGCCAAGCCAGGGTTTAATGACCGCAACGGCTGTCATATTACGTAAGAGCATGATAAGGATATCTGCCTGTGGCAGACCATTCAAAGTGCACTCAATTTTCTCTATTCTTTCTAAAATTTTAGATTTTATATTCTATTGAGAAATTCTATAGTCATCCGTTTTGAATTCTTAACGAAAAAATTTGACCCATAAATAACGAAAATACAGGAATAAGAAGGAGAGCATTGTAAAAGTTTGTCGACACACACACGCACCATGGAGCTACATAGCCCATGCCAAAACCAAAACAATCTCCTCCTATTGCGGGTATGAATAACAGTGGTCATCTATAAATGTTGCCTCACCTTTGAAAGTTACACAATGATTTTCTCTCACTTTAAAAAAAAAAATTTTCTCTCATTCAGCATCCAGGTAAAGTGACCTTCCCTCACTTTGAAGGGGTTCTGAAGTACTACGCACCGCGCAAAAGCAAACGGGATGTCCTCCTCATGTTCAAGACCTTAAATACGAGTGGCACAGGGAAACTGGACCTGCAGGTGAGCACGAGAAAGCGCTATATGTCGTATCGGTATTGTTTTGTTGCAGTATACTTTTTATTTCAGTTTAATGAAATGATGTAAAATGTAATTTGTAATACTGTATATGCCATATATATCGTCAGGTCTCTATTTTCACCAATTTTTGTGAGTCTGGCGCTATTCGTGAATTCAGCAACACATGAAAATATTATCTCTGATGGGGACATGTATGCGATGTGCGCGAGTACGATTTTCTCCATTCATTGCCATACTCCATGATCATGAAGCTATTACCACTTGTGACATTCTCAGGAAGTCCTGATTTAAAAAAAAATTCTGACTCATTATTAAGAAATAAGGTATACATGGTAATTCAAGGACGAATTTGTTCCGAGATGAGAGACTTTTGTATACTATGCGACGCAAACGTTTCGCCATCAAGTCCTGCACGCCACGTTTTTGTGGTTGTTTGTGATACACTTGGAAAGTTAGAATTCCTGTTTTCCCTCAAATTGACAAATTTCTGTAATTATTTTCCAATTTTGTGCAGCTTGAATGAAAAAAAAAAAATCAGGTGGATCTATGTAATCATTTTCCAGTATGAGATATGCAAATTAATTCAGAGTTGCCAATGCAGCGATGAGGAAATGATAATTTCTGCACCAAAATTACTCCCAGGACTTGCTCGGGTTAAAAGATTGTAGGCATATCATATATGAAAAACTTACCAAGTATCCTAGCAACATCCGCCCCCCCTTAATCAGTGATGCCTATCTTCTCCCGCATCCCTTCTTCATCACAGGAGTTCCATAACATCTTTGAGGTGTCCCGGCTGAAGTGGAAATCAGAGAAGGAGCAGCGGCTGTGGTTCGAGTCCCTCCTCAGCCCCCTGGATCTCCCCTTCAGGCTCCTCCAGCGCATGGTCATGTCAAGAATATTTGCCGCCATTGTCTGTAAGTCCTAAAGTCTCATTATACCCCTCCCCCACCCCAAAAAAAACCCCAACAACAGCAACTCCAAAACAGACAAACAAAGAAACAACAAAACAGAAGAGCAAAAAAACAAAACAGAATAAAACAAAATAAAACGAACGAAACAAAACAATCAACCTCACCCCCCCAAAAAAAAAGAAAAAAAGAAAGAAAAAGAAACACAAAAATTAAAACTCCCACACCTTCTGAAAGATTGCAGGCTGGCTTTCCTAACTCTATTAAAGGTCTTTTTAAGTCACCAAGTACTTTGATGGTCTTGGGAAAAGACTAATCTGTGCACACAAAATCACATCTGTGTGAATTGTCATTAGTCTCTGCTCAAGACTAATGTACAAAACACAAACTCCAAATTCTTCAGATTGTGGAGAGCCAATCCAGTTATTAGTGCCTTGAACATATGGGTACGCATTTTTCTCTCCTAAACTGAGGAATCAGTATCAAATGTAAATGCAGATAGAAAATCAAGACCTGCCACGTATCTTTGATGCTGTAGAACTGCTTCGTCAAGTTCTGAGAAAAGAAAATATACAATAAGCCTACCTACTTTGGAAATTATCCACACCTATTGTTGAGATATAATACTCGTACATGTATCTTTCTAATACGTAGCTCTCTGGTCTACCTCTTTGATTATGATTTGGTATTAAATGTCAGCAACCTTGACAATGAATATGAATTGGGTATGCCAGTGGGTGCTGCTGGATTTGTGGCAGGTCGTTGGCATTCCAAATCTCATTTTTCAACGGGTGAGCATTTGCCGTTATTGATACGGGTGTGCACACAGGGTATGTACAGCAACAATAACCGGACAGAACAAAATGTTGGTTTAACCCATCAACTCCCGAGGTAATTTGCTGCAAAAGTGATCGTCTTGTCTTCAGTGTGTGATGGCAGTGCTGAATTTGACTCCATATCCTCTATTAAAGAAAGATTAGATGGAATTTGTTAAAGTTTATTAAATCAGCACATTAAACGAACCAACAACAACAACGACCAAATTTACCAATTTTTTAGACATTACCATGACTTGTAACCTTCTCACTTGTATCATCAATTTAAAGATAAGTTGGTGAATTTAACAATTTTTAGGTCGTTGGAGGATTATGTAATTGTGTTTGACTCAAAATAAGGGGTAAATTGTTTAAGAGGAGAAGTGTTCATTCAGCCATTTGAAAAACTAGCAATGAATGATGAAAATTAATTCTAATCTTCTCAGATGTGTTGCCAACTTTGAAAGATAAGTTATTGCATTTAACAGTGTTAATTTTTGATAAATTTTGATAAATCTGCAAATGAGATTAGCAATTTTATACGACCTGCATTCACGGTCAAATGAAAGATTTTTCATTTTTCATTTTGCCTTGTGAAAAACTAAGAATGAATGATGAAAATTATAATAGAAAAATATGACACCAACCCACACAGATATGAGAATTATTGGTATCTGACACCTCATGGATGAATTAAGCCTGTCTGTCCCATTTTGCCAACCAGTCGTAGAAGAGACTGGAACCAATTGTACAATTCCATGTTGGTTTAATATCTCACTGTCCAGCCCATATGGCGTTGCCCCTTTGGTGATGCATGGCTCTTGGGATGTGTTTATGCGTGGACACATGTTCCACTTTTAATATGAGTTCTTGTTGTCCAATGCATATATATTACAGATCTCAGCATTTCTGATCTGTCCATGCCTGTACCCAAATGTCACTGTTTGTGCAACTGTTTGTCATCACTCTTCTTTCTCTCGTCTTCTTCCTCTTCTTCTTTTCTCTTCTTCTTTCTCTGTCTACCTATTCAAGTATACCTCTCCCTCGAAAATATATTCTCTGTTTGATTTCTGTTGTTGTTTTATACAGTTATTGTAAGTCTTTCTATTAATTTGAACACATTGAATATATCATACACATGCCTTTTCTATCCATTCAAGTTGAACTCTCCCTTCCTCTCTTCTCTGTCCCTCTTTTTTTTTTTCTCAAGTGAAGCCTTATTCATTTGAATGTGTTGCATTCATCATACATCTTTTCTTCTCAACTTTTGTTGAAGTAATGTGTGTGTATGTGTGTGTGTGTGTTGTTAGTAAGCTGTTGTTGACCAGCGCTAGATGTCTCTCATTGTAAGTGACATGTCTCCTGATTATTTTTTGAAACCCTGCAGCTTTTGTGTGTTTATCATGGAATGTGCAGCATAGGAATTCTTTGAAATACTTGAAATGTTTCCCTGCTGAACTACTGTACCTTATCTGTAGCAGAAAGAAGGCTCCTTGAAGTACCTTCTAGGGCCAAAAGAAGGTTCCATGAAGCAGTACCTTCCGTGACTGAAAGGATACCCTGAAGCGCATGTACTTTGTAACGTTAAAAGAAGGCCATAAAAGCTACCTTCTACAGCTGAAGAGAAGGACCCCTGCAGTACAGTTTACCTTCTCTTGCTGTAAGAAGGATCCCTGAAGTACTGTACATTGTACCTTCCATGGCTGGAAGAAGGCTCCCTGAAGTAACTTCTATTTTTTCAAAGACTGAATGAAGTATCCCTTTTAAAACTAACCTTCTGAGGCTGAAAGAAGGACCCCTAAATTTTCTTCTAAAGCTCAAAAAAGAACCATCATACTCTAGTACTCACACTGCATCCATTCTAGCACAGTTACTATGTGGAAATTGACAGTATCACTGGTTTGGAAGGACTGTATGGGAAAAGTGCAATATGTTTTCTTCGTCCTTTTTTTTGGAGGGGGGAGGAAGAAGGGGGGGGGGAGGGGGCAAGAGAAGTGGGAAAAGTGCAGTGGTCATGCCTACACCAAACAAAAGTCCATGCCAGTTTCAGATGATGTTTTGTGTCCCAGATAGACTCTTCGTGCCTATGGAGACAGCACTGAGAGGAACTGTCAGCAAGTAACCATCAAGAGAGTGTCCGAGGCCGCAACTTTTGTCTGTCCTTTTGCTAACAGGTGGTGTAACACCTCAAACGGCATGCAAGCCGAGGTGAAAAAAGAAGGAAATAAAGATGGGGAAAAAAAATAATGCTACCTTCCCACCCCCCAAGGCGAATATTAATCTTCGAAAAAACAATCCCCCAAACAATCCCGATCCCTCCGCACATTTCGTCAATGTTTGATTTCTGCCGGTCGTTGGCTGCGCTGTAATGAAAATTAGGCACGAATATGATGACAGAAAAAGAAAGAAGAAGAAGAAGGAACAGGCAGAGACAATAACAACATGAGGGCGGAGACGTCGGGGATATTTAGTCCCAATTTCGGAGACGTTTCACTTTGGTTGTTTTCCTGCAAGAGAGCGCGAGGCGGGGAATTAGAAGTGGCCAGAGGAAGCAATAAGAAGGGGGAGTTAGGGAGGTGGGTACGGAAGAGCAACGGCGATGATAGATGTCGCCACGGACGACGCAGCGGCAGTTGTTTGGGGGAGGACGAGAGAGAGCGGAGGAGCTAAAAGGACAAGGAAAAGGAGCATAGGTTTGTATGTGCAGCTTTGCAGAGGAAGGGGGGTGGGGGTGGATGGGGAAGGTAAGTGTGATGTTTAGAGTGCACGTCGCTGGGAAGCGAAGCGACATATGGCGGTGTCGTCTGTACTTTCTCCCCCCTACCCTCACCGTTCGTCTCTATCTCTCCCCTTTCGCCGGAGCGACCATGGGGGACTATTAAGAGTGGCGGGATTTGAGGATAGATTAAGTGGCTTCTGCCCCGGCTTTCTGCCTCAACCTTTTCACATGAGAAAAAAAGGAAGAAGAAGAAGAAAGGAGCAGAAAAGAACAGTGATGATATGCCATTTTGGTTGTCTCAGGCTAACCCTACAAAAGATGAAGCTCTCTCTCTCTTACACGCAAGTTTCATTGTTGTAGTTGATAAGCTTCGGCTTTCAAGTTGGCTCAATTCTGTATTATAGGGTGTAGATAAAAGATAAGTGAAAGTATGTATTTATGCATTTTATTTGCATCTTAATTGAACTTTTCAGCTGGAAAAAAATTGAGGTACTAGCTTAAAGTGAATATAAAAAAAAAATGTATGCTAGCTGAAACAGAATAAGTCATTCTGTACAGATGTCATAATCTGTTCTTGTGTACACTGCATTCCACGTGCCTTTGCTGTAAAGTTAATATTTTTTCTGTATATGAAAATTAGTTGCAACGATATGCATTTAACTCAATGTAGGCTCTATTTATTGGTGATGCCTATTCTTTATCTTGAGAAAAGTTTGAATAACTTTTTTGTGTACATAATTATGATGGCTTTCAAAATATTAAAGAGACTTTAATTATATCATGTCTGTGACAGCATTTTTGTTGTTGAGGGTTTTTATTTTTTATCTTTTAAAAGCAATGCTAAGATCATTATGGCTTGACCATCATAAGAAAGACTTATAGTACTATGGTGAGGATCAGTATAGTGATGATGTTCAGTGTGCATGTTAAATAGCTATGGTGATTTTGAATGTTACCCTTAGTACGAAGTTTGTGTTTAAGACATTATTGAGAGGTTATCAGCTTTATCTTCATTGTCATCATCATCATCCGCACATGAACATTATCACTTGAATCCAGTTTTGGTGGTGACCGCATTGTTTTGGGTAAGGTCATACTCTTTGGAGGTTGAAAAGAATTGACTTTCTTCTTCTTTTTAGTGTGAATAGGTGTGCAGTGCTTTCTTCTGGTTTTAGGGGCTAAGAGCAGCAG